>NC_088415.1:8315834-8607050 GCF_034236695.1 Oncorhynchus nerka | reverse complement strand
GATTGATTTAATATGTCCGTAAACACACCGGCCAGCTGGTCTACGCATGCTCTGAGGGCACGGCTGGGGATGCCGTCTGGGCCTGCAGCCTTGCGAGGGTTAACACGTTTAAATGTCTTACTCGCCTCGGCTGCAGTGAAGGAGACCGCATGTAATTTCGTTTACAAAGGCCGTGTCAGTGGCACTGTATTGTCCTCAAAGCGGGCAAAAGTTATTTAGTCTGCCTGGGAGCAAGACATCCTGGTCCGTGACTGGGCTGGGTTTCTTCTTGTAGTCCGTGATTGACTGTAGACCCTGCCACATGCCTCTTGTGTCTGAGCCATTGAATTGAGATTCCACTTGTCTCTGTACTGACGCTTAGCTTGTTTAATAGCCTTGCGGGAGGGAATAGCTGCATTGTTTATATTCGGACATGTTAACAGACACCTTGCCCTGATTAAAAGCAGTGGTTCGCGCTTTCAGTTTCACACGAATGCTGCCATCAATCCACGGTTTTCTGGTTTGGGAATGTTTTTATCATTGCTATGGGGAACGACATCTTCGACGCACGTTCTAATGAACTCAAGACACGAATCAGCGTATTCACAATATTTCCATCTGGACGTTAGTCACGAAACATGTCCCCAGTCCATGTGATGGAAGCAGTCTTGGAGTGTGGAGTCAGCTGGTCTGACCAGCATTGGAGCCAGACCTCCCAGGCGTGGGAGCCTCTTGTTTTAGTTTCTGCCTGTAGGCAGGATCAGCAAAATGGAGTGGAAGTGGTCAGCTTTTCCCGAAGGGAGGCGGGGTAGGCCTTATATGCGTCGCGGAAGTTAGAGTAACAATGATCCAAGGTTTTACCACCCCTGGTTGCGCAATCGATATGCTGGTAAAATTTAGGGAGTCTTGTTTTCAGATTAGCTTTGTTAAAATCCCCAGCTACAATGAATGCAGCCTCCGGATAAAATGTTGGAACCATTCAAACTCATTTTTCAACCACTCCACAAATTTCTTGCTAACAAACTATAGTTTGGCAAGTCAGTTAGGACATCTACTTTGTGCATGACACAAGTAATTATTCCAACAATTGTTTACAGACAAATTATTTAACTTCTAATTCATTGTATCACAATTCCAGTGCATCAAGTTTACATACACTAAGTTGACTGTGCCTTTAAACAGCTTGGAAAATTACAGAAAATGATGTCATGGCTTTAAAAGCTTCTGATAGGCTAATTGACATCATTTGAGTCAATTGGAGGTGTACCTGTGGATGTATTTCAAGGCCTACCTTCAAACTCAGTGCCTCTTTGCATGACATCATGGGAAAACCAAAAGAAATCAGCCAAGACCTCGACAAGTCTAGTTCATCCTTGGGAGCAATTTCCAAACGCCTGAAGGTACCACGTTCATCTGTACAAAACAATAGTACGCAAGTATAAACACCATGGGACCACGATCCGCCATACCACTCAGGGAAGGAGACGCATTCTGTCTCCTAGAGATGAACGTACTTTGGTGCGAAAAGTGCAAATCAATCCCAGAACAACAGCAAAGGACCTTGTGAAGATGCTGGAGGACACAGGTACAAAATACTTCAACTGTACATTATCAATTATTAATCTTAGAATCAACTATTAAAGACTTCCAGAACCCACTAGATTCTCCAATTCCATTGAAAGAGAGTTACAGGTCAAATAAAAACCATCCAACCCAGAATGGCCAGTGGTGTTGATGCTATCCTAAGAGAAATTATTAAATATACAGACCACAAATTCCAACTGGCTATACTTAAACTCTTTAACATCATCCTCAGCTCTGGCATCTTCCCAATATTTGGAACCAAGGACTGATTACCCCAATCCACAAAAGTGAGACAAATTTGAGCCCATTAACTACTGTGGGATATACGTCAACAGCAACATCGGGAAAATCCTCCCAGCATTATCATTAACAGCAGACTCTATACTTCCTTCTTTCCTCAGAGCCATGGGTTGAGACAGGGGATTCAGCATGAGCCCCACCTCTTCAATATTTATATACATGAATTGGCAAGGGCACTAGAACAGTCTGCAGCACCTGGCCTCGCCCTTCTAGATTCTGGAGGTCAAATTACTGATATTGTGCTTCTGTCCCCAACCAAGAAGGGCCTACTGTAGCACCTAGATCTTCTCCACAGATTATGTTAGACCTGGGCCCAGAAAGTGAATCTCAGTAAGATAAAAAAAAATGGTCTTCCAAAAAGGTCCAGTTGACCGCAAATACAAATTCCATCTAGACACCGTTGCCCTAGAGCACACAAAAACTATACATACCTCAGCCTAAACCGCAGCACCATAGGTACCTTTCACAAAACTGTGAACAATCTGAGAGATGAAGCAAAGAAATTTCTGCTAATGATTAAAATCCAGAGAAAAGAGCCATTAACTTCTACAACCACCTAAGTATCCATACTGCCGGTAGATACACTACCTTGTGATATAACAACCGATGTTAAATTATCATGGTCAAGTCATATTGAGAAAGATGGGGAGAGGTATCTCTATTACAAAAAATATGTTCTGCGTTTTTGACACAAAAAAAATCAACTGTACTAGTTGTTCAGGCACTGGTCCCAACTTGATTACTGTCCGGTAATATGGTCAAGTGCAGCAAAGAAAGACTTAGCAAAGATGTCTAAAAACAGAGCAGCGTGCCTTGCCCTTAACCGCATATATCGAACTAACATCAACGTTTATTTAACTAGGCAAGTCCATTAAGAACAAATTCATTGTTACAATGACGACCTACCCCAGCCAAACCCTAACAACGCTGGGTCAATTGTGCACCGCCCTATGGAACTCCCAATCACAGCCAGTTGTGATGCAGCACAGAATCAAACCAGGGTTTGTAGTGACACCTCTAGCACTGAGATGCAATGCCTTAGACCACGCCACCACTCGGGAGCCATCGGGAGCATGCATGCCAGTATATCCTGGTTGAGGGTTGATGAGAGATTAACTGCTTCTCTAATGAGAAATATTACAGTGACAAAAATTCCAGATGGTCTGTATAAACAAAGAGCATTCAGCTCAGACACCCTACAAGATCTGCCACCAGGGTCTCTTCACAGTCCCCATGTCCAAACCAATTCACGGCAACGCACAGTTTTATACAGAGTCATGATCGCATGGAACTCACTTCCATTCTCCAATTACTTAAGCGAACAGCAAAATGTCCTCTAAAAAAACGACTCATGGAACGGCAGGAACTATGAGGGGACACACACACAAACACATGCACACACACAGACACAGTAATACACAAATCATTTTAGTTGTAATGGTTGTATTATTTTTTTAGTCACGTTGTTTGTATATCGTTGTAATTTAAAATTGTGTGACTTTCCTTGGCTATCAGTGTTTTGTTACTTTCATGTTTTGTGTTTTTTTGTGGACCCTAGAAAGAGTAGCTGCAGCTTCTGCAAAAGCTAATGGGGGTCCAACTAAACAAAATAAACAAAGAAATCAGGGAACTAGTGTCAGCAAATACCTGATGTCACCAAGACACATGTTCACCAACAGAGCACAGACAAGAGAAGAGAGTGACAGCAAGGATGAGGAAATAGATGGTTTCAAACACTCAATTCAAGACCCAAGTATCTACATTAAAACCACTATACCATAACGTACACAATGGACTAAGGAAATAGATAGATAAATATGCAAACAGTTAGATGGGGATGGATCCAAAGTATCCATATTGCCAGTAGCTTCCTTCCATAGTAACGCTAACCAGAGACAGAATGGAAATAGATAGTTGAAGAATGGATCCAAAGTATCCATATTGCCAGTAGCTTCCTTCCATAGTAACGCTAACCAGAGACAGAATGGAAATAGATAGTTGAAGAACGGATCCAAAGTATCCATATTGCCAGTAGCTTCCTTCTATAGTAACGCTAACCAGAGACAGAATGGAAATAGATAGTTGAAGAATGGATCCAAAGTATCCATATTGCCAGTAGCTTCCTTCTATAGTAACGCTAACCAGAGACAGAATGGAAATAGATAGTTGAAGAATGGATCCAAAGTATCCATATTGCCAGTAGCTTCCTTCTATAGTAACGCTAACCAGAGACAGAATGGAAATAGATAGTTGAAGAATGGATCCAAAGTATCCATATTGCCAGTAGCTTCCTTCTATAGTAACGCTAACCAGAGACAGAATGAAATAGATAGTTGAAGAATGGATCCAAAGTATCCATATTGCCAGTAGCTTCCTTCTATAGTAACGCTAACCAGAGACAGAATGGAAATAGATAGTTGAAGAATGGATCCAAAGTATCCATATTGCCAGTAGCTTCCTTCTATAGTAACGCTAACCAGAGACAGAATGGAAATAGATAGTTGAAGAATGGATCCAAAGTATCCATATTGCCAGTAGCTTCCTTCTATAGTAACGCTAACCAGAGACAGAATGGAAATAGATAGTTGAAGAATGGATCCAAAGTATCCATATTGCCAGTAGCTTCCTTCTATAGTAACGCTAACCAGAGACAGAATGGAAATAGATAGTTGAAGAATGGATCCAAAGTATCCATATTGCCAGTAGCTTCCTTCTATTGTAACGCTAACCAGAGACAGAATGGAAATAGATAGTTGAAGAATGGATCCAAAGTATTCATATTGCCAGTAGCTTCCTTCTATAGTAACGCTAACCAGAGACAGAATGGAAATAGATAGTTGAAGAATGGATCCAAAGACACACATCCAAATTGTTTGTTCCAGTCCAAACTAATCTTATTTCGAGTAACCTACAACTACTGTAACCTTAACTCTACAGATAGATCCAGATAGATCCAGATCAATAGCCCAGCCTCCCATTCATGTTCACTGTGCAGAGACAGACACTAACACTGACAGGTGCAGGCAATACTGTACAAGCCTTTGTTATGGGAGAGGCTTGAGTTGTTCATCAAAGCTCTTTTGCCATGAAGAAAGCAATAACCTCTTAGATCATTGTGTTTTCCAATACCAAGGCAGCTACAGCTGTACAGCTCCAGCTATAGTGCTGCTAGCCTGTTGATAAAATGCCTTTCCAATTCCACTGCAGGTAAAATGTAGGCAATGAATGGGTAAATGTCCAGTAGTGATTTTAAGGTATATTTCTCCTCCTCTATTACCATCCAGTGTGGGGGGGTGTCTCTCTAATTAATAACTAGGCAATGCTGGGCCAAACCTGGACAATGCTGGGCCAATTGTGCACCACCTAATCACAGCCGGTTGTGATACAGCCTGGAATCAAAACACAAGGGTCTGTAGTGACACCTCTTAGCACTGAGATGCGGTGCCTTAGACCGCTGTGCCACTCGGGAGCCCTAATGTTGGTTGTTGCTATGCTATTCCTCACACTGTCCGTTCTGAATTCACTGTGGGCTTATACGAAATTGCATCATCATCATCATGTCAAATCAAATCAAAGTTTATTTGTCGCGTGCGCTGAAAATAACATGTGTAGACCTTCCAGTGAAATGCTTTTTTTACCTCCTTTTCGTGGTATCCAATTGTTAGTAATTACTATGTTGTCTCATCGCTACAACTCCCGTACGGGCTCGGGAGAGACGAAGGTCGAAAACCATGCGTCCTCCGAAACACAACCCAACCAAGCCGCACTGCTTCTTAACACAGCGCGCATCCAACCTGGAAGCCAACCGCACCAATGTGTCGGAGGAAACACCGTGCACCTGGCGACCTTGGTTAGCGTGCACTGCGCCCGGCCCGCCACAGGAGTCCCTGGTGCGCGATGAGACAAGGATATCCCTACCGGCCAAGCCCTCCCAAACCTAGACGACGCTAGGCCAATTGTGTGTCGCCCCACGGACCTCCCGGTCACGGCCGGCTGCGACAGAGCCTGGGCGCAAACCCAGAGTCTCTGGTGGCACAGCTAGCGCTGCGATGCAGTGCCCTAGACCACAGCGCCACCCGGGAGAAATTTGTGCTTACTTACAAAATGCTTACTTACAAGCCCTTAACCTTAATTTTAACAGTGCATTGTCCGGGTAGCCATTTGATTAGCTGCTCAGGAGTCTTATGGCTTGGGGGTAAACACTTGGTGTGAGAAAGCTGTGTTCCATAAACCTGCACACGCCCCACGTGTGTGTATTCAGATGTAGGATCTTAATTTGATGTTTCAGTTGAACTTTTCTACAATGAAGGAAATGTAAAACTTGTGTATTTTGAAGTTGAAAAAGGCTTCTGAAGTATCAATGTATAAAGACACTACAAACATGTCCATTCATTATAATCCACATACTATTCCAAATGTCCTGTTGCTACAGGATTACTTTCCTGCTGTAGCAAACTGGGTCAAATGAAGATCCTACATCTGTAAGTAACACAGTAAGTGTGTACGCACTACATGCATGCATGTGTTTGTGTAGACATGCATATAATGGTTTAAAACAAAGGAGTGAATCCATTGACTTACAATAGATGTGAAGAACAGTGGGTTGTGGATGTGTAGAATAGACTGACTATGAATCTTCCTTTCACCATCCAATTAACAGCTTCCTACTGTAGTAGCCCCCTCAATATTACCTGGCTGTCAGGGGACAATCCTAACCACTGCATGATGATGATATACAGAAAACCCCCACACACCTTTGCAATAACAATATACAGTAGAGAAGCACAGGCAGATGCAGAGCAGTCATATCTCACACTAGTATTGGAGACAGTTTACTTGTAAAAAAAAAAAGAAAGTGTACAAATGGTATTAATAAAAGAACCATTAGAGAACCAGAATGCTGGTGAGTATGTACAGTATCTACAGTATCTGGGGAGTATGTATAGTATCTACAGTATCTGGGGAATATCTACAGTACCTACATTATCAGTGGAGTATGTACAGTATCTGGTGAATATCTACAGTGTCTACAGTATCTACAGTATCTGGTGGGTATCTACATTATCAACAGTATCTAGTGAGTATCTACAGTATCTACAGTATCTACAGTATCAGATGGCCGCCTCGCTTCGCGTTCCTAGGAAACTATGCAGTTTTTTGTTATTTTACGTGTTATTTCTTACATTAGTGCCCCAGGTCATCTTAGGTTTCATTACATACAGTCGAGAAGAACTACTGAATATAAGATCAGCGTCAACTCACCATCAGTACGAACAAGAATATGTTTTCCGCGACGCGGATCCTGTGTTCTGCCTTACAAACAGGACAATGGAATGGATCTCATGCAGCGACCCAAGGAAACGACTCCAAAAAAGAGGGAAACGTAGCGGTCTTCTGGTCAGACTCAGGACAAGGGCACATCGCGCACCACTCCCCAGCATTCTTCTTGCCAATTTCCAGTCTCTTGACAACAAGGTTGATGAAATCCGAGCAAGGGTAGCATTCCAGAGGGACATCAGAGACTGCAACGTTCTCTGCTTCACGGAAACATGGCTCACTGGAAAGACGCTATCCGGGCGGTGCAGCCAACGGGTTTCTCCACGCATCGCGCCGACAGAAACAAACATCTTTCTGGTAAGAAGAGTGGCGGGGCGTATGCCTCATGACTAACGAGACATGGTGTGATGAAGGAAACATACAGGAACTCAAATCCTTCTGTTCACCTGATTTAGAATTCCTCACAATCAAATGTAGACCGCATTATCTTCCAAGAGAATTCTCTTCGATTATAATCACAGCCGTATATATCCCCCAAGCAGACACATCGATGGCTCTGAACAAACTTTATTTAACTCTTTGCAAACTGGAAACCATTTATCCGGAGGCTGCATTCATTGTAGCTGGGGATTTTAACAAAGCTAATCTGAAAACAAGACTCCCTAAATTTTATCAGCATATCGATTGCGCAACCAGGGGTGGTAAAACCTTGGATCATTGTTACTCTAACTTCCATGACGCATATAAGGCCCTGCCCCGCCCCCTTTCGGAAAAGCTGACCACGACTCCATTTTGTTGATCCCTGCCTACAGGCAGAAACTTAAACAAGAAGCTCCCACACTGAGGTCTGTCCAACGCTGGTCAGACCAAGCTGACTCCACACTCCAAGACTGCTTCCATCACGTGGACCGGGACATGTTTCGTATTGCCTCAGATAAAAATATTGACGAATACGCTGATTCGGTGTGCGAGTTCATTAGAACGTGCGTTGAAGATGTCGTTCCCATAGCAACGATAAAAACATTCCCTAACCAGAAACCGTGGATTGATGGCAGCATTCGCGTGAAACTGAAAGCGCAAACCACTGCTTTTAATCAGGGCAGGTGTCTGGCAACATGACCGAATACAAACAGTGCAGCTATTCCCTCCGCAAGTCTATTAAACAAGCTAAGCGTCAGTACAGAGACAAAGTAGAATCTCAATTCAACGGCTCAGACACAAGAGGCATGTGGCAGGGTCTACAGTCAATCACGGATTACAAGAAGAAACCCAGCCCAGTCACGGACCAGGATGTCTAGCTCCCAGGCAGACTAAATAACTTTTTTGCCTGCTTTGAGGACAATACAGTGCCACTGACACGGCCTGCAACGAAAACATGCGGTCTCTCCTTCACTGCAGCCGAGGTGAGTAAGACATTTAAACGTGTTAACCCTCGCAAGGCTGCAGGCCCAGACGGCATCCCCAGCCGCGCCCTCAGAGCATGCGCAGACCAGCTGGCCGGTGTGTTTACGGACATATTCAATCAATCCCTATACCAGTCTGCTGTTCCCACATGCTTCAAGAGGGCCACCATTGTTCCTGTTCCCAAGAAAGCTAAGGTAACTGAGCTAACGACTACCGCCCCGTAGCACTCACTTCCGTCATCATGAAGTGCTTTGAGAGACTAGTCAAGGACCATATCACCTCCACCCTACCTGACACCCTAGACCCACTCCAATTTGCTTACCGCCCAAATAGGTCCACAGACGATGCAATCTCAACCACACTGCCCTAACCCACCTGGACAAGAGGAATACCTATGTGAGAATGCTGTTCATCGACTACAGCTCGGCATTCAACACCATAGTACCCTCCAAGCTCGTCATCAAGCTCGTGACCCTGGGTCTCGACCCCGCCCTGTGCAACTGGGTACTGGACTTCCTGACGGGCCGCCCCCAGGTGGTGAGGGTAGGCAACAACATCTCCTCCCCGCTGATCCTCAACACGGGGGCCCCACAAGGGTGCGTTCTGAGCCCTCTCCTGTACTCCCTGTTCACCCACGACTGCGTGGCCACGCACGCCTCCAACTCAATCATCAAGTTTGCGGACGACACAACAGTGGTAGGCTTGATTACCAACAACGACGAGACGGCCTACAGGGAGGAGGTGAGGGCCCTCGGAGTGTGGTGTCTGGAAAATAACCTCACACTCAACGTCAACAAAACTAAGGAGATGATTGTGGACTTCAGGAAACAGCAGAGGGAACACCCCTATCCACATCGATGGAACAGTAGTGGAGAGGGTAGCAAGTTTTAAGTTCCTCGGCATACACATCACAGACAAACTGAATTGGTCCACTCACACTGACAGCGTCGTGAAGAAGGCGCAGCAGCGCCTCTTCAACCTCAGGAGGCTGAAGAAATTCGGCTTGTCACCAAAAGCACTCACAAACTTCTACAGATGCACAATCGAGAGCATCCTGGCGGGCTGTATCACCGCCTGGTACGGCAACTGCTCCGCCCTCAACCGTAAGGCTCTCCAGAGGGTAGTGAGGTCTGCACAACGCATCACCGGGGCAAACTACCTGCCCTCCAGGACACCTACACCACCCGATGTTACAGGAAGGCCATAAAGATCATCAAGGACATCAACCACCCGAACCACTGCCTGTTCACCCCGCTATCATCCAGAAGGCGAGGTCAGTACAGGTGCATCAAAGCTGGGACCGAGAGACTGAAAAACAGCTTCTATCTCAAGGCCATCAGACTGTTAAACAGCCACCACTAACATTGAGTGGCTGCTGCCAACACACTGTCATTGACACTGACCCAACTCCAGCCACTTTAATAATGGGAATTGATGGGAAATGTTGTAAATATATCACTAGCCACTTTAAACAATGCTACCTTATATAATGTTACTTATGTCACGAACCGGCTCAAAGCCCGTAACAAAGGGAGACAACGTGGAGATAAGGAGTAGCAAAATATATATTTATTAACTAAAGCAACTAAGTATAATATACAATGTTGTGTGTAATCAGTAATCAGTAGTGTAAGTGAGTGTTTTGCATGCATGAATGTGATAATGCAGGGTGTTGAAAGGTGCCAAAGCAAACAAACAAAAGGCCACCAAGAACCACAACACAATCTACAAAAGTGTCTGCATGGAGAGAGTCTCCTCCATGAATGTGGAAGAGGTCTATTTATCCTGGGAGACACCTGGCCCAGGTGTTTCCCATGTAGCTGACGACCCTCTCAACTCCGCCCACCGGCATCCTAATAAGGAAACAAGAACAAAGACAGAATACGGCAGACAGAGTGGGAGGGTCGTCACACTTACCCTACATTATTCATCTCATATGCATACGTATATACTGTACTCTACATCATCGACTGCATCCTTATGTAATACATGTAACACTAGCCACTTTAACTATGCCACTTTGTTTACTTTGTCTACATTCTCATCTCATATGTATATACTGTACTCGATACCATCTACTGTATGCTGCTCTGTACCATCACTCATTCATATATCCTTATGTACATATTCTTTATCCCCTTACACTGTGTATAAGACAGTAGTTTTGGAATTGTTAGTTAGATTACTTGTTGGTTATCACTGCATTGTCGGAACTAGAAGCACAAGCATTTCGCTACACTCGCATTAACATCTGCTAACCATGTGTATGTGACAAATAAAATTTGATTTGATTTGATTTGGTGAATATCTACAGTATCTGGTGAGTATGTACAGTATCTACAGTATCTGGGGAGCATCTATAGTATCTGTAGTATATGGTTAGTATCTACAGTATCTGGGGAGTATCTACAGTAATTGGTGAGTATGTACAGTATCTACAGTATCTGGGGAGCATCTGCAGTATCTGGTGAGTATGTACAGCATCTACAGTATCTGGTGAATATCTATAGTATCTACAGTATCTGGTGAATGTCTACAGTATCCACAGTATCTGGTGAATATCTACAGTATCTACAGTATCCACAGTATCTGGTGAGTATGTAAAGTATCTACAGTATCTGGTGAATATCTACAGTATCTGTGAATATCTACAGTATCTGGTGAATATCTACAGGAGCTACATTATCTGGTGAATATCTACAGTATCTACAGTATCTGGTGAATATCTACAGTATCTACAGTATCTGGTGAATATCTACAGTATCTGGTGAGTATCACAGTATCTGGTGAGTATATACAGTATCTGGTGAATATCTAGGGTATCTGGTGAATATCTACAGTATCTGCTGAATATCTACAGTATCTGGTGAATATCTACAGTATCTGCTGAATATCTACAGTATCTACATTATCTGATGAGTATTTACAGTTTCTACAGTATCTTGTGAGTGTCTACAATATGTACAGTATTTACAGTATCTGGTGGGTATCTACAGTATCTACAGTATCTGGTGAATATCTACAGTATCTGGTGAATATCTACAGTATCTACAGTATCTGGTGAGTATCTACAGTATCTAGTGAGTATCTACAGTATCTACAGTATCTGGTGAATATCTACAGTATCTGGTGAATATCTACAGTATCTACAGTATCTGGTGAGTATGTACAGTATCTACAGTATCTGGTGAATATCTATAGTATCTACAGTATCTGGTGTATATCTACAGTATCTACAGTATCCACAGTATCTGGTGAATATCTACAGTATCTATAGTATCTGGTGAAAATCTACAGTATCTGGTGAATATCTACAATAGCTACAGTATCTGGTGAATATCTACAGTATCTACAGTATCCACAGTATCTGGTGAATATCTACAGTATCTATAGTATCTGGTGAAAATCTACAATATGTACAGTATCTGGGGAGTATCTACAGTATCTACGGAGTATGCACAGTATCTACAGTATCTGGTGAGTATGTAAGGTGTCTGGTGAATATCTACAGTATCTGGCGAATATCTACAGTATCTGTGAATATCTACAGTATCTGGTGAATATCTATAGTATCTACAGTATCTGGTGAATATCTACAGTATCTGGTGAATATCTACAGTATCTACAGTATCTATAGTATCTGGTGAATATCTACAGTATCTACAGTATCTGGTGAATATCTACAGTATCTACAGTATCTATAGTATCTGGTGAATATCTACAGTATCTACAGTATCTACAGTATCTGGTGAATATCTACAGTATCTGTGAATATCTACAGTATCTGTGAATATCTATAGTATCTGGTGAAAATCTACAATATGTACAGTATCTGGGAGTATCTACAGTATCTGGTTAATATCTACAGTATCTACAGTATCTGCATTATCTGGTGAATATCTACAGTATCTACAGTATCTATAGTATCTGGTGAATATCTACAGTATCTACAGTATCTACATTATCTGGTGAGTATCTACAGTATCTGGTGAATATCTACAGTATCTGTGAATATCTACAGTATCTGGTGAATATCTACAGTATCTACAGTATCTGGTGAATATCTATAGTATCTACAGTATCTGGTGAATATCTACAGTATCTATAGTATCTGGTGAAAATCTACAATATGTACAGTATCTGGGGAGTATCTACAGTATCTGGTTAATATCTACAGTATCTGGTGAATATCTACAGTATCTACATTATCTGATGAGTATTTACAGTTTCTACAGTATCTTGTGAGTGTCTACAATATGTACAGTATTTACAGTATCTGGTGGGTATCTACAGTATCTACAGTATCTGGTGAATATCTACAGTATCTGGTGAATATCTACAGTATCTACAGTATCTGGTGAATTTCTACAGTATCTGGTGAATATCTACAGTATCTGGTGAATATCTACAGTATCTACATTATCTGATGAGTATTTACAGTTTCTTCAGTATCTTGTGAGTGTCTACAATATGTACAGTATTTACAGTATCTGGTGGGTATCTACAGTGTCTACAGTATCGGGTGAATATCTACAGTATCTGGTGAATATCTACAGTATCTGGTGAATATCTACAGTATATGGTGAATATCTATAGTATCTACAGTATCTGGTGAATATCTACAGTATCTACATTATATGATGAATATCTACATTATCTACAGTATCGTGTGAGTGTCTACAATATGTACAGTATCTACAGTATCTGGTGGGTATCTACAGTATCTAGTGAGTATCTACAGTATCTACAGTATCTGGTGGGTATCTACATTATCTACAGTATCTAGTGAGTATCTACAGTATCTACAGTATCTGGTGGGTATCTACAGTATCTGGTGAATATCTACAGTATCTGGTGAATATCTACAGTATCTGGTGAGTATGTACAGTATCTACAGTATCTGGGAGCATCTGCAGTATCTGGTGATTATGTACAGCATCTACAGTATCTGGTGAATATTTATAGTATCTACAGTATCTGGTGAATATCTACAGTATCTACAGTATCCACAGTATCTGGTGAATATCTACAGTATCTACAGTATCCACAGTATCTGGTGAATATCTATAGTATCTACAGTATCTGGTGAATGTCTACAGTATCCACAGTATCTGGTGAATATCTACAGTATCTACAGTATCCACAGTATCTGGTGAGTATGTAAAGTATCTACAGTATCTGGTGAATATCTACAGTATCTGTGAATATCTACAGTATCTGGTGAATATCTACAGGAGCTACATTATCTGGTGAATATCTACAGTATCTACAGTATCTGGTGAATATCTACAGTATCTACAGTATCTGGTGAATATCTACAGTATCTGGTGAATATCTACAGTATCTGGTGAGTATCACAGTATCTGGTGAGTATATACAGTATCTGGTGAATATCTAGGGTATCTGGTGAATATCTACAGTATCTGCTGAATATCTACAGTATCTGGTGAATATCTACAGTATCTGCTGAATATCTACAGTATCTACATTATCTGATGAGTATTTACAGTTTCTACAGTATCTTGTGAGTGTCTACAATATGTACAGTATTTACAGTATCTGGTGGGTATCTACAGTATCTACAGTATCTGGTGAATATCTACAGTATCTGGTGAATATCTACAGTATCTACAGTATCTGGTGAGTATCTACAGTATCTAGTGAGTATCTACAGTATCTACAGTATCTGGTGAATATCTACAGTATCTGGTGAATATCTACAGTATCTACAGTATCTGGTGAGTATGTACAGTATCTACAGTATCTGGTGAATATCTATAGTATCTAGTGAATATCTACAATATCTACAGTATCTGGTGAATATCTACAGTATCTACAGTATCCACAGTATCTGGTGAATATCTACAGTATCTATAGTATCTGGGAGTATCTACAGTATCTACGGAGTATGCACAGTATCTACAGTATCTGGTGAGTATGTAAGGTGTCTGGTGAATATCTACAGTATCTGGCGAATATCTACAGTATCTGGTGAATATCTATAGTATCTACAGTATCTGGTGAATATCTACAGTATCTGGTGAATATCTACAGTATCTACAGTATCTATAGTATCTGGTGAATATCTACAGTATCTACAGTATCTACAGTATCTGGTGAATATCTACAGTATCTGTGAATATCTACAGTATCTGTGAATATCTATAGTATCTGGTGAAAATCTACAATATGTACAGTATCTGGGGAGTATCTACAGTATCTACAGTATCTGCATTATCTGGTGAATATCTACAGTATCTACAGTATCTACATTATCTGGTGAGTATCTACAGTATCTGGTGAATATCTACAGTATCTATAGTATCTGGTGAATATCTACAGTATCTACAGTATCTACAGTATCTGGTGAATATCTACAGTATCTGTGAATATCTACAGTATCTGGTGAATATCTACAGTATCTACAGTATCTGGTGAATATCTATAGTATCTACAGTATCTGGTGAATATCTACAGTATCTATAGTATCTGGTGAAAATCTACAATATGTACAGTATCTGGGGAGTATCTACAGTATCTGGTTAATATCTACAGTATCTGGTGAATATCTACAGTATCTACATTATCTGATGAGTATTTACAGTTTCTACAGTATCTTGTGAGTGTCTACAATATGTACAGTATTTACAGTATCTGGTGGGTATCTACAGTATCTACAGTATCTGGTGAATATCTACAGTATCTGGTGAATATCTACAGTATCTGGTGAATATCTACAGTATCTACAGTATCTGGTGAATTTCTACAGTATCTGGTGAATATCTACAGTATCTGGTGAATATCTACAGTATCTACATTATCTGATGAGTATTTACAGTTTCTTCAGTATCTTGTGAGTGTCTACAATATGTACAGTATTTACAGTATCTGGTGGGTATCTACAGTGTCTACAGTATCTGGTGAATATCTACAGTATATGGTGAATATCTATAGTATCTACAGTATCTGGTGAATATCTACAGTATCTACATTATATGATGAATATCTACATTATCTACAGTATCGTGTGAGTGTCTACAATATGTACAGTATCTACAGTATCTGGTGGGTATCTACAGTATCTAGTGAGTATCTACAGTATCTACAGTATCTGGTGGGTATCTACATTATCTACAGTATCTAGTGAGTATCTACAGTATCTACAGTATCTGGTGGGTATCTACAGTATCTGGTGAATATCTACAGTATCTGGTGAATATCTACAGTATCTGGTGAATATCTACAGTATCTGGTGAGTATGTACAGTATCTACAGTATCTGGGGAGCATCTGCAGTATCTGGTGATTATGTACAGCATCTACAGTATCTGGTGAATATTTATAGTATCTACAGTATCTGGTGAATATCTACAGTATCTACAGTATCCACAGTATCTGGTGAATATCTACAGTATCTACAGTATCCACAGTATCTGGTGAATATCTACAGTATCTATAGTATCTGGTGAAAATCTACAGTATCTAGTGAGTATCTACAGTATCTACAGTATCTGGTGAATATCTACAGTATCTGGTGAATATCTACAGTATCTACAGTATCTGGTGAGTATGTACAGTATCTACAGTATCTGGTGAATATCTATAGTATCTAGTGAATATCTACAATATCTACAGTATCTGGTGAATATCTACAGTATCTACAGTATCTACAGTATCTGCTGAATATCTACAGTATCTGGTGAATATCTACAGTATCTGCTGAATATCTACAGTATCTACATTATCTGATGAGTATTTACAGTTTCTACAGTATCTTGTGAGTGTCTACAATATGTACAGTATTTACAGTATCTGGTGGGTATCTACAGTATCTACAGTATCTGGTGAATATCTACAGTATCTGGTGAATATCTACAGTATCTACAGTATCTGGTGAGTATCTACAGTATCTAGTGAGTATCTACAGTATCTACAGTATCTGGTGAATATCTACAGTATCTGGTGAATATCTACAGTATCTACAGTATCTGGTGAGTATGTACAGTATCTACAGTATCTGGTGAATATCTATAGTATCTAGTGAATATCTACAATATCTACAGTATCTGGTGAATATCTACAGTATCTACAGTATCCACAGTATCTGGTGAATATCTACAGTATCTATAGTATCTGGGGAGTATCTACAGTATCTACGGAGTATGCACAGTATCTACAGTATCTGGTGAGTATGTAAGGTGTCTGGTGAATATCTACAGTATCTGGCGAATATCTACAGTATCTGGTGAATATCTATAGTATCTACAGTATCTGGTGAATATCTACAGTATCTGGTGAATATCTACAGTATCTACAGTATCTATAGTATCTGGTGAATATCTACAGTATCTACAGTATCTACAGTATCTGGTGAATATCTACAGTATCTGTGAATATCTACAGTATCTGTGAATATCTATAGTATCTGGTGAAAATCTACAATATGTACAGTATCTGGGGGAGTATCTACAGTATCTACAGTATCTGCATTATCTGGTGAATATCTACAGTATCTACAGTATCTACATTATCTGGTGAGTATCTACAGTATCTGGTGAATATCTACAGTATCTATAGTATCTGGTGAATATCTACAGTATCTACAGTATCTACAGTATCTGGTGAATATCTACAGTATCTGTGAATATCTACAGTATCTGGTGAATATCTACAGTATCTACAGTATCTGGTGAATATCTATAGTATCTACAGTATCTGGTGAATATCTACAGTATCTATAGTATCTGGTGAAAATCTACAATATGTACAGTATCTGGGGAGTATCTACAGTATCTGGTTAATATCTACAGTATCTGGTGAATATCTACAGTATCTACATTATCTGATGAGTATTTACAGTTTCTACAGTATCTTGTGAGTGTCTACAATATGTACAGTATTTACAGTATCTGGTGGGTATCTACAGTATCTACAGTATCTGGTGAATATCTACAGTATCTGGTGAATATCTACAGTATCTGGTGAATATCTACAGTATCTACAGTATCTGGTGAATTTCTACAGTATCTGGTGAATATCTACAGTATCTGGTGAATATCTACAGTATCTACATTATCTGATGAGTATTTACAGTTTCTTCAGTATCTTGTGAGTGTCTACAATATGTACAGTATTTACAGTATCTGGTGGGTATCTACAGTGTCTACAGTATCTGGTGAATATCTACAGTATATGGTGAATATCTATAGTATCTACAGTATCTGGTGAATATCTACAGTATCTACATTATATGATGAATATCTACATTATCTACAGTATCGTGTGAGTGTCTACAATATGTACAGTATCTACAGTATCTGGTGGGTATCTACAGTATCTAGTGAGTATCTACAGTATCTACAGTATCTGGTGGGTATCTACATTATCTACAGTATCTAGTGAGTATCTACAGTATCTACAGTATCTGGTGGGTATCTACAGTATCTGGTGAATATCTACAGTATCTGGTGAATATCTACAGTATCTGGTGAATATCTACAGTATCTGGTGAGTATGTACAGTATCTGGTGAGTATGTACAGTATCTACAGTATCTGGGGAGCATCTGCAGTATCTGGTGATTATGTACAGCATCTACAGTATCTGGTGAATATTTATAGTATCTACAGTATCTGGTGAATATCTACAGTATCTACAGTATCCACAGTATCTGGTGAATATCTACAGTATCTACAGTATCCACAGTATCTGGTGAATATTTACAGTATCTATAGTATCTGGTGAAAATCTACAATATGTACAGTATCTGGGGAGTATCTACAGTATCTACGGAGTATGCACAGTATCTACAGTATCTGGTGAGTATGTAAAGTATCTACAGTATCTGGTGGGTATCTACAGTATCTGTGAATATCTACAGTATCTGTGAATATCTACAGTATCTGTGAATATCTACAGTATCTGGTGAATATCTACAGTATCTACAGTATCTGGTGAATATCTACAGTATCTACAGTATCTATAGTATCTGGTGAATATCTACAGTATCTACAGTATCTATAGTATCTGGTGAATATCTACAGTATCTACAGTATCTACATTATCTGGTGAGTATCTACAGTATCTGCTTAATATCTACAGTATCTGGTGGATATCTACAGTATCTACAGTACCTACAGTATCTGGTGAATATCTACAGTATCTACAGTACCTACAGTATCTGTTGAATATCTACAGTATCTACAGTATCCACAGTATCTGGTGAGTATCTACAGTATCTACAGTATCTGGTGAATATCTACACTATCTGGTGAATATCTACAGTATCTGATGAATATCTACAGTATCTGGTGAGTATCTACAGTATCTGGTGAATATCTACAGTATCTACAGTATACATTATCTGGTGAATATCTACAGTATGCTGTCCGGTCCTCTGGCAGTCTCTATGGGGGTGCCACAGGGTTCAATTCTCGGGCCGACTCTTTTCTCTGTATATATCAATGATGTTGCTCTTGCTGCGGGCGATTCCCTGATCCACCTCTACGCAGACGACACCATTCTATATACTTTCGGCCCGTCATTGGACACTGTGCTATCTAACCTCCAAACGAGCTTCGATGCCATACAACACTCCTTCCGTGGCCTCCAACTGCTCTTAAATGCTAGTAAAACCAAATGCATGCTGCCTGCACCCGCATGCCCGACTAGCATCACCACCCTGGATGGTTCCGACCTTGAATATGTGGACATCTATAAGTACCTAGGTGTCTGGCTAGACTGCAAAATCTCCTTCCAGACTCATATCAAACATCTCCAATCGAAAATCAAATCAAGAGTCGGCTTTCTATTCCGCAACAAAGCCTCCTTCACTCACGCCGCCAAGCTTACCCTAGTAAAACTGACTATCCTACCGATCCTCGACTTCGGCGATGTCATCTACAAAATGGCTTCAACACTCTACTCAGCAAACTGGATGCAGTCTATCACAGTGCCATCCGTTTTGTCACTAAAGCACCTTATACCACCCACCACTGCGACTTGTATGCTCTAGTCGGCTGGCCCTCGCTACATATTCGTCGCCAGACCGACTGGCTCCAGGTCATCTACAAGTCCATGCTAGGTAAAGCTCCGCCTTATCTCAGTTCACTGGTCACGATGGCAACACCCATCCGTAGCACGCGCTCCAGCAGGTGTATCTCACTGATCATCCCTAAAGCCAACACCTCATTTGGCCGCCTTCGTTCCAGTACTCTGCTGCCTGTGACTGGAACGAATTGCAAAAATCGCTGAAGTTGGAGACTTTTATCTCCTCACCAACTTCAAACATCAGCTATGTGAGCAGCTAACCGATCGCTGCAGTTGTACATAGTCTATTGGTAAATAGCCCACCCATTTTCACCTACCTCATCCCCATACTGTTTTTATTTATTTACTTTTCTGCTCTTTTGCACACCAATATCTCTACCTGTACACGACCATCTGATCATTTATCACTCCAGTGTTAATTTGCAAAATTGTAATTATTCACCTACCTCCTCATGCCTTTTGCACACATTGTATATAGACTCCCCCTTTTTTTCTACTGTGTTATTGACTTGTTAATTGTTTACTCCATGTGTAACTCTGTGTTGTCTGTTCACACTGCTATGCTTTATCTTGGCCAGGTCGCAGTTGCAAATGAGAACTTGTTCTCAACTAGCCTACCTGGTTAAATAAAGGTGAAATAAATCAAATAAAAAAATATCTAATGAATATCTACAGTATCTGGTTAGTATCTACAGTATCTGGTGAATAACTACAGTATCTGGTGAATATCTACAGAATCTACAGTATCTGGTGAGTATCTACAGTATCTGGTGAAAATCTACAGTATCTGGTGGGTATCTACAATATCTGGTGAGTATCTACAGTATCTCATACACTCTTAAGGGCAGAACCGATGATAGACAAAGTACAGGAATGACATTTCAAAAGGGCAGAACGCCCATATTTAAAGGGGCTCTGAGGTCATTCAATGGCACTCAGTGGAGGCTTACCTAATGAGATGTAAATCTCAAGTAATCAAACCTTACTAAGGAAGATCACAATGACACAATCAGAGCTTTGAGCTCCGGGGCTTAACTTAACATGCTACAGGGCAGCCCGGGGAAAGGCTATGTGGGGAACAAGAATAATAATGAGCACCCCAATTATATAATTGACCTGTCTTACAGAAACCCTGCTGAAGCCTCAGCTTCCACTTCATAGTGTATTTAGCTCCATAGCAGCCCTCAGAGTAAGTTGTTCTCCAGTGAGTACACTCTTAGAAAACAGGGTTCCAAAGGGATCTTCAACTGTCCCCATAGGATAACCCTTTTAGGTTCCAGATAGGACCCATTTTTGTTCCAGGTACTGTAGAACTCTTTTGGGTTGACATGTAGAACCTTCTGTGGAAAGGATTTTAAATGGAACTCATAAGGTTTCTACATGGAACCATAAATGTTTCTTCAAAAGGTTATCCTATGTGGACAGCTGAATAATCGTTTTAGGTTCTAGATAGCACTTTTTTTCTAAGAGTGAACTAGCAGGCAAACATCTGTCTGAGCTGGTGGTTTTAGAAGACAGAGAGAGAGACAGAGAAAGAGAGGGAGAGAGATGGGGCGGAGAAAGAGAGAGAAACAGAGAGAAAGAAAAGAGAGAGAGGTGACTACACCATTCAACAATGAAGAGACATATGAATCAGCCTGCCACTCAGACTACAAACACCTTCACTGCACTATCAATAGAGAGAGAGAGAGAGAGTGGGAGCACTGATTTTATGATAAATAAGAAATTAAGAAAGAAAGAAATGACATAGTAAATCAATAATTACACTGTAATAACCAATGAAGTACGGAAGGGTCATGTTCATTAGGGCACAATGGAAAACGTATTTTAAAAAATTGCAATGGAAAACAAAAATGTTATGCTTCATGTTGAACAACTTCAACTCAGTCTGGTGCCTAATGAACTAGACCCTGACTACTTTTTAACATTTTGTTTTTAATTTTATTTCGCCTTTATTTAACCAGGTAGACTAGTTGAGAACAAGTTCTCATTTACAACTGTGACCTGGCCAAGATAAAGCAAAGCAGTGCGGCAAAAACAACAACACAGAGTTACACATGGGATAAACAAACATACAGTCAATAACACTATAGAAAAATCTGTATACAGTGTATGCAAATAAGGTAAGAAGGTAAGGCAGTAAATAGGTCAATAGCAGCGAAGTAATTACAATTTAGCATTTTTGTCAGCGCCGTGTGTATAGGTGGCAGGGAAGTCAGGCACAGGAGACTCAAAATGGAGTGTAAATGGAGTCTTTTAATAAATGTCCACAGAACATGCTCCATAACACTAAAAAGTACAGACATGAAAAAACATGGGTACGAGGACCCGTCGCGCACCAACACATCAAATAAACAACACTGACAATAAAACAATCTCTGACAAAGACATGAGGGGAAACAGAGGGTTAAATACACAACAGGTAATGAATGGGATTGAAAACAGGTGTGTGGGAAGACAAGACAAAGCCAATGGAAAATGAAAAATGGATCAATGATGGCTAGAAGACGTCGAACGCTGAGCAACCGCCCGAACAAGGAGGCAACTTCGGTAGAAGTCGTGACAAATTTACACAGATGAGTATGTGAAAGTAGAAATACTGGTGTGCAAAAGAGCAGGATACCTCTCCATATGATACCGAGGTATGATCTTATTCTCACTCCCAAATATCAAATACTGTAGGTGGCAAATTACTACATTGTAAAAAAAAACAATATTCTGCAATTTCACAATTTGAGCCCAGACAAACAAAATGATTGAACCATCCATCCTCTTTCCTGCAGTGCTTGATGCCTCTGGTCTTACCAGGCGTAGCCGTATAGCCATAAAAAGGAGCGTCTGCAGCTGTCTCCTGTCTGGTTGTGCTTCCAAATGACACTACATGAAGCTGCCAATCCTGTGTGGAAATACTGTACGCCAATTACATGAATCTGCTTGAAACCAAGAAACTGCAGCAACCATCATCAATGCAGAAGCAACTGGATGAGTTGAGCACCTGGATGCATCTGGTGGAGCACCAATGGCATGCTCCTTAATGAGAATACATGTGTTGTGATGCATGTCAACTTCTATTAAACATTTCTTTTAAACATCCCCTGTACTTCTACTCCTCATCAACGCTGTACCCCTGTCAGAGACATCAAAGGTCAGGGTGCTGGGCCTCACAGTCCAGCAAGACCTGCGCTGAGCAGCCAGGTTGACACCATGATCACAAAGAGCAGCAGGAAGCTGCTCCTCCTGAAGCGCATTAAGCATTTCCCTGTAACCACAGCAGACCTCCTGTCCGTCTACATCGGCGACTACGTAAGACCAGTTCTGGAGTATGCTGTGCCTGCCTGGCACCCTGGCTGCTCAGCTGGAGTGGGTTCAGGAGACAACCTGCAGAATAAATCTCAACGGTTCTTACAGCAGCTACTGGGAAGCACTTTGAAACCCATGGAATCGTGCCCGTGGAGAGCAGACAGGAGTAGCTCTGCGTGACATTTTCTAAACCTCTGCAGAACTTGCTCCCCCAATCAGATAACAGATTACTGGATGGGCAACCCAGAACAAACAAACTGAAAACTCCCATGACACGCACAGGCCGCTATCAGAACTCTCCCATTCCATATTTCCCTATAATATTTCACATATTTCACACTTGAAATGCCTCTAAAGATGTCTTTTCTAAAGCTGCAACCCCAAAACTTGTTGTTGTATTGTTATTGTTTTGTATATATTGCATATTATAACATTGTATTATATTAAGTGTATTCCTAGTTTAGGATTTCAATATTTGATCACTATATCTGATTTAATGTTTTAATTGTAAATTGGTGTACAATTCAGTCTATGACAGTGAGAAACCAGTTAAAACCTACTTCTACTACCACGACCACTATTAGTACCACCACTACTACCACTACTACTACCACTATTAGTACCACTACTACCACTACTACTAACACTACTAATACCACTATTAGTACCACTACTACTACCACTACTACTACAGCGATTAGTACCACTACTACTACCACTACTACTACCACTACTACAACCAATATTAGTACATCTACCACTACCACTATTAGAACCACTACCACTACTAATACTACCACTAACACTATTACAACCACTACCACTACTACACTTACTACCACTAACACTATCACTACCACTATTACTACAACTACTACTAACACTAACACTATCACTGCCACTATTACTACAACTACCACTACTACTGCCACTACTACCACTACCACAACCACAACCACTACTACCACTAACACTACTACTACTACTACTACTACCACCACCACAACTACTACTACAACCACTACTACCACTACCACTACCACAACTACTACTACAACCACTACCACGAATACTACTACTACCACTATTACTACCAATACCACTATTACTACCAGTACCTTTACCACTAAAATAACCACTACTACTACCACGACTACTATTACCACTACCACTATAACTACAACTACCACTATTACTACCACAACTACTACTACTACAATGACTATTACTACCTCTGCCACTACTACTACCACTACTACTACCACGACTATTACTACCACTATTACTACCACAACTATTACTACCACTATTACTACCACTACTATTACTACCACTACTAATAATACTAATACCACTACCACTACTACTACTACCGCAATTACACAGTGCACTACTTTTGACCAGAGCCCTATTGGCCCTGGTATAAAGTAGTGTACTATTGAATAAATGGGGTGTTATTTGAAACCTGCTCTCCACTGGAGGAGAGGGGTTGAAGAGCCTGACAAAAACAATGTCCTACCCCGGCTCGAGTAAATGGCATTACTAAGCTGCTCCCGAATGTACTACACCAGGACATGGACATTGATTCTATCGTAGTCTATGTGGGGGTTTTAATGAAATTATGAAGGGCAGCTCTGAACAGTTGAAACTGGATTTTAAAGAGCTGATTGACTCTCTGCTATACACTAATAAAAGGCCCATCATATCTGGCCCTGTGCCCTCTCTGAATCGCGGCATTGAACGCTTTAGCAGGATTATTTCTCTTCACGACTGGCCCCGTGATTATTGTAGCTCAATGGTTGTAACTGTTTACAATGTCGATACCTATTGGAAACAAACCACGTTTTATAAGGAGGATGGGATCCACCCAAATCATTTGGGTTCCTGGATCCTTTCACAGCATTATAAGGCTTTGTTGAGACAATGACTTATCAATGATCCAAGTCCAGCTCAGTTAATCCCTACCATTGTGACGCAGAGATGTCATAATGCTTCAGCAAATGCCCATTACACCAGGGGCATTGGTAGACACAATGTAAGTAACCTAATTTATGTCCCTCTAACAGCCTTCAATGCCTCCACTGATCCTACAGCTATTGTATGCAGTAATCATGTGCCTATGAACCCGATTTATGCTGTTAGCGCTGAGCCGGTGTGCCTTAGGAGGAAGTCCACTGTGTGCAGTTCACCCTGCACTAACATAAATAACATGAGCATATCTACTTCTGCTAAGCTTCCCAGTAAAGCAATAAAAATAAGCATCGCAGAAGAAAAGTGGTCAAAATAGCCCAAGATAACATAAGTAGTTTAAGAAAAAGGTTCATGAAATCAATATTTTGTTAGTAACAGATGACATTCATATTCTGACTATCTCTGAAACTCATTTAGATAATATCTTTGATGATACAGTGGTAGAAATACAAGGTTATAACACTACATAAAAGATGATGCCAGTCGTGGAGGTGTTGCTGTTTATATTAAGAACCACATTCCTGTAAAGATTACAGAGGATCTCATGTTAAATACTGTTGAAGTAATATGGCTACAGGTTCATCTGCCTCACCTAAAGCCCATTCTGTTGGGAAGCCGCTATAGCCCACCAAATCAAATCAAATCAAATGCATTTATATAGCCCTTCGTGCATCAGCTGATATCTCAAAGTGCTGTACAGAAACCCAGCCTAAAACCACAAACAGCAAGCAATGCAGGTGTAGAAGCACAGTGGCTATGAAAAACTTCCTAGAAAGGCCAGAACCTAGGAAGAAACCTAGAGAGGAACCAGGCTATGTGGGGTGGCCAGTCCTCTTCTCCAGTCCTCTTCTCCTTCTCCTCCTTCTCCTCTCAACCCAGACAGAAAGATCACATCAGTGACTCAACCCACTCAAGTGACGCACCCCTCCTAGGGACGGTATGAAAGAGCCTTAGTAAGCCAGTGACTCATCCCCTGTAATAGGGTTAGAGGCAGAGAATCCCAGTGGAAAGAGGTGAACCAGCCAGGCAGAGACAGCAAGGGCTGGTTCGTTGCTCCAGGGCCTTTCCGTTCACCTTCACACTCCTGGGCCAGACTACACTCAATCATATGACCCACTGAAGAGATGAGTCTTCAGTAAAGACTTAAAGGTTGAGACCGAGTTTGCGTCTCTGACATGGGTAGGCAGACCGTTCCATAAAAATGGAGCTCTATAGGAGAAAGCCCTGCCTCCAGCTGTTTGCTTAGAAATTCTAGGGACAATTAGGAGGCCTGCGTCTTGTGACCGTAGCGTACGTGTAGGTATGTACGGCAGGACCAAATCAGAGAGATAGGTAGGAGCAAGCCCATGTAATGCTTTGTAGGTTAGCAGTAAAACCTTGAAATCAGCCCTTGCCTTGACAGGAAGCCAGTGTAGGGAGGCTAGCACTGGAGTAATATGATCACATATTTTGGTTCTAGTCAGGATTCTAGCAGCCGTATTTAGCACTAACTGAAGTTTATTTAGTGCTTTATCCGGGTAGCCGGAAAGTAGAGCATTGCAGTAGTCTAACCTAGAAGTGACAAAAGCATGGATACATTTTTCTGCATTATTTTTGGACAGAAATTTCTGATTTTTGCAATGTTACATAGATGGAAAAAAGCAGTCCTTGAAACAGTCTTGATATGTTCTTCAAAAGAGAGATCGGGGTCCAGACTAACGCCGAGGTCCTTCACAGTTTTATTTGAGACGACTGTACAACCATTAAGCTGTGTATCATCCGCATAGCAGTGAAAGTTAACATTATGTTTTCGAATGACATCCCCAAGAGGTAAAATATATAGTGAAAACAATAGTGGTCCTAAAACGGAACCTTAAGGAACACCGAAATTTACAGTTGATTTGTCAGAGGACAAACCATTCACTGAGACAAACTGATATCTTTCTGACAGATAAGATCTAAACCAGGCCAGAACTTGTCCGTGTAGACCAATTTGGGTTTCCAATCTCTCCAAAAGAATGTGGTGATTGATGGTATCAAAAGCAGCACTAAGGTCTAGGAGCAAGAGGACAGATGCAGAGCCTCGGTCTGATGCCATTAAAAGGTCATTTACCACCTTCACAAGTGCAGTCTCAGTGCTATGATGGGGTCTAAAACCAGACTGAAGCATTTTGTATACACTGTTTGTCTTCAGGAAGGCAGTGAGTTGCTGCGCAACAGCCTTTTCTAAACATTTTGAGAGGAATTGAAGATTCGATATAGGCTGATAATTTTTATATTTTCTGGGTCAAGGTTTGGCTTTTTCAAGAGAGGCTTTATTACTGCCACTTTTAGTGAGTTTGGTACACATCCAGTGGATAGACAGCCGTTTATTATGTTCAACATAGGAGGGCCAAGCACAGGAAGCAGCTCTTTCAGTAGTTTAGTTGGAATAGGGTCCAGTATGCAGCTTGAAGGTTTAGAGGCCATGATTATTTTCATCATTGTGTCAAGAGATATAGTACTAAAACACTTGAGTGTCTCTCTTGATCCTAGGTTCTGGCAGAGTTGTGCAGACTCAGGACAACTGAGCTTTGAAGGAATACGCAGATTTAAAGAGGAGTCCGTAATTTGCTTTCTAATAATCATGATATTTTCCACAAAGAAGTTCATGAATTTATTACTGCTGAAGTGAAAGCCATCCTCTCTTTGGGAATGCTGCTTTTAGTTAGCACCAAGTGCTAACAGTCAGTATCTGGACAACATGTGTGAAATGCTTGATAATGTATGTAAAATCAACAGAGAGGTATTTCTTCTGGGTGATTTAAATATTGACTAGATTTCATCAAGCTGCCCACTCAATAAAATAAAATAAAATGTATTTGTCACATACACGTTTAGCAGATGTTAATGCAAGTGTAGCGAAATGCTTGTGCTTCTAGTTCCGACAATGCAGTAATAAATAACGAGTAATCTAACCTAACAATTCCAAAACTACTACCTTATACACACAAGTGTAAAGGGATAAATAATATGTACATAAAGATATATGAATGAGTGATGGTACAGAACGGCATAGGCAAGATGCAGTAGATGGTATCGAGTACAGTATATACATATGAGATGAGTAATGTAGGGTATGTAAACAAAGTGGCATAGTTTAAAGTGGCTAGTGATACATGTATTACATAAAGATGCAGTAGATGATATAGAGTACAGTATATACAGTGCCTTGCGAAAGTATTCGGCCCCTTGAACTTTGCGACCTTTTGCCACATTTCAGGCTTCAAACATAAAGATATAAACTCTATTTTTTTGTGAAGAATCAACAACAAGTGGGACACAATCATGAAGTGGAACAACATTTATTGGATATTTCAAACTTTTTAACAAATCAAAAACTGAAAAATTGGGCGTGCAAAATTATTCAGCCCCTTAAGTTAATACTTTGTAGCGCCACCTTTTGCTGCGATTACAGCTGTAAGTCGCTTGGGGTATGTCTCTATCAGTTTTGCACATCGAGAGACTGACATTTTTTCCCATTCCTCCTTGCAAAACAGCTCGAGCTCAGTGAGGTTGGATGGAGAGCATTTGTGAACAGCAGTTTTCAGTTCACTTTCCACAGATTCTCGATTGGATTCAGGTCTGGACTTTGACTTGGCCATTCTAACACCTGGATATGTTTATTTTTGAACCATTCCATTGTAGATTTTGCTTTATGTTTTGGATCATTGTCTTGTTGGAAGACAAATCTCCATCCCAGTCTCAGGTCTTTTGCAGACTCCATCAGGTTTTCTTTCAGAATGGTCCTGTATTTGGCTCCATCTATCTTCCCATCAATTTTAACCATCTTCCCTGTCCCTGCTGAAGAAAAGCAGGCCCAAACCATGATGCTGCCACCACCATGTTTGACAGTGGGGATGGTGTGTTCTGGGTGATGAGCTGTGTTGCTTTTACGCCAAACATAACGTTTTGCATTGTTGCCAAAAAGTTCAATTTTGGTTTCATCTGACCAGAGCACCTTCTTCCACATGTTTGGTGTGTCTCCCAGGTGGCTTGTGGCAAACTTTAAACGACACTTTTTATGGATATCTTTAAGAAATGGCTTTCTTCTTGCCACTCTTCCATAAAGGCCAGATTTGTGCAATATACGACTGATTGTTGTCCTATGGACAGAGTGTCCCACCTCAGCTGTAGATCTCTGCAGTTCATCCAGAGTGATCATGGGCCTCTTGGCTGCATCTCTGATCAGTCTTCACCTTGTATGAGCTGAAAGTTTAGAGGGACGGCCAGGTCTTGGTAGATTTGCAGTGTTCTGATACTCCTTCCATTTCAATATTATCGCTTGCACAGTGCTCCTTGGGATGTTTAAAGCTTGGGAAATCTTTTGTATCCAAATCCGGCTTTAAACTTCTTCACAACAGTATCTCGGACCTGCCTGGTGTGTTCCTTGTTCTTCGTGATGCTCTCTGCGCTTTTAACGGACCTCTGAGACTATCACAGTGCAGGTGCATTTATACGGAGACTTGATTACACACAGGTGGATTGTATTTATCATCATTAGTCATTTAGGTCAACATTGGATCATTCAGAGATCCTCAATGAACTTCTGGAGAGAGTTTGCTGCACTGAAAGTAAAGGGGCTGAATAATTTTGCACGCCCAATTTTTCAGTTTTTGATTTGTTAAAAAAGTTTGAAATATCCAATAAATGTCGTTCCACTTCATGATTGTGTCCCACTTGTTGTTGATTCTTCACAAAAAATACAGTTTTATATCTTTATGTTTGAAGCCTGAAATGTGGCAAAAGGTCGCAAAGTTCAAGGGGGCCGAATACTTTCGCAAGGCACTGTATAGTGTATAAGAGGTCATACAATACTTCTTGTAATAATTCCTATGTTGTTGATGCAAAGAATATTTGTTGGTCTGTGGGGAGAAAAAAAATGCTGGACTTGACCCATTTAGGAAATTGCTTATTCCAGTTACTAATAAGCATGTACCTACTGTCTTAAGAAAATGACTGTAAAAGCAGTTAAATCCCTGTGGATTGATGAGGAATTTAAAAACGATATAGTTTAGAGGGATGAGGCAAAAGGAATGACAAATAAGTCTGGCTGCACAACCGATTGGCAAATGAATTGCAAATTGATAATGTCACGAATCCCGTTTCCTGAGTCTGTTTTTTGCCTGTGTTCTGTCCTGGAGTGTTTTTTCCGGCGTCCTGGAACGCACCCTGTCTGGTTGCCGGGCAATGTAGCCAGTTGGGAGTTCTGATTACCCGCACCTGTATCCCATCAGCTATCTGCACACCTGGTCCTGATCATCATCTCTCCTCTTCATAAGCCCGGACCTGACATCCATTCCTTGCCGGATCGTTATCCATGAACAGTATGTTGTGCCATAGTATCAGCCGCAAGTTGGATAGAATTTGTTTAGTTGTTTTTTACGTATTGCTTGCCTTAAACTTACCTCCGTTTGTTCTGTCTTCAGTTACTCACCCGGATCATTTACCCCAATCCCGCCTGGTTGTCGGAGGATTCCACTACCCCATTGGATCCACCTATTTACTCCCATCAACTCACCACCACTGCCCGCTACGCCACCTGGATATATCTACCCATTCACATTCACTTGTAAATAAATACTCACCTTCTTCCTACTCTCCTTGTCCTGGTCTGCTTCTGGGTTCGATTTTGAAAGAACGTGACAGATAAATCATGTGACTAAACTGAATGAAAAGAAGAAGAAACTACACTATGAAATAAAGATATATGACATAAAGAATGAAAGCATTGGAGAACCTTAAAATAAATAACATTTTGAGGAAAAAAATAACTCAGCTTCATCGTTCATGGAATCAGATGGCTCATTTATCACAAATCCAATTTATATTGCCAACTAAACTCAGCAAAAAAAGAAACGTCCTTTTTCCAGGACCCTGTCTCTCAAAGATAATTTATAAAAATAAAAATAACCTCACAGATCTTCATTGTAAATGGTTGAAACACTGCTTCCCATGCTTGTTCAATGAACCATAAACAATTAATGAACATGCACCTGTGGAACGGTCGTTAAGAAACTAACAGCTTACAGACGGTAGGCAATTAAGGTCACAGTTATGAAAACTTAGGACACTAAAGAGACCTTTCTACTGACTCTGAAAAACACCAAAGAAATATGCCCAGAGTCCCTGCTCATCAGCGTGAACGTGCCTTAGGCATGCTGCAAGGAGACATTAGGACTGCAAATGTGGCCAGGGCAATACATTGCAATGTCCGTACTGTGATACGCCCAAGACAGCGCTACAGGGAGAAGGGACGGAATGCTGATCGTCAGTGGCAGACCATGTGTAACAACACCTGCACAGGATCGGTACATCCGAACATCACACCTGCGGGACAGGTACAGGATGGCAACAACAACTGCCTCAGTTACACCAGGAATGCACAATCCCTCCATCAGTGCTCAGACTGTCCGCAATAGGCTGAGAGAGGCTGGACTGAGGGCTTGTAGGCCTATTGTAAGGCAAGTCCTCACCAGACATCACCGGCAACAATGTCGCCTATGGGCAAAAACCCACCATCGCTGGACCAGACAGGACTGGCAAAAAGTGCTTTTCACTGACGAGTCGCAGTTTTGTCTCACCAGGAGTGATGGTCAGATTCACGTTTATCATCAAAGGAATGAGCGTTACACTGAGGCCTATACTTGGAGTGGGATCGATTTGGAGGTGGGGGGTCTGTCATGGTGTGGGGCAGTGTGTCACAGCATTATGGCACTGAGCTTGTTGTCATTGCAGGCAATCTAAACACTGTGCGTTACACGGAAGACATCCTCCTCCCTTAAGAGGTACCCTTCCTGCAGGCTCATCCTGACATGACCCTCCAACATGACAATGCCACCAGCCATACTGCTTGTTCTGTGAGTGATTTCCTGCAAGACAGGAATGTCAGTGTTCTGCCATGGCCAGCGAAGAGCCCCGGATCTCAATTCCATTGAGCACGTCTGGGACCTGTTGGATCGGAGGGTGAGGGCTAGGGCCATTCCCCCCAGAAATGTCTGGGAACTTGAAGGTGCATTGGTGGAAGAGTGGGGTGACATCTCACAGCAAGAACAGGCAAATCTGGTGCAGTCCATGAGGAGGAGATGCACTGCAGTACTTAATGCAGCTGGTGGCCACACAAGATACTGACTGTTACTTTTGATTTTGACCCCCACTTTGTTCAGGGACACATTATTCCATTTCTGTTAGTCAGATGTCTGTGGAACTTGTTCAGTTTATGTCTCAGTTGTTGAATCTTGTTATGTTCATACAAATATTTACACATGTTAAGTTTGCTGAAAATAAACACAGTCGACAGTGGGAGGACGTTTCTTTTTTTGCTGAGTTTACTTTAAAAAATAAAATAAAATTGGCAAGATTAGCAAATTTAGGCATGACATGCCAGCAACAAACGCTGGCACTACACATCCAAGTATAGTGTGGAAGAGGTGAAAAAGTATTGCTGTCTATCAACATTGACAAACCACCGGGGCCTGACAACTTGGATGGAAAATTACTGAGGATAATAGCAGACGATATTGCCATTCCTATTTGTCATATCTTCAATTTAAGCCTACTAGAAAGTGTGTGCCCCCAGGCTTGGAGGGAGGCAAAAGTCATTTCGCTTTACTGGCTCAAATAGCTGACCAATCAGCCTGTTACTAACTTAGTAAACTTTTGGTCAAATTTGTGTTTTACCAGATACAATGCTATTTTCCAGTAAACAAATTGACAACAAACTTTCAGCGAAGGACATTCAACAAGCACAGCACTTGTGACTGATGATTGTCTGAGAGAATTATCATTATCAATCATAGTCTGCTGCTGGAAAAAACGTATGTGTTGTGGCTTTACACCCCCTGCTATAATGTGGATAAAGTGTTACCTGTCTAACAGAACCCAGAGGGTGTTCTTTAATGGAAGCCTCTCCAACATAATCCAGGTAGAATTAGGATTTCCCCAGGGCAGCTGTCTAGGCCCATTACATTTTTCAATCTTTGCTAATGACATGCCACTGACTTTGAGTAATGCCAGTGTGTCTATGTATGCGGATGACTCAACACTTTACATGTCAGCTACTACAGCGACTGAAATGACTGCAACACTTAACAAAGAGTTGCAGTTAGTTTCAGAGTGGGTGGCAAGGAATAAGTTATTCCTAAATATTTCTTAAACAAAAAGCATTGTATTTTGGACAAATCATTCACTAAACCCTAAACCTCAAATAAATATTGTAATAAATAATGTGGAAATAGCTTGGAGTAACCATGGATTGTAAACTGTCATGGTCAATGCATATTGATACAACAGTAGCTAGAAGTCTGTCTATAATAAAGCACTGCTCTACCTTCTAAACAGCACTATCAACAAGGCAGGTCCTACAGGCCCTAGTTTTGTTGCACCGTTCAGTCGTGTGGTCAGGTGCCACAAAAGGGAATTAGGAAATTGTTTCAGAACAGGGCAGCACAGCTGGTCCTTCGATGTACACAGGGAGCTAATACTAATTACATGCATGTCAATCTCTCCAGGCTAAAAGTGGAGGAGTGATTGACTTCATCACTACTTGTATTTCTGAGAGGTGTTGACATGTTGAATGCACCGAGCTGTCTGTTTAAATGACTAGCACACAGCTCAGACGCCCATACATACCCCACAAGACATGCCACCAGAGGTCTCTACACAGTCCCCAAGTCCAGAACAGACTATGGGAGGTGCACGGTACTACATAGAGCCATGACTACATGGAACTTGATTACACATCAGGTAACTGATGCAAGCAGTAAAAAGTATATGTAAAAAACAGATAAACATACACCTTATAGTACAGCCGGGACTGTGAAGCAACACAAACATAGGCACAGACACATGCATATACACACACACACACGATAACATATGTACTATACACACACGTACACATGGGTTTTGTACTGTAGATATGTGGTAGTGATGGAGTAGGGGCCTGAGGGCACACAGTGTGTGAAATCTGTGAATGTATTATAATATTTTTTTAATTGTATAAACTGCCTTAATTTTTCTGGACCCCAGGAAGAGTAGCTGCTGCCAAGGCAGCAGCTAATGGGGATGGGGATCCATAATAAATACAAAAACAGAAACGGAAACTGGATGAAAGAAAACACACACACACAGACACACACACACAGACACACACACACAGACACACACACACAGACACACACCGTATGCTGGCTGACTGACTTTGAAGCTGTAATGCTGTTATGACGGTGAGATAATACTGTTCTGGGGTCAGGGGTTAGAGAAGATAATACTGTTCTGGGGTCAGGGCTTAGAGAAGATAATACTGTTCTGGGGTCAGGGCTTAGAGAAGATAATACTGTTCTGGGGTCAGGGCTTAGAAAAGATAACACTGTTCTGGTGTCAGGGCTTAGAGAAGATAATACTGTTCTGGGGTCAGGGGTTAGAGAAGATAATACTGTTCTGGGGTGAGGGCTTAGAGAAGATAATACTGTTCTGGGGTCAGGGGTTAGAGAAGATAATACTGTTCTGGTGTCAGGTCTTAGAGAAGATAATACTGTTCTGGGGTCAGGGCTTAGATAAGATAATACTGTTCTAGGGTTAGGGCTTAGAAAAGATAACACTGTTCTGGTGTCAGGGCTTAGAGAAGTTAATACTGTTCTGGGGTCAGGGCTTAGATAAGATAATACTGTTCTGGGGTCAGGGCTTAGATAAGATAATACTGTTCTGGGGTCAGGGCTTAGAGAAGATAATACTGTTCTGGGGTCAGGGCTTAGATAAGATAATACTGTTCTGGGGTCAGGGCTTAGAGAAGATAATACTGTTCTGGGGTCAGGGCTTAGAGAATATACCTCAACTTCAACTATACCTCAACTATAACTCAACTTTTCACAGTTCCTGATATTTAATCGCAGTAAAAATTCCCTGTCTTGGGTCAGTTAGGATCACCACTTTATTTTAAGAACGTGAACTGTCAGAATAATAGTGGAGAGAATGATTTATTTCAGCTTTTATTTATTTCATCACATTCCCAGTGGGTCTGAAGTTTACATACACTCAATTAGTAATTTGGTAGCATTGCCTTTAAATTGTTTAACTTGGGTCAAACGTTTCGGGTAGCCTTCCACAAGCTTACCACAATAAATTGGGTTTGGCCCATTCCTCCTGACAGAGATGGTATAACTGAGTCAGGTTTGTAGGCCTCCTTGCTCGCATCCGCTTTTTCAGTTCTGTCCACAAATTTTCTATAGGTTTGAGGTCAGGGCTTTGTGATGGCCAATCCAATACCTTGACTTTGTTGTCCTTAAGACCAAGTATGCTTGGGGTCATTGTGTCATGGTCGTTTGTAGAATTAACGGACCAAGGCGCATGTTTAATAAAGAAGTGAAACTTTGGCCAAAGACAAAACAATAAACTAACAAACAACGAAACGTGACTACGACACTAACTCAAAACAAAACAAAATCCCATAACCCACTGGTGGGAAAAATGCTACTTAAGTATGATCCCCAATTAGAGACAACGATAGCCAGCTGCCTCTAATTGGGAATCATACCAAAACCCCAACATAGAAAAAACAACCTTGAACCCCACATAGAAAATATAAACTAGACTAACCCCCCAGTCACGCCCTGACCTAATCCACCATAGAAAATAAAGGCTCTCTATGGTCAGGACGTGACACATTGTCCATTTGTAAGACCCATTTGCGACCAAGCTTTAACTTCCTGACTGATGCCTTGAGATGTTGCTTCAATATATCCAGATAATTTTTTCCTCATGATGCCATCTATTTTGTGAAGTGCATCACTCCCTCCTGCAGCAAAGCACCCCCAGAACATGATCCTGCCATCCCTGTGCTTCAGGGTTGGGATGGTGGTCTTCGGCTTGCAAGCCTCCTCCTTTTTCCTCCAAACATAACGATGTTCATTATGGCCAAAAAGTTATATTTTTGCTTAATCAGACCAGAGTACATTTATCCAAAAGTACAATCTTTGCCCCCATGTGCAGTTGCAAACTTTAGTCTGGCTTTTCTATGGAGGTTTTGGAGCAGTGGCTTCTTCCTTGCTGAGCGGCCTTTCAGGTTATGTCGATATAGGACTCGTTTTACTGTGGATATAGATACATTTGTACCTGTTTCCTCCAGCATCTTCACAAGGTCCTTTGCTGTTGTTCTGGGATTCATTTGCACTTTTTGCACCAAAGTACGTTAATCTCCACGAGACAGAACGCGTCTCCTTCCTGAGCGGTATGGCAGCTGCGTGGACCCATGGTGTTTATACTTGTGTACTATTGTTTGTACAGATGAACGTGGTACCTTCAGGCATCTGGAAATTGCTCCCAAGGATGAACCAAAAATTCTGAGGTCTTGGCTGATTTCTTTTGATTTTCCCATGTCAAGCATTTTCCCATGTCAAGTTTGAAGGTAGGCCTTCAATTGGGTACACCTCCAATTGACTCAAATGATGTCAATTAGCCTATCAGAAGCTTCTAAAGCCATGACATAATTTTCTGGAAATTTCCAAGCTGTTTAAAGGCACAGTCAACTTAGTGTTCTGACCCACTGGAATTGTGATACAGTGAATGATAAGTGAAATAATCTGTATGTAAACAATTGTTGGAAAAATGTATTGTGTCATGCACAAAGTAGATGTCCTAACCGACTTGCCAAAACTATAGTTTGTTAACAAGAAATTTGTGGGGTGGTTGAAAAACAAGTTTTCATGACACCAACCTAAATGTATGTAAACTTCTGACTTTAAGTGTACCTTCCACCTCCATGTGGAATAAGATTTCTCAATCGGCTTAAGGAAAGGAGAGTATGGGGTTAAGTACAGGGTAGTAAATTGTGGATGGGCCTTAATTGGGATAGGGAGCAGCATTTTCACTTTTGGATGAACAGCGTGCCCAGAGTGAACTGCTTCCTACTCTTTCCCAGATGCTAATATATGCATATTATTATTAGTATTGGATAGAAAACATTCTGAAGTTTCTAAAACTGTTTGAATAATGTTTGTGAGTATAACAGAACTCATATGGCAGGCGAAAACCTGAGAAAATCCAACCAGGAAGTGGGACATCTGAAGTTTGTAGTTTTTCAAAGCTTGGCCTACCGAATACACAGTGGTATATGGATAAAGTTGCACTTCCTACCGCTTCCACTAGATGTCAACCGTCTTTAGAAACTTGAATGAGGATTCTACTATAAAGGAGGGGTTCATGAGACCTGTTTGAGTCAGTGGTCTGGCAGAGTGTCACAGGCTCGTGACGTGCACTCCCGACAGAGTTAGCTCTCGTTCCAGTGCTTTTCTTCAGACATAGGAATTCTCCGGTTGGAACATTGTTGATGTTTTATGTTAAAAACATCCTAACGACTGATTCCATACATCGTTTGACTTGTTTCTACGACCTGTTACGGAACTTTTCGAGTTTTTAACAAGATGTTTATCTTTCATTTGCTGTATTGGACTTGTTAATGTGTGAAAGTTACATATTTCTAAAAAATATTTTTCAATTTCGCACGCTGCCTTTTCAGGGGAATGTTATCGAGGGGTTCCGCTACCTAGAAAGGTTAAACCATGTTTGCACCATTTGAGCATGGTGGAACCTAACATTATCCCACACAATGACATGATGGTCACGCCATCAGCTCTACAGACCTGATTTAGCTCATAAAGGAAGGTTACAAGGAGAGCTGCATTATATGATCCAATACAAGGTCTGCGTCCCACCACACTATCTTCCGATATTGCCACACACATGGGGATGTTGGCCCCACGTTGTCCAGGTACTTGGATGGTTGCCCGCTGGCCAATGAAATTCCGACCTCTCTTCCTTGTCTTGGCCAGGTTGAAGCCTGCCTCATCCAAAAAAGAGGAATTTGTGATGGTTTCTGTCAGCATCCATCTCCATCACCCTCTAAAAATACATTGTGGAAGGAGAATTACTGATTACAATGAATTTTTCACAACAGGCATCTTGAAACTGAACATACCTGAACATACTCAGTCCTCAGTTGCTTCACTCTGCATTTCTTTCAAAAGGCACACGGCTGTTTTAGAGACACCTGGTGCCTTTTCAGCATGCGTGCAATACATCACATTTTTATTTGTCACATACACCTGGTTAGCAGATGTTGATGCGAGTGTAGCTTCTAGTTCCAGCCATGCAGTAAAATCTAACAAGTAATCTAACAATTTCACAACAACTACCTTATACACACAAGTGTAAAGGAATGAATATGTCAGGCTTGTGCGTACTTAGCTTTGATGCACCTGTACTGACCTCGCCATATGGATGATAGCAGGGTGAACAGGCAGTGGCTTGGGTGGTTGTTGTCCTCAATTATCTTTTTGGCCTTCCTGTGATGTAGAGTGGTGTAGGTGTCCTGGAGGGCAGGTAGTTTGCCCCCGGTGATGCGTTGTGCAGACCTCACTACCCTCTGGAGAGACTTACGGTTGTGGGCAGAGCAGTTGCCGTTCCAGGCAGTGATATAGCCCGACAGGATGCTCTCGATTGTGCATCTGTAAAAGCTTGTGAGTGTTTTTGGTGACAAGAAAAATTTCTTCAGCTTCCTTCTTCACCACGCTGTCTGTGGATGGACCATTTCAGTTTGTCCGTGATGTGTATGCCAAGGAACTTAAAACGTTCCACTTTCTCCACCACTGTCCCTTGGATGTGGATAAGGGGCTGCTCCCTCTGCTGTTTCCTGAAGTCCACAATCATCACCTTTGTTTTGTTGACGTTGAGTGTGAGGTTATTTTCTTGACACCACTTTTCCTTATTGACTCTCCTGCATTTCCCGTGGTGCTGTGCCTACCCTGGTTAGCTTGTCATAACCCCACTGTTTCTTGGCCACAGAGGACTCTCACAGAGTGGTCGCAAGAGTGCTCAGGTAGGTGTTTAGGGGTTTCCGTTGGTGCTACTATGGTGGAGAGTCCAGACCAGGTCTCCACCGTGCGCAGTCCCCCTGAATATGCCGATTTGGCTCTCGCCTTCTCTAAAAGGAAGGTGACTCAATTAGAGAGAGAAAAAGAATCTCTAGACACCAAAGAGTTTTAATGATTCTATTTAATAAGACACCAGTGTCTGTCTATATTTTTTCTGATTGCTAAGTCCATCCCAAGGCTTGCTACACCCACTACTGATCTTGCATCCCAAATATCACCCTGTTTCCTTTGTTAGTGCCCTACTTTTGACCAGGGCCCATGGTGCAATTTGGAAAGCCTACAGAGCCTTTGGCAATCAAACACACAGACCTTATTATATTCATCATTAATATCACTGCAACTGGAGAAAACACAAATCATAAATAATGCTAGCTACAACAAGATTATTTGTGTGTGTGTGTGCGTTTGCGCGCGTGTGTGTAGAGGCTTTTACTAGCTTGTTACAGTATCTGTATTTATAGCTTTGGCCCAGGTGGTCAACTAGGAGAGATAATATAAAAGGGTGTGCGGGATATAGGGGGAATCCCAAATAGCAACCTATTCCCTGTATAGTGCACTACTATATTGTGCACTAGTTTTAACAAAACTAATACACTATATAGGGAATAGGGTGACAATTGGGACACTTCCAAAATGTGCCAGTAATGCAGCAGTGATGCAATAAAGCAGTAGCTAGCCCCATGTTAAAACACCTCATCATACTGATAGAACTAGGCACTAGCCCCATGTTAAAACACCTCATAATACGAATAGAACTAGGCACTAGCCCCATGTTAAAACACCTCATCATACTGATAGAACTAGGCACTAGCCCCATGTTAAAACACCTCATCATACTGATAGAACTATGCACTAGCCCCATGTTAAAACACCTCATAATACGAATAGAACTAGGCACTAGCCCCATGTTAAAACACCTCATCATACTGATAAAACTAGGCACTAGCCCCATGTTAAACCACCTCATAATACTGATAGAACTAGGCACTAGCCCCATGTTAAAACATTTCAAACACTTGGGTTGGCGCCCCCCCCTTGGGTTGTGCCGTGGCGGAGATCTTTGTGGGCTATACTCGGCCTTGTCTCAGGATGGTAAGTTGGTGGTTGAAGATATCCCTCTGCTGGTGTGGGGGCTGTGCTTTGGCAAAGTGGGTGGGGTTATATCCTTCCTGTTTGGCATTGTCCGGGGGTATCATCTGATGGGGCCACAGTGTCTCCTGACCCCTCCTGTCTCAGCCTCCAGTATTTATGCTGCAGTAGTTTATGTGTCGGGGGGCTAGGGTCAGTCTGTTATATCTGGAGTATTTCTCCTGTCTTATCCGGTGTCCTTTGTGAATTTAAGTATGCTCTCTCTAGTTCTCTCTTTCTTTCTTTCTTTCTTTCTTTCCTCAGGACTACCTGGCATGATGACTCATTGCTGTCCCCAGTCCACCTGGCCGTGCTGCTGCTCCAGTGTCAACTGTTCTGCCTGCGGCTATGGAACCCTGACCTGTTCACCGGACGTGCTACCTGTCTCAGACCTGCTGTTTTCAACTCTCTAGAGACAGCAGGAGCGGTAGAGATACTCTCAATGATCGGTTATGAAAAGCCAACTGACATTTACTCCTGAGGTGCTGACTTGTTGCACCCTCGACAACTACTGTGATTATTATTATTTGACCATGCTGGTCATTTATGAACATTTGAACATCTTGGCCATGTTCTGTTATAATCTCCACCCAGCACAGCCAGAAGAGGACTGGCCACCCCTCATAGCCTGGTTCCTCTCTAGGTTTCTTCCTAGGTTTTGGCCTTTCTAGGGAGGTTTTCCTAGCCACTGTGCTTCTACACCTGCATTGCTTGCTGTTTGGGGTTTTAGGCTGGGTTTCTGTACAGCACTTTGATATATCAGCTGATGTAAGAAGGGCTAGATAAATACATTTGATTTGATTCATCATGCTGATAGGGGATAGCTGACTGAGCTGAATGTCAAGTGGAGTATCAATCTGCTCCCTATCCAGAAGCTATTGACAATGCATCCGAGGGGACCTCCACTGTGCCCCACACAAAGGGAATCAGGGACTCTGAGTAAGTGTCCCACTAGGAACACTGTTGTCTGTTTAGTGCACTACTTTTGACCAAAAAAAGTAGTGCACTATGTGTATGGTGCAATTTGGGATCTAGTCCATGTCTGGGACTCTATTCTGTTCAAAGGGACTCTGATGAGGGCACTAAGAGCTACTTAGCCTATGGCTTTGGCACTCTATCTAAAGCCTAACAGACCAGTGGCGGTTTTCTGTTTTCTGTGTAAATCTGGAGTAGGATGAAGGTAGTAATGTGAGCTTATTGTTTGGATGGGCAACTGTTGTTACGGTTGTTAAGGAGATCAATGACCCTATTCCCTATGTAGTGGACTACTTTTGACTATGGCCATACACTAATTCCTATATAGTGCACTACTTTTTGACCAGGGCATATAGGGCCCATTTGGGACTTATGCACTGAGCTCCTGGCTGATTGTTAGTCCTGTCTCTGCCTCATCCCTCAGTTATTTATCATGCAGAGGCTGTGTATCCAGTCCCAGTAGCCCAGCTTGGTGGAGCCAGCCCAGTCATTCTTCCTATATGGAGACAACAGAGAAGGACACAATCTTGTCCCAGTACCCCAGCTTGGTGGAGCCAGCCCAGACATTCTTCCTATATGGAGACAACAGAAAAGGACACAATCTTGTCCCAGTACCCCAGCTTGGTGGAGCGAGCCCAGTCATTCTTCCTATATGGAGACAACAGAGAAGGACACAATCTTATCCCAGTACCCCAGCTTGGTGGAGCGAGCCCAGTCATTCTCCCTATATGGAGACAACAGAGAAGGACACAATCTTGTCCCAGTACCCCAGCTTGGTGGAGCCAGCTCAGTCATTCTGGGTGGCAGGTAGCCTAGTGGTTAGAGTGTAGATCAAATCCCCGAGCTGACAAGGTGAACATCTGTTCTTCTTCCCCTGTTCCTAGGCTGTCATTGTAAATAAGAATTTGTTATTTCCTGACTTGTTTAGTTAAATATATATATATATATTTTAATCATCCTATATGTTGAGACAACAGAGAAAGACACAATCCTTCCCCAGTAGCCCAGCTTGGTGGAGCCAGCCCAGTCATTCATCCTATATGTTGAGACAACAGAGAAAGACACAATCCTTCCCCAGTAGCCCAGCTTGGTGGAGCCAGCCCAGTCATTCATCCTATATGTTGAGACAACAGAGAAAGACACAATCCTTCCCCAGTAGCCCAGCTTGGTGGAGCCAGCCCAGTCATTCATCATATATGTTGAGACAACAGAGAAAGACACAATCCTTCCCCAGTAGCCCAGCTTGGTGGAGCCAGCCCAGTCATTCATCATATATGTTGAGACAACAGAGAAAGACACAGTCCTTCCCCAGTAGCCCAGCTTGGTGGAGCCAGCCCAGTCATTCATCCTATATGTTGAAACAACAGAGAAAGACACAATCCTTCCCCAGTAGCCCAGCTTGGTGGAGCCAGCCCAGTCATTCATCCTATATGTTGAGACAACAGAGAAAGACAACAGAGAAAGACACAATCCTTCCCCAGTAGCCCAGCTTGGTGGAGCCAGCCCAGTCATTCATCCTATATGTTGAGACAACAGAGAAAGACACAATCCTTCCCCAGTAGCCCAGCTTGGTGGAGCCAGCCCAGTCATTCATCCTATATGTTGAGACAACAGAGAAAGACACAATCCTTCCCCAGTAGCCCAGCTTGGTGGAGCCAGCCCAGTCATTCATCCTGTACAGAGACCTCTCAGAGGATTCTACTGGCACTACATTAAACATTGTTCTGACAACATTGTGATGTCTCAGCATGGTGCCGTCTAGATGGAGCTGGATAGGCAGAAGGAAGATGTAAGCAAGCTTCTGTTTGTCATTTCCTTGATGAACATTGAATCCTGTGGAATGTGGAAAAGACCAGAATCTATACAGTTTCCCTGGCACCTCTCTGGTTTCAGCTCTCCACCTCTCTACACCTCATCCTGCCAATTGTAGCACATTTGTCAGCATCTCAACATTTATATAACATAGTAAACATGGAAAAGACTGTACATAATCTATACGGTGCAGACGTGAAACCTTCTAGATTTGTGGAGCTGGGATTGGGAAGGCAGAAGGAAGACGGTTGAATACCAAAGATGGCACATAATGAATGGAAGATAATATACAGTACACTTGATACAGTATTCCTGTGAAGCTGTGACCATCTGTTGTTCTCAATAGTGATCCATACAGATATGAATCGAAAGTCAACTACAGGGTTACAGAATAGCACAAATTATATTCATATTAGACAATCAATTATGATCGTTTTCCTAATACATCCATAGAACCATACAGTGTACCTGTTACTTCCTGGTCTCCCTGAATCAGGTTCTAATTCTCCAGTCCCCCTCTTCCTGGCTCCTCTCCAGCTAATGCCATCTGGCTCAGTGCAGCTCACAGTGTAAAAGGTAAAGGTCACATGTTTCATTAGTGGTTGGAGGATGAGCTTCTCTCTGTGTTTTTTCCTGGTGCAGCCACTGGGGCACAGAGAAGGAGCATTTCCTGAGTTCCAAATAGCACCCTATTCCCTATATGGTGCAAAGGGCACTGATCAAAAGTAGTGCACTAAATAGGGAATAGGGTGCCATTTGGGAGGAAGACACAGATAGTTGTGAATCTACTGGTGCTGAAGCTGCAGTGACAGTCAGATCCACAGCTCTGTAGTGTAGCAGACCTGGGTTCAAATAGTATTTGTTTTCTTTCAGGTATATTACATACATATTTATTTTTTTATTTTACCTTTATTTAACTAGGCAAGTCAGTTAAGAACAAATTCTTATTTTCAATGACGGCCTAGGAACAGTGGGTTAACTGCCTGTTCAGGGGCAGAACGACAGATTTGTACCTTGTCACCTCGGGGGTTTGAACTTGCAATACAGATATTCTTTGAAAGAAAGACCCAGGTTTGTTTCTGAATGTGGGCGGGATGGTGAAACCCCCTTCTCGTACAGTGGGTATGACAATTATTCAACCCCTCTTGGATTCCTTCACATTTTATAGTGTTACAAAGTGGGATTACAATGGATCTAATTGTATTTTTTTGTAAATTATCTACACAAAATACTTGTGTATATCAGAATCACAAAATACTTGTGTAGATTGTAGATATTTAAAAAAAATTAAAGCACGAATATACCTTGATTAGATAAGTATTCACCCACCTGAGTCAATACATTTTAGAAACACCATTAGCTGCGATTACATCTGTGAGTCTAAGAGGTTTTACACCCCTGGATTGTGCAATATTTGCCCATTATTCTTTTAAACATATCTTCAAGCTTTGTCATTGTGTTGGGAATCATGGCTAGACAGCTATTTTTAACAGCTATTTTTGCCATAGATATTCACGCAGATTTAAGTCAAATCTGAAACTAGGACATTCAGTAACATTCCCTGTCTTCTTGGTAAGCAACTGCAATGTAGATTTGGCCTCGTGTTGTAGGTTATTGTCCTGCTGAAAGGTGAATTCCTCTCCCAGTGTCTGGTGTAAAGCAAACGGAAGCAGGTTTTCCTCTAGGATTTTGACTGTGCTTAGCTCCATATCTTATTATCCTGAAAAACATAACGTTATAACTACTGTGCCATGAAGGAGGGAAACAAGGTACAACATACTATAAGGAGTCACACTCTCACAACTTCTGTTGAAGGATCTGACAAGGCCAATGAAATCTGCACTTCGCTGGACGCCCCGCCATCCACAGGTGATAAGCGTGAGGCCCGGATTCATTCCTTCAATTTAATAATACCGCTCTTGACCAACGGCAGACAGGTGTTCATCCTCGTTTCCCTCCTTCAGGGAACAGTAGTTATAGTCATACTGGAGTTGCTCACATAGCTGGATATCCCGGGTCCGTTCAAGCTCATACCCGGACACACGTCATGTGACCTCTAGTTATAGTCATACTGTTAGGTTCCCTTTCAGTCAGGCAACGTACTATGGGGAAATATAACCACTCCTCTTGCCGAGACCCCAACAGATATACTCACCACAGCACAAATATATCCTCTAGTCACCCCTTTAAACAATGCTGCCAGACCCATCAAGGGGCAAAAGGTTTACCTACCGGTATGCGCCCACTCTACCAGGTAACCCTTGCCCCTTGGTGCTATATGCCAGGTATATAGCCTCCACAGACGCTGCTTAGAGAATGCCCTGCCGCGAACTGGATTCGCCAAAACAGACCCCAAAAAAAGAAACAAACTTGCCGGTGAGCCTGGGACAACAGGGGCCTGCACCGTTGCCACGTGTCCCTAACTAAAAGGCCAATTGATCTCCTCGAAACATGGCTGCCTGGGCCAATAGGGAGCCACAAGAATCAATGGTAAGCCCTCCCAGTGCACGCTCTCCAATGTGGGCTGAATCAGAACCACTGGCGGAAAAGCGTTAAGGATCTTCGGAGGCCATTGGTGTGCCAGAGCATCCATTCCCAACAGGGCACGCGGGTCCCTCATCGAGAAACATAGAAGACACATTTTCTCACCAGAGGTCTCTTCACAGTCCCCAAGTCCAGAACAGAGTATGGGAGGTGCACAGTTCTACATAGAGCCATGACTACATGGAATGCTAATCCACATCAAGTAACTCATGCAAGCAATAAAATGTGATTTAAAAACTGTTAGTAATACACCTTATGAAACAGCAGGGGCTGTGAAGAGATACAAACCCAGGCACAGAACACATGCATATACACACACATGATAACATATGCACTATACACACACAAATACATGCATTTTGTGTTGTAGATATGTGGTAGTAGAGTAGTGGCCTGAGGGCACTCACTTAATGTGTTGTTTAATGTAGTGTAATGTTTTTAATTGTATATAACTGCCTTCATTTTTCTAGACCCCAGGAAGAGTAGCTGCTGCCTTGCTAGCAGCTAATGGGGATCTATAATATATACAAATAAATACAAATACAAATGTGTGTAACTCTGCTTCCCACTCGACTCTGCCGCCACTGCCGCTGTAATAGTCGGCGGCTTGTGAGCTTTCTGAGGTGCTTTCTGAAGGCACGTAGGTCTAGAATGGGACTCAAAGTCCCTTCCCTTTTCGTAGCCAGAAATACCGGTTGTACCGGAAATACCGGTTCTTGGATCTTCGAAATAGAAACCATTCAGATTACCTGCTTCTGGAGATGGGAGGATAATTCCTCCCTCAAAACAGGCGCTGAGGCCTCGGAAACAGTCAACGTGATGTTGCTGCAGAAACGTGGGGGACTCACAATTTTTTTTAGCCTGTACCCTAACGTCACTGTTCGCATGGTCCAGGTCGACCATCTGAGGGGCCGGAAGCTACCTTGTGGACTGGGAAAGATTGGTTCTTCTTCCTTTTCCACCACTCTTGAAAACTCTGTGTCTGAACATGGAGAAGGGAAGCTTTTCATCGAACCTACCTGCGGGAGACAACACTTTTAACACCTGTGAACACTGTGTTTATGTGTTTATGTGCCAAGGTTTGCCTTAAGCCCGGCCCACTCTGGGTACACGGGCTCCAACGGTCAGTGACATACCCCGAATGGCCGTGCCACTTGGGGGTACAGTAGTCACAACAAGCCTCACTCGGTTCAGGCGGCAAGATGCAACCTGGCAACTGGTTGGCGCACAGTGCTGGACCACATGCATTAAAAATAGACCCGGGAAAAAACATTATCATTGAGGTTACCCTACCAACCAGTCATAGGTACTGGGGACAAAGCGCCTTGTAACCTAGCTGGGAATGGGACAGACATCTCTGAAAAACGGACCCCTTTTGTTGTAATAGACAGGGGCCATTCGTAATTGAATCTAATTCCCAGAAATGAAAAGTGTTGAGCTGGAGACAGACAGCTAATTTGGGGGCTTATATGAACCATAGAGACTGCGTGTGGGATAATAGCATGGTCGTGTCCAACCCTGCTCATTCCCTCGACCCAGCTACCTAGCCTATGGCTCTATAATGGCACCGAAGGAGATGGCCACAGGTTTTATGGACCCGTAAGCAATTGTGTTATTGTGTATGTTTTTTCACTTTATTTGTAACTTATTTCATACATAATATTTCTGCCACCGTGTCTATCTAGGTATCGTGGACGACGGTCTGGGTGCCATGTAAGGATCCGTCGCCGAGAGGGTAATCTACCTTTACCATCGGTCCTATTAGCCAACTTACAATAAGACGTTGGACGAGCTATGAGTACGTATCCATACCAACGGGACATTAAAAACTGTAATATCTTATGTTTCACCGAGTTGTGGCTGAACGACGACATGATTAACATACAGCTGGCGGGTTTTAATTTTTTCCCGGCAGGATAGAACAGTGGCCTCTGGTAAGACAATGGGTGGCGGACTATGCTGGTGCACAAAATCTATGGAAGTCTCAAGGTTTTGCTCGCCTGAGGTAGAGTATCTCATGATAAGCTGTAGATCACATTATTTACCAAGAAAGTTTACATCTATATTTTTCGTAGCTGTCTATATATCACCGCAGACCGACACTGGCACTAAGACCACACTCAATGAGCTGTATACGGCCATAAGCAAACAGGACAACGCTCATCCAGAGGTGGCGCTCCTAGGGGCCGACTTTAATGCAGGGAAACTCAAATCAGTTTTACCTCATTTCTATCAGCATGTTAAATGTGCAACCAGAGGGAAGAAAACTCTAGACCAACTTTACTCCACACACAGAGATGCGTACAAAGCTCTCCTTCACCCTCCATTTGGCAAATCTGACCATAATTCTATCATCCTGATTCCTGCTTACAAGCAAAAACTAAAGCAGGAAGCACCTGCTTATTGACTCAGTCAATAAGATAGTGGTAAGATGAAGCAGATGCTAAGCTACAGGACTGTTTTGCTAGCACAGACTGGAATGTGTTCCAGATTCATCAGATGGCATTGAGGAGTACACCACATCAGTCACTGGCTTAATAAGTGCATCGACGACGTCGTCCCCACAGTGACTTGTAAGTAAGCATTTCACTGTAAGGTCTACTTACACCTGTTGTATTCGGCGCATGTGACAAATAAAATTTGAATTGATTTGATTTAACCCGTATCATTAGACACCTCATAGGGACAAGTTACAGGCAGGAATCAGCAATGAATCCCACTACTGAGCCATCTATGGTGGAGGGGCGCCCCCTTGTGGACAGTGACTTAAACCCTGTAAACACCGTGTAAGGCAGGCCAACTGAGGGGACAGCAATAAACATGGACAAGCTTCCAATAGTCTTTGTGCTTCCATGAGAATGTATAGACTCCATGAAGCCCAACCCCTTGACCGACACAGGGGCTCTGGCCATTGCTGACGTAGTACCACGTTTGCCAAACGTGAGGGCACCGTTGTCACAGTAATGTTTTTGCGGAGGGGCGCACAGGTCACTCAGAACCGTGCCAAGGCCCCTCGCTCTAGGGGTTACACAGGCCAAGTGCTCGGGGGGCTGCTTCTTCATCGGAGGTGCAACCCTGTTTGCTTCACTCCCTCCAACTCCAGGAAGTGAAAATAGGAGTGGGGTTGCCATAATGCAGGGGCAAAGCTAGTAAGTTTCACTTGCTAGAAGTTAGGAATGCCAGTTGCCATTGGCCAGGAGGCTCTTTAGCCTAAGCTAGGTGAGCTAGCCTCTTCGACTGCAGCACGGTCCGTTTAAATGCTACGAATACTGAACAAGAGAAGTGGGACTGGAACCCCTGATCAACAAGTCTGTGAAGAAAGGCAAGCGGTACTTGACAGAGGCAGACACAGGTGGCGGTGGTACCTACCCAACGTGCCCGAGTAGCCTCCCTTAACCGGCGATAGAGCGCACTGGAGCCGAGTTGGGCAAGGGGGGCCAACGCATACCCCACTCCCAAACAGAAAATACATTTGATCCGACCACCCAATCCATCTCTGCTTCCTGCACCAGCCTCCGGGAAAGGAAAGTTGCCAGTGGTAATTCCAAGCATAGTGGGAAGGAGTATTCAATAACAAAATCATGTCAACACCTATTTACTTCCCACAGAGTTAGTCCATGTAATTTATGTGATGGGGGTCAATAACACTTATGCAACAACTATCTTTGTAAAAATAATATATAGAATTTCTTTTTGACATTATAGAGTATTTTGTATAGATCAATAAAAACATTTTTTTGATCACAATTAAATCTATTTCAATCCCACTTTGTAACATAACAAATCCAAAGGGGGTGAATACTTCTGGAACCCACTGTAGCTCTGTATATTCATTATCATCATCACTATCGCCATATCTCAGATGAGATGATCATCAGCTCTTGTGCCACAAGGTAGGTTAGGTATGAACTAGAATTAATAGGTATGAACTAGAATTGAGATTATGTTATTGATTGATATGTATCATATTTTACCTTTAAATTATTGTACCGATTCGGGTACTGCTTACAGCTACAGATACAAAATGGTCGCCGTGTGTGTGTGGGGGGGGGCACAACACAGCTTCAGGTTATATAACAGATATGAACAGCAGCAGATACACTCATGGTTTGCATGTCTTATTCTATCCACCCATGCATACTCTCTGTGAAACATATTCATTTTCAATTCATTCAAGTCAATGTTGGAGGAGCTTCGAAACTTGGCTGCTCTACTGAAACACCAGAACATACCTTATTCTACCAGCACGCCTCCTTCTGGCCAAGTGTTGCAATTACAAGCTACTGGGGAAACACCAGAACATATTCACTCTAGTATGACTCTACTGCCACCTTCTGACCAAGTGTTGTAATTACAAGCTACTAGGGGAACACCGGGACATATTCACTCTGGTATGACTCTACTGCCACCTTCTAACCAAGTGTTGTAATTACAAGCTACTAGGGAAACACCAGAACATATTCACTCTAGTATGACTCTCCTGCCACCTTCTGACCAAGTGTTGTAATTACAAGCTACTAGGGAAACACCGGGACATATTCACTCTAGTATGACTCTACTGCCACCTTCTAACCAAGTGTTGTAATTACAAGCTACTAGGGAAACACCAGAACATATTCACTCTAGTATGACTCTACTGCCACCTTCTGACCAAGTGTTGTAATTACAAGCTATTGGGAGACGTTTCCATCAGCGCTGGAAAATACAGTATTTGACTGACTAACTTTGTACAGGAGCCATAAACAGCAATTCAATGTCAACATTAACACTTTAAAAAATGTTTTAACATAGAGTACCAGTCAAAAGTTTGGACACACCTACTCATTTAAGGGTTTTTCTTTATTTCTACTATTTTCTACATTGTAGAATATTAGTGAATACATCAAAACTATTACATAACATATATGGAATCATGTAGTAACCAAAAAAAGAATGAAACAAATCCAAATGTATTTTAGATTCTTCTAAGTAGCCACACTTCAAAGTTGCATTGATCACAGCCTTGCACACTCTTGGACACTCTTGGCAGGTTTTTATGTGCTTAGGGTCGTTGTCCTGTTGGAAGGTGAACCTTCACCCCATTGTGAGGTCCTGAGTGCTCTGAAGCAGGTTTTCATCAAAGATCTCTCTGAACTTTAATCTGTTCATCTTTCCCTCGCTCATGACTAGTCTCTCAGTCCCTGCCGCTGAAAAACATCCCCACCTCATGATGCTGTTATGTCAATCATTTACAGATTATTTGATAGTTCACTCAAGAGCTTAGACATACCAGATCATCAAGGACAACAACCACCTGAGCCACTGCCTGTTCACCCCGCTACCATCCAGAAGGCGAGGTCAGTACAGGTGCATCAAACCTGGGACCGAGAGACTGAATAACAGCTTCTATCTCAAGGCCATCAGATTGTTAAACAGGCATCACTAACACAGAGAGGCTGCTACCTACAAACAGACTTGAAATCATTGGCCACTTGAGTAATGCATGATATGTAAACATTATTATAGTGACCAGTAATACATTTATTAATCTCACTTGTATATACTGTATTTCATACCATCTATTGCATCTTTCCTATGCCGCTCGGCCATCGCGCATCCATATGTATATATTGTTATTCTATCCCTTACTTATTAGATAGTTGTGTATTAGGTAGTTGTCTATTAGGTAGTTGTGTATTAGATTTGTGTTTATTAGGTAGTTGTTGTGGAATTGTTAGATCAGTTGATAGATACTACTGTACTGTCGGAACTAGAAGCACAAGCATTTCACTACACTCGCAATTACATCTGCTAACCATGTGTATGTGACCAATAACATTTGATTTGATTTATAGACAGTATTTGGTACTAATCACTACATACATGAGAAGATTCAACACTTTGTTAAACATGTTTAGTCAATGAATGGCGTGTATGAAGTATGAAGTATGAAGTATGAAGTATGAAGACCAAAACATTCAACGTTGTGAGAGGATACCTCCTCCACTCTTTCACCAACCAAAAGGAATAACGGTTACCATTTCACACCAGAGCGTTCAGCACACTTGGATTATCGCAGAGTAGTGCGAAGTAATGTTAATAGAATCTGGTATGTTAGGATGATTGAATTAATGTCCTGGAAGTAAATTTGGCGTCAAGGTTTCAAAAGGTGGGTCAAGACACATCATGAAAACCAACCTATTCTGTTCCTGTGACAGAGTACTAACGCAACACACCCACAAAGTGAGAAAATGACTATTGTTCAACTATTGGAAAATAAGGTTGGATGATGATACATAAGGGTTAATCCTACAAGCATTTGTAAGTTCATTTATAAACGGTTAATACCTGGAGGTAAACATTAGCTCACAATTTGGCAAACGCTGACCAGTTATTGCACTATTTTGACCAATTCGAAATATATGTTATTAATGGATTATACGGCATTTACAAATGATTAAACAATCGTTAATAATGTAATTATAACCCCTTTGTTTACAAAAGGAACCTTATTGTAAGTGTTGCCGCGGTCTCCTGATGTGGTTTAAGCATTGTTGTGTGGACTTAGAACATCCAATTTAGTTGGTTTTTACTTTTGTTTTTTAAAGTGTGATTTTGTGGCACGAAAACCTGGTAAAAAAAAGGAAATAATACAGAAACGTCCACCAAAAATATAGAAAAGAGAATTTGGGAAAACAAATACACCAGACGCGTCTTGTCCAAGGGATGTACTTGAACATCAAGCTGCCAACTGCTACAAAAATAGGAGCAAGAATCCTGCCCTTTTGAGTGTTCTAGCTCAGACAAGTATTGTATTATATGAGACACTGTGGCTTAGTTGGTTAAAGTTCCTGTCTAGTAAATAGGAGCTCCTGAGTTCAAATCTCAGTAAACACCATTTTCAGCAGTTCATTGTGAACACCATCCAGGGCATATGACAAATAAACATTGATTTAAGTAATTAATAGTAATGACCACCAATATTATCTAAGTTTTATAAATAACATAGCAACTGTGTTCATTTTCTGGTTCAAATCCAAGGCTCTGTGAAGCCCAGACATCTGCTTGTTGATTGAAACATTGTGCGAAAATGTATGCACTCGCTACTGTAAATCGCTCTGCTAAATTGCTCATATGTAAATGATTTCCCATTGGGCCAGGTGTGAAGATCTGGGGGCCTCAATCAACCAAACCAGTTTGAATAGAATGAGAAGCCCATCAACCACTGATGGTCCATCAGCAAGCCTGACGATACAATACATTTTTCCACACAATGACATTCAGAGACTTGTTCCGAAGCCACTCCTGCGTTGTCTTGGCTGTGTGCTTAGGTTCATTGTCCTGTTGGAAGGAGAACCTTCACCACAGTCTGAGGTCCTGAGTGCTCTGGAGCAGGTTTTCTTTAAGGAGCTCTCTGTACCTTGCTCCTTTCAATCTTTCTCTCAATCCTGACTAGTCTCCAAGTCCCTGCCCTGAAAAATATCCCCACAGCAAGATGCTGCAACCACCAATGTTCACTGTAGGGATGTTACCAGATTTCCTCCAGACGTGACACTTGGCATTCAGGCCAAAGAGTTCAATCTTGGTTTCATCAGACCAGAACATATTGTTTCTCGTGGTCTGAAAGTCCTTTAGGTGCCTTTTGGCAAACTCCAATTAGACTGTCATGTGTCTTTCACTGAGGAGTGACTTCCGTCTGGCCACTCTACCATAAAGGCCTGATTGGTGGAGTGCTGCAGAGATGGTTGTCCTTCTGGAAGGTTCTCCCAGCTCATTCAGTGTGACAGAGTCTAGGTCTTACAATTAAGCACCGCCACGTGCGGTCGTAGACTCGACAATGTAAGAAATGTTTTGCCTTTATCTTGTAGTGTGGGGCCCGGTGACTGACCAATAGAAACTCGGCCAGCACTGAGTACACACACAAATTAGGATTATTGTGAATGGTCATATTTATATAATATTTTGATTTAAACGTCTACATGCTTTTCAAGAAGAACGATTTCCCTAATAATCCTGTTTACATTTTGATAAATGCAGATTTCGCCAATCAAAATAAACTTTCTACCACAGCGACCATGTTATTTTCGGGAAGCCTATATTATTCTTAGTTTGGACATATAAAGGTTTGTATGTGAAAAATATGGTCCAAACACACCAAGAATTCGTGAAGAGGGCACGACAATGCCTATTTCCCCTCAGGAGGCTGAAAAGATTTGGCATTGGACCTCAGATCCTCAAATAATATCTAAAGCTGCACCATCGAGAGCATTTGGACTGGCTGCATCACCGCTTGGTATGGCAACTGCTCGGCATCCGACTGCAATTCGCTACAGAAGATAGTGCTTACATCACTGAGGCCGAGCTTCCTGCCATCCAGGATCTCTATATCAGGCGGTGTCTGAGGAAGGCCCAAAGAATTGCCAAAGACTCCAGCCACCTAAGTCATAGACTGTAGACCGGGATCTTTTATTTCAGCTCATGAAACATGGGACCAACACTTTACATGTTGTGTTAATATTTTAGATTACACAGTTAGTACTTTGAGTCATTCAAAAGGAGACTTTTTGCCGTAACATTGTGTATCAAAATGGCATGACCCGGATTCTGCGGCCACAACACAGAGCACTAACCACTGTATGATCATGGCGAGTTACCAGGGCTTGTGGTTACCAGACCCCTTGAGTGGAAAGCCAAAAAGCCAGCTGTGCCTGTCCACGTCACTGCATGCTTGAATAACCCAATTTGTCCTACAGACACACAAGCACTAACTGTAATCTAACTGGCATCAAAGTGTAACGTTAGACTTTGGAAATTAACCACCTCAGCCACGTCACAGTGAAGGCCTGCTTGAGTAGATCGATTTCACCTCAACATATGCAATCCCTGGTAGCTCGCCGTGATCGTATAGTGGTTATTACTCTGCGTTGTGGCCGCAGCAACCACGGTTCGAATCCGGGTCACAGCATTGTAATTCACAATGTCACGGCATAAGGGCTCTTTTTGAATTAGCAGAGTGAACTAAACTGAATAAGTAGAGTGAATTTAGCAGAAATTGTGGAAAGGGTGCCACTGACCACTGGTGAATAAATAATTACTATACCTCTGTCGTTATAACATTAAATAAGCATAGATTGATAACAGTGTAGGTTACCATACTATACATTTAGTTTCGTTGGCTACAGTTTAAAGGCAGAGTCACAAAGTGAACAACTGTATTGGGTCAATTTTGACAACTAAGAGCATTGAAGCACAAAGCGAAATCTTCTCCGCCTCGTCCCGAAGCTATGCATGGGCTGATACTCTGTGATAGTCTATCATTGTGCTCACCTGCAGAGCTGCTCATGGCGACATCATATGGCTGAGTCTCAGTTGAACTCATTCACAAAGCGCCCTCAAGCCGTGAATCGCATTGCCATGAGCAGTACTAACCATTATATGATCACGTCAAGCTACCGGGGCTTGTGTGTGAGGGGGAGATATTAGGCTACTCAAGCATGCCGTTGCCTTGATGTGGAAAATGTGGCTAAATACCATTGTTGACTAGTTAGACTATAAATACCATTGTTGACTAGTTAGACTAGAGAGACTCAACAGTGTATTGTGTAGTAGAATAGAGTTAGTACTGACCCCTGTAGAGTATTGTGTGGTACAGTGGAATACAATGCTCTGCTAGTATAGAGTACGGTTCTGAAGTATCCTTGGAATAGGAACATGATCTCCCCTGGACAATGATTAGCATCCATGAGGGTGACGGTCAACCTCTCCTTGATTATATCATCCAGGGGCAACATATTGGGTTCCCCCAAACTCCAGAGGATGAATCTATCATTCTCTGACCTGAACACAGGGAAAAGAGAATGGAAAGATGGGTGTGTTGGACCAGGTCTAGTTCAGGCCCACAGTATCGTCACTGCATATGGGACAGGAAGAACAGGCAAAAATACTGACACTTCCTAACCTGCCAGAAGTCCACTGGCAACAGAGTATAGGGTTAAGTTTACCATTCATTATTCACAGCTCTGGAGAATCATGCTCGGAAAATGACGAGAAGAGAGAGCAATGTGCCATTCACTGAGGAGTGACTTCCGTCTGGCCACTCTACCATAAAGGCCTGATTGGTGGAGTGCTGCAGAGATGGTTGTCCTTCTGGAAGGTTCTCCCAGCTCGTTCAGTGTGACAGGGTCTAGGTCTTCCAATTAAGCACCGCCACGTGCGGTCGTAGACTCCGACAATGAAAGAAATGTTTTGCCTTTATCGTGTAGTTTGGCGCCCGGTGACTGACCAATAGAAACTCAGCCAGCACTGAGTACACACACAAATTAGGATTATTGTGAATAGTCATATTTATATAATAGTTTGATTTAAACGTCTACATGCTTTGCAAGAAGAACGATTTCCCTAATAATCCTGTTTACATTTTGATAAATGCAGATTTCGCCAATCAAAATAAACTTTCTACCACAGCGACCATGTTATTTTCGGGAAGCCTATATTATTCTTAGTTCGGACATATAAAGGTTTGTATGTGAAAAAGATGGTCCAAACACACCAAGACATTCGTGAAGAGGGCACGACAATGCCTATTTGCCCTCAGGAGGCTGAAAAGATTTGGCATTGGACCTCAGATCCTCAAATAATATCTCAAGCTGCACCATCGAGAGCATTTTGACTGGCTGCATCACCGCTTGGTATGGCAACTGCTCGGCATCCGACTGCAAGTTGCTACAGAGGATAGTGCTTACATCACTGAGGCCGAGCTTCCTGCCATCCAGGACCTCTAAATCAGGCGGTGTCAGAGGAAGGCCCAAAGAATTGCCAAAGACTCCAGCCACCTAAGTCATAGACTGTAGACCGGGATCTTTTATTTCAGCTCATGAAACATGGGACCAACAGTTTACATGTTGTGTTAATATTTTAGATTACACAGTTAGTACTTTGAGTCATTCAAAAGGAGACTTTTGCCGTAACATTGTGTATCAAAATGGCATGACCCGGATTCTGCGGCCACAACACAGAGCACTAACCACTGTATGATCATGGCGAGTTACCAGGGCTTGTGGGAGACCCCTTGAGTGGAAAGCCAAAAAGCCAGCTGTGCCTGTCCACGTCACTGCATGCTTGAATAACCCAATTTGTCCTACAGACACACAAGCACTAACTGTAATCTAACTGGCATCAAAGTGTAACGTTAGACTTTGGAATTTAACCACCTCAGCCACGTCACAGTGAAGGCCTGCTTGAGTAGATCGATTTTACCTCCACATATGCAAGCCCTGGTAGCTCGCCGTGATCGTATAGTGGTTAGTACTCTGCGTTGTGGCTGCAGCAACCCCGGTTCGAATCCGGGTCACGGCATTGAAATTCACAATGTCACGGCATAAGGGCTCTTTTTGAATTAGCAGGGTGAACTAAACTGAATAATTGGAGTGAATTTAGCAGAGAAAGGGTGCCACTGACCACTGGTGAATAAATAATTACTATACCTCTGTCGTTATAACATTAAATAAGCAGAGATTGATAACAGTGTAGGTTACCATACTATACATTTAGTTTCGTTGGCTACAGTTTAAAGGCAGAGTCACAAAGTGAACAACTGTATCGGGTCAATTTTGACAACAACTAAGAGCATTGAAGCACAAAGCGAAAACTTCTCCGCCTCGTCCCGAAGCTATGCATGGGCTGATACTCTGTGTTAGTCTATCATTGTGCTCATCTGCAGAGCTGCTCATGGCGACATCATATGGCTGAGTCTCAGTTGAACTCATTCAAAAAGCGACCCCAAGCCGTGAATCTAATTGCCATGAGCAGTACTAACCATTATATGATCACGTCAAGCTACCGGGGCTTGTGTGTGAGGAGTAGATATTAGGCTACTCAAGCATGCCTTTGCCTTGATGTGGAAAATGTGGCTAAATCCCATTGTTGACTAGTTAGACTATAAATACCATTGTTGACTAGTTAGACTAGAGAGACTCAACAGTGTATTGTGTAGTAGAATAGAGTTAGTACTGACCCCTGTAGAGTATTGTGTGGTACGGTGGAATACAGTGCTCTGCTAGTGTAGAGTATGGTTCTGAAGTATCCTTGGAATAGGAACATGCCCTCCCCTGGACAATGATTAGCATCCATGAGGGTGACGGTCAACCTCTCCTTGATTATATCATCCAGGGGCAACACATTGGGTTCCCCCAAACTCCAGAGGATGAATCTATCATTCTCTGACCTGAACACAGGGAAAAGAGAATGGAAAGATGGGTGTGTTGGACCAGGTCTAGTTCAGGCCCACAGTATCGTCACTGCATATGGGACAGGAAGAACAGGCAAACATACTGACACTTCCTAACCTGCCAGAAGTCCACTGGCAGCAGAGTATAGGGTTAAGTTTACCATTCATTATTCACAGCTCTGGAGAATCATCCTCGGAGAATGACGAGAAGAGAGAGCAATGTGCCATTCACTGAGGAGTGACATCCGTCTGGCCACTCCACCATAAAGGCCTGATTGGTGGAGTGCTGCAGAGATGGTTGTCCTTCTGGAAGGTTCTCCCAGCTCGTTCAGTGTGACAGGGGCTAGGTCTTCCAATTAAGTACCGCCACGTGCGGTCGTAGACTCCGACAATGTAAGAAATGTTTGCCTTTATCGTGTAGTGTGGGGCCCGGTGACTGACCAATAGAACCTCGGCCAGCACTGAGTACACACACAAATTATGATTATTGTGAATAGTCAGATTTATATAATAGTTCGATTTAAACATCTACATGCTTTGCAAGAAGAACGATTTCCCTAATAATCCTGTTTACATTTTGATAAATGCAGATTTCGCCAATCAAAATAAACTTTCTACCACAGCGACCATGTTATTTTCGGGAAGCCTATATTATTCTTAGTTCGGACATATAAAGGTGTGTATGTGAAGGAAGATGGTCCAAACACACCAAGACATTCGTGAAGAGGGCACGACAATGCCTATTTCCCCTCAGGAGGCTGAAAAGATTTGGCATTGGACCTCAGATGCTCAAATAATATCTCAAGCTGCACCATCGAGAGCATTTTGACTGGCTGCATCACCGCTTGGTATGGCAACTGCTCGGCATCCGACTGCAATTCGCTACAGAGGATAGTGCTTACATCACTGAGGCCGAGCTTCCTGCCATCCAGGACCTCTATATCAGGCGGTGTCAGAGGAAGGCCCAAAGAATTGCCAAAGACTCCAGCCACCTAAGTCATAGACTGTAGACCGGGAACTTTTATTTCAGCTCATGAAACATGGGACCAACACTTTACATGTTGTGTTAATATTTTAGATTACACAGTTAGTACTTTGAGTCATTCAAAGGAGACTTTTTGCCGTAACATTGTGTATCAAAATGGCATGACCCGGATTCTGCGGCCACAACACAGAGCACTAACCAATGTATGATCATGGCGAGTTACCAGGGCTTGTGGGAGACCCCTTGAGTGGAAAGCCAAAAAGCCAGCTGTGCCTGTCCACGTCACTGCATGCTTGAATAACCCAATTTGTCCTACAGACACACAAGAACTAACTGTAATCTAACTGGCATCAAAGTGTAACGTTAGACTTTGGAATTTAACCACCTCAGCCACGTCACAGTGAAGGCCTGCTTGAGTAGATCGATTTTACCTCCACATATGCAAGCCCTGGTAGCTCGCCGTGATCGTATAGTGGTTAGTACTCTGCGTTGTGGCCGCAGCAACCCCGGTTCGAATCCGGGTCACGGCATTGAAATTCACAATGTCACGGCATAAGGGCTCTTTTTGAATTAGCAGGGTGAACTAAACTGAATAATTGGAGTGAATTTAGCTGAGATTGTGGAAAGGTGCCACTGACCACTGGTGAATAAATAATTACTATACCTCTGTCGTTATAACATTAAATAAGCAGAGATTGATAACAGTGTAGGTTACCATACTATACATTTAGTTTCGTTGGCTACAGTTTAAAGGCAGAGTCACAAAGTGAACAACTGTATCGGGTCAATTTTGACAACAACTAAGAGCATTGAAGTACAAAGCGAAAACTTCTCCGCCTCGTCCCGAAGCTATGCATGGGCTGATACTCTGTGATAGTCTATCATTGTGCTCATCTGCAGAGCTGCTCATGGCGACATCATATGGCTGAGTCTCAGTTGAACTCATTCAAAAAGCGCCCTCAAGCCGTGAATCGCATTGCCATGAGCAGTACTAACCATTATATGATCACGTCAAGCTACCGGGGCTTGTGTGTGAGGGGGAGATATTAGGCTACTCAAGCATGCCGTTGCCTTGATGTGGAAAATGTGGCTAAATACCATTGTTGACTAGTTAGACTATAAATACCATTGTTGACTAGTTAGACTAGAGAGACTCAACAGTGTATTGTGTAGTAGAATAGAGTTAGTACTGACCCCTGTAGAGTATTGTGTGGTACAGTGGAATACAATGCTCTGCTAGTATAGAGTATGGTTCTGAAGTATCCTTGGAATAGGAACATGCCCTCCCCTGGACAATGATTAGCATCCATGAGGGTGACGGTCAACCTCTCCTTGATTATATCATCCAGGGGCAACATATTGGGTTCCCCCAAACTCCAGAGGATGAATCTATCATTCTCTGACCTGAACACAGGGAAAAGAGAATGGAAAGATGGGTGTGTTGGACCAGGTCTAGTTCAGGCCCACAGTATCGTCACTGCATATGGGACAGGAAGAACAGGCAAAAATACTGACACTTCCTAACCTGCCAGAAGTCCACTGGCAACAGAGTATAGGGTTAAGTTTACCATTCATTATTCACAGCTCTGGAGAATCATGCTCGGAAAATGACGAGAAGAGAGAGCAATGTGCCATTCACTGAGGAGTGACTTCCGTCTGGCCACTCTACCATAAAGGCCTGATTGGTGGAGTGCTGCAGAGATGGTTGTCCTTCTGGAAGGTTCTCCCAGCTCGTTCAGTGTGACAGGGTCTAGGTCTTCCAATTAAGCACCGCCACGTGCGGTCGTAGACTCCGACAATGAAAGAAATGTTTTACCTTTATCGTGTAGTTTGGCGCCCGGTGACTGACCAATAGAAACTCAGCCAGCACTGAGTACACACACAAATTATGATTATTGTGAATAGTCAGATTTATATAATAGTTCGATTTAAACGTCTACATGCTTTGCAAGAAGAACGATTTCCCTAATAATCCTGTTTACATTTTGATAAATGCAGATTTCGCCAATCAAAATAAACTTTCTACCACAGCGACCATGTTATTTTCGGGAAGCCTATATTATTCTTAGTTCGGACATATAAAGGTGTGTATGTGAAGAAGATGGTCCAAACACACCAAGACATTCGTGAAGAGGGCACGACAATGCCTATTTCCCCTCAGGAGGCTGAAAAGATTTGGCATTGGACCTCAGATGCTCAAATAATATCTCAAGCTGCACCATCGAGAGCATTTTGACTGGCTGCATCACCGCTTGGTATGGCAACTGCTCGGCATCCGACTGCAATTCGCTACAGAGGATAGTGCTTACATCACTGAGGCCGAGCTTCCTGCCATCCAGGACCTCTATATCAGGCGGTGTCAGAGGAAGGCCCAAAGAATTGCCAAAGACTCCAGCCACCTAAGTCATAGACTGTAGACCGGGAACTTTTATTTCAGCTCATGAAACATGGGACCAACACTTTACATGTTGTGTTAATATTTTAGATTACACAGTTAGTACTTTGAGTCATTCAAAAGGAGACTTTTTGCCGTAACATTGTGTATCAAAATGGCATGACCCGGATTCTGCGGCCACAACACAGAGCACTAACCAATGTATGATCATGGCGAGTTACCAGGGCTTGTGGGAGACCCCTTGAGTGGAAAGCCAAAAAGCCAGCTGTGCCTGTCCACGTCACTGCATGCTTGAATAACCCAATTTGTCCTACAGACACACAAGAACTAACTGTAATCTAACTGGCATCAAAGTGTAACGTTAGACTTTGGAATTTAACCACCTCAGCCACGTCACAGTGAAGGCCTGCTTGAGTAGATCGATTTTACCTCCACATATGCAAGCCCTGGTAGCTCGCCGTGATCGTATAGTGGTTAGTACTCTGCGTTGTGGCCGCAGCAACCCCGGTTCGAATCCGGGTCACGGCATTGAAATTCACAATGTCACGGCATAAGGGCTCTTTTTGAATTAGCAGGGTGAACTAAACTGAATAATTGGAGTGAATTTAGCTGAGATTGTGGAAAGGGTGCCACTGACCACTGGTGAATAAATAATTACTATACCTCTGTCGTTATAACATTAAATAAGCAGAGATTGATAACAGTGTAGGTTACCATACTATACATTTAGTTTCGTTGGCTACAGTTTAAAGGCAGAGTCACAAAGTGAACAACTGTATCGGGTCAGTTTTGACAACAACTAAGAGCATTGAAGCACAAAGCGAAAACTTCTCCGCCTCGTCCCGAAGCTATGCATGGGCTGATACTCTGTGATAGTCTATCATTGTGCTCATCTGCAGAGCTGCTCATGGCGACATCATATGGCTGAGTCTCAGTTGAACTCATTCAAAAAGCGCCCTCAAGCCGTGAATCGCATTGCCATGAGCAGTACTAACCATTATATGATCACGTCAAGCTACCGGGGCTTGTGTGTGAGGGGGAGATATTAGGCTACTCAAGCATGCCGTTGCCTTGATGTGGAAAATGTGGCTAAATACCATTGTTGACTAGTTAGACTATAAATACCATTGTTGACTAGTTAGACTAGAGAGACTCAACAGTGTATTGTGTAGTAGAATAGAGTTAGTACTGACCCCTGTAGAGTATTGTGTGGTACAGTGGAATACAATGCTCTGCTAGTATAGAGTATGGTTCTGAAGTATCCTTGGAATAGGAACATGCCCTCCCCTGGACAATGATTAGCATCCATGAGGGTGACGGTCAACCTCTCCTTGATTATATCATCCAGGGGCAACACATTGGGTTCCCCCAAACTCCAGAGGATGAATCTATCATTCTCTGACCTGAACACAGGGAAAAGAGAATGGAAAGATGGGTGTGTTGGACCAGGTCTAGTTCAGGCCCACAGTATCGTCACTGCATATGGGACAGGAAGAACAGGCAAAAATACTGACACTTCCTAACCTGCCAGAAGTCCACTGGCAACAGAGTATAGGGTTAAGTTTACCATTCATTATTCACAGCTCTGGAGAATCATGCTCGGAAAATGACGAGAAGAGAGAGCAATGTGCCATTCACTGAGGAGTGACTTCCGTCTGGCCACTCTACCATAAAGGCCTGATTGGTGGAGTGCTGCAGAGATGGTTGTCCTTCTGGAAGGTTCTCCCAGCTCGTTCAGTGTGACAGGGTCTAGGTCTTCCAATTAAGCACCGCCACGTGCGGTCGTAGACTCCGACAATGAAAGAAATGTTTTACCTTTATCGTGTAGTTTGGCGCCCGGTGACTGACCAATAGAAACTCAGCCAGCACTGAGTACACACACAAATTATGATTATTGTGAATAGTCAGATTTATATAATAGTTCGATTTAAACGTCTACATGCTTTGCAAGAAGAACGATTTCCCTAATAATCCTGTTTACATTTTGATAAATGCAGATTTCGCCAATCAAAATAAACTTTCTACCACAGCGACCATGTTATTTTCGGGAAGCCTATATTATTCTTAGTTCGGACATATAAAGGTTTGTATGTGAAGAAGATGGTCCAAACACACCAAGACATTCGTGAAGAGGGCACGACAATGCCTATTTCCCCTCAGGAGGCTGAAAAGATTTGGCATTGGACCTCAGATGCTCAAATAATATCTCAAGCTGCACCATCGAGAGCATTTTGACTGGCTGCATCACCGCTTGGTATGGCAACTGCTCGGCATCCGACTGCAATTCGCTACAGAGGATAGTGCTTACATCACTGAGGCCGAGCTTCCTGCCATCCAGGACCTCTATATCAGGCGGTGTCAGAGGAAGGCCCAAAGAATTGCCAAAGACTCCAGCCACCTAAGTCATAGACTGTAGACCGGGAACTTTTATTTCAGCTCATGAAACATGGGACCAACACTTTACATGTTGTGTTAATATTTTAGATTACACAGTTAGTACTTTGAGTCATTCAAAAGGAGACTTTTTGCCGTAACATTGTGTATCAAAATGGCATGACCCGGATTCTGCGGCCACAACACAGAGCACTAACCAATGTATGATCATGGCGAGTTACCAGGGCTTGTGGGAGACCCCTTGAGTGGAAAGCCAAAAAGCCAGCTGTGCCTGTCCACGTCACTGCATGCTTGAATAACCCAATTTGTCCTACAGACACACAAGAACTAACTGTAATCTAACTGGCATCAAAGTGTAACGTTAGACTTTGGAATTTAACCACCTCAGCCACGTCACAGTGAAGGCCTGCTTGAGTAGATCGATTTTACCTCCACATATGCAAGCCCTGGTAGCTCGCCGTGATCGTATAGTGGTTAGTACTCTGCGTTGTGGCCGCAGCAACCCCGGTTCGAATCCGGGTCACGGCATTGAAATTCACAATGTCACGGCATAAGGGCTCTTTTTGAATTAGCAGGGTGAACTAAACTGAATAATTGGAGTGAATTTAGCTGAGATTGTGGAAAGGGTGCCACTGACCACTGGTGAATAAATAATTACTATACCTCTGTCGTTATAACATTAAATAAGCAGAGATTGATAACAGTGTAGGTTACCATACTATACATTTAGTTTCGTTGGCTACAGTTTAAAGGCAGAGTAACAAAGTGAACAACTGTATCGGGTCAATTTTGACAACAACTAAGAGCATTGAAGCACAAAGCGAAAACTTCTCCGCCTCGTCCCGAAGCTATGCATGGGCTGATACTCTGTGATAGTCTATCATTGTGCTCATCTGCAGAGCTGCTCATGGCGACATCATATGGCTGAGTCTCAGTTGAACTCATTCAAAAAGCGCCCTCAAGCCGTGAATCGCATTGCCATGAGCAGTACTAACCATTATATGATCACGTCAAGCTACCGGGGCTTGTGTGTGAGGGGGAGATATTAGGCTACTCAAGCATGCCGTTGCCTTGATGTGGAAAATGTGGCTAAATACCATTGTTGACTAGTTAGACTATAAATACCATTGTTGACTAGTTAGACTAGAGAGACTCAACAGTGTATTGTGTAGTAGAATAGAGTTAGTACTGACCCCTGTAGAGTATTGTGTGGTACAGTGGAATACAGTGCTCTGCTAGTGTAGAGTATGGTTCTGAAGTATCCTTGGAATAGGAACATGCCCTCCCTGGACAATGATTAGCATCCATGAGGGTGACGGTCAACCTCTCCTTGATTATATCATCCAGGGGCAACACATTGGGTTCCCCCAAACTCCAGAGGATGAATCTATCATTCTCTGACCTGAACACAGGGAAAAGAGAATGGAAAGATGGGTGTGTTGGACCAGGTCTAGTTCAGGCCCACAGTATCGTCACTGCATATGGGACAGGAAGAACAGGCAAACATACTGACACTTCCTAACCTGCCAGAAGTCCACTGGCAGCAGAGTATAGGGTTAAGTTTACCATTCATTATTCACAGCTCTGGAGAATCATCCTCGGAAAATGACGAGAAGAGAGAGCAATGTGCCATTCACTGAGGAGTGACTTCCGTCTGGCCACTCCACCATAAAGGCCTGATTGGTGGAGTGCTGCAGAGATGGTTGTCCTTCTGGAAGGTTCTCCCAGCTCGTTCAGTGTGACAGGGTCTAGGTCTTCCAATTAAGCACCGCCACGTGCGGTCGTAGACTCCGACAATGAAAGAAATGTTTTACCTTTATCGTGTAGTTTGGCGCCCGGTGACTGACCAATAGAAACTCAGCCAGCACTGAGTACACACACAAATTATGATTATTGTGAATAGTCAGATTTATATAATAGTTCGATTTAAACGTCTACATGCTTTGCAAGAAGAACGATTTCCCTAATAATCCTGTTTACATTTTGATAAATGCAGATTTCGCCAATCAAAATAAACTTTCTACCACAGCGACCATGTTATTTTCGGGAAGCCTATATTATTCTTAGTTCGGACATATAAAGGTTTGTATGTGAAGAAGATGGTCCAAACACACCAAGACATTCGTGAAGAGGGCACGACAATGCCTATTTCCCCTCAGGAGGCTGAAAAGATTTGGCATTGGACCTCAGATGCTCAAATAATATCTCAAGCTGCACCATCGAGAGCATTTTGACTGGCTGCATCACCGCTTGGTATGGCAACTGCTCGGCATCCGACTGCAATTCGCTACAGAGGATAGTGCTTACATCACTGAGGCCGAGCTTCCTGCCATCCAGGACCTCTATATCAGGCGGTGTCAGAGGAAGGCCCAAAGAATTGCCAAAGACTCCAGCCACCTAAGTCATAGACTGTAGACCGGGAACTTTTATTTCAGCTCATGAAACATGGGACCAACACTTTACATGTTGTGTTAATATTTTAGATTACACAGTTAGTACTTTGAGTCATTCAAAAGGAGACTTTTGCCGTAACATTGTGTATCAAAATGGCATGACCCGGATTCTGCGGCCACAACACAGAGCACTAACCAATGTATGATCATGGCGAGTTACCAGGGCTTGTGGGAGACCCCTTGAGTGGAAAGCCAAAAAGCCAGTTGTGCCTGTCCACGTCACTGCATGCTTGAATAACCCAATTTGTCCTACAGACACACAAGAACTAACTGTAATCTAACTGGCATCAAAGTGTAACGTTAGACTTTGGAATTTAACCACCTCAGCCACGTCACAGTGAAGGCCTGCTTGAGTAGATCGATTTTACCTCCACATATGCAACCCCTGGTAGCTCGCCGTGATCGTATAGTGGTTAGTACTCTGCGTTGTGGCCGCAGCAACCCCGGTTCGAATCCGGGTCACGGCATTGAAATTCACAATGTCACGGCATAAGGGCTCTTTTTGAATTAGCAGGGTGAACTAAACTGAATAATTGGAGTGAATTTAGCTGAGATTGTGGAAAGGGTGCCACTGACCACTGGTGAATAAATAATTACTATACCTCTGTCGTTATAACATTAAATAAGCAGAGATTGATAGCATTGTAGGTTACCATACTATACATTTAGTTTCGTTGGCTACAGTTTAAAGGCAGAGTAACAAAGTGAACAACTGTATCGGGTCAATTTTGACAACAACTAAGAGCATTGAAGTACAAAGCGAAAACTTCTCCGCCTCGTCCCGAAGCTCTGCATGGGCTGATACTCTGTGATAGTCTATCATTGTGCTCATCTGCAGAGCTGCTCATGGCGACATCATATGGCTGAGTCTCAGTTGAACTCATTCAAAAAGCGACCTCAAGCCGTGAATCGCATTGCCATGAGCAGTACTAACCATTATATGATCACGTCAAGCTACCGGGGCTTGTGTGTGAGGGGGAGATATTAGGCTACTCAAGCATGCCGTTGCCTTGATGTGGAAAATGTGGCTAAATACCATTGTTGACTAGTTAGACTATAAATACCATTGTTGACTAGTTAGACTAGAGAGACTCAACAGTGTATTGTGTAGTAGAATAGAGTTAGTACTGACCCCTGTAGAGTATTGTGTGGTACAGTGGAATACAGTGCTCTGCTAGTGTAGAGTACGGTTCTGAAGTATCCTTGGAATAGGAACATGCCCTCCCCTGGACAATGATTAGCATCCATGAGGGTGACGGTCAACCTCTCCTTGATTATATCATCCAGGGGCAACATATTGGGTTCCCCCAAACTCCAGAGGATGAATCTATCATTCTCTGACCTGAACACAGGGAAAAGAGAATGGAAAGATGGGTGTGTTGGACCAGGTCTAGTTCAGGCCCACAGTATCGTCACTGCATATGGGACAGGAAGAACAGGCAAACATACTGACACTTCCTAACCTGCCAGAAGTCCACTGGCAGCAGAGTATAGGGTTAAGTTAACCATTCATTATTCACAGCTCTGGAGAATCATCCTCGGAAAATGACGAGAAGAGAGAGCAATGTGCCATTCACTGAGGAGTGACTTCCGTCTGGCCACTCTACCATAAAGGCCTGATTGGTGGAGTGCTGCAGAGATGGTTGTCCTTCTGGAAGGTTCTCCCAGCTCGTTCAGTGTGACAGGGTCTAGGTCTTCCAATTAAGCACCGCCACGTGCGGTCGTAGACTCCGACAATGAAAGAAATGTTTTACCTTTATCGTGTAGTTTGGCGCCCGGTGACTGACCAATAGAAACTCAGCCAGCACTGAGTACACACACAAATTATGATTATTGTGAATAGTCAGATTTATATAATAGTTCGATTTAAACGTCTACATGCTTTGCAAGAAGAACGATTTCCCTAATAATCCTGTTTACATTTTGATAAATGCAGATTTCGCCAATCAAAATAAACTTTCTACCACAGCGACCATGTTATTTTCGGGAAGCCTATATTATTCTTAGTTCGGACATATAAAGGTTTGTATGTGAAAAAGATGGTCCAAACACACCAAGACATTCGTGAAGAGGGCACGACAATGCCTATTTCCCCTCAGGAGGCTGAAAAGATTTGGCATTGGACCTCAGATCCTCAAATAATATCTCAAGCTGCACCATCGAGAGCATTTTGACTGGCTGCATCACCGCTTGGTATGGCAACTGCTTGGCATCTGACTGCAATTCGCTACAGAGGATAGTGCTTACATCACTGAGGCCGAGCTTCCTGCCATCCAGGACCTCTATATCAGGCGGTGTCCGAGGAAGGCCCAAAGAATTGCCAAAGACTCCAGCCACCTAAGTCATAGACTGTAGACCGGGATCTTTTATTTCAGCTCATGAAACATGGGACCAACACTTTACATGTTGTGTTAATATTTTAGATTACACAGTTAGTACTTTGAGTCATTCAAAAGGAGACTTTTTGCCGTAACATTGTGTATCAAAATGGCATGACCCGGATTCTGCGGCCACAACACAGAGCACTAACCAATGTATGATCATGGCGAGTTACCAGGGCTTGTGGGAGACCCCTTGAGTGGAAAGCCAAAAAGCCAGCTGTGCCTGTCCACGTCACTGCATGCTTGAATAACCCAATTTGTCCTACAGACACACAAGAACTAACTGTAATCTAACTGGCATCAAAGTGTAACGTTAGACTTTGGAATTTAACCACCTCAGCCACGTCACAGTGAAGGCCTGCTTGAGTAGATCGATTTTACCTCCAAATATGCAAGCCCTGGTAGCTCGCCGTGATCGTATAGTGGTTAGTACTCTGCGTTGTGGCCGCAGCAACCCCGGTTCGAATCCGGGTCACGGCATTGAAATTCACAATGTCACGGCATAAGGGCTCTTTTGAATTAGCAGGGTGAACTAAACTGAATAATTGGAGTGAATTTAGCTGAGATTGTGGAAAGGGTGCCACTGACCACTGGTGAATAAATAATTACTATACCTCTGTCGTTATAACATTAAATAAGCAGAGATTGATAACAGTGTAGGTTACCATACTATACATTTAGTTTCGTTGGCTACAGTTTAAAGGCAGAGTCACAAAGTGAACAACTGTATCGGGTCAATTTTGACAACAACTAAGAGCATTGAAGTACAAAGCGAAAACTTCTCCGCCTCGTCCCGAAGCTATGCATGGGCTGATACTCTGTGATAGTCTATCATTGTGCTCATCTGCAGAGCTGCTCATGGCGACATCATATGGCTGAGTCTCAGTTGAACTCATTCAAAAAGCGCCCTCAAGCCGTGAATCGCATTGCCATGAGCAGTACTAACCATTATATGATCACGTCAAGCTACCGGGGCTTGTGTGTGAGGGGGAGATATTAGGCTACTCAAGCATGCCGTTGCCTTGATGTGGAAAATGTGGCTAAATACCATTGTTGACTAGTTAGACTATAAATACCATTGTTGACTAGTTAGACTAGAGAGACTCAACAGTGTATTGTGTAGTAGAATAGAGTTAGTACTGACCCCTGTAGAGTATTGTGTGGTACAGTGGAATACAGTGCTCTGCTAGTGTAGAGTACGGTTCTGAAGTATCCTTGGAATAGGAACATGCCCTCCCCTGGACAATGATTAGCATCCATGAGGGTGACGGTCAACCTCTCCTTGATTATATCATCCAGGGGCAACATATTGGGTTCCCCCAAACTCCAGAGGATGAATCTATCATTCTCTGACCTGAACACAGGGAAAAGAGAATGGAAAGATGGGTGTGTTGGACCAGGTCTAGTTCAGGCCCACAGTATCGTCACTGCATATGGGACAGGAAGAACAGGCAAACATACTGACACTTCCTAACCTGCCAGAAGTCCACTGGCAGCAGAGTATAGGGTTAAGTTTACCATTCATTATTCACAGCTCTGGAGAATCATCCTCGGAGAATGACGAGAAGAGAGAGCAATGTGCCATTCACTGAGGAGTGACTTCCGTCTGGCCACTCCACCATAAAGGCCTGATTGGTGGAGTGCTGCAGAGATGGTTGTCCTTCTGGAAGGTTCTCCCAGCTCGTTCAGTGTGACAGGGGCTAGGTCTTCCAATTAAGTACCGCCACGTGCGGTCGTAGACTCCGACAATGTAAGAAATGTTTGCCTTTATCGTGTAGTGTGGGGCCCGGTGACTGACCAATAGAACCTCGGCCAGCACTGAGTACACACACAAATTATGATTATTGTGAATAGTCAGATTTATATAATAGTTCGATTTAAACATCTACATGCTTTGCAAGAAGAACGATTTCCCTAATAATCCTGTTTACATTTTGATAAATGCAGATTTCGCCAATCAAAATAAACTTTCTACCACAGCGACCATGTTATTTTCGGGAAGCCTATATTATTCTTAGTTCGGACATATAAAGGTGTGTATGTGAAGAAGATGGTCCAAACACACCAAGACATTCGTGAAGAGGGCACGACAATGCCTATTTCCCCTCAGGAGGCTGAAAAGATTTGGCATTGGACCTCAGATGCTCAAATAATATCTCAAGCTGCACCATCGAGAGCATTTTGACTGGCTGCATCACCGCTTGGTATGGCAACTGCTCGGCATCCGACTGCAATTCGCTACAGAGGATAGTGCTTACATCACTGAGGCCGAGCTTCCTGCCATCCAGGACCTCTATATCAGGCGGTGTCAGAGGAAGGCCCAAAGAATTGCCAAAGACTCCAGCCACCTAAGTCATAGACTGTAGACCGGGAACTTTTATTTCAGCTCATGAAACATGGGACCAACACTTTACATGTTGTGTTAATATTTTAGATTACACAGTTAGTACTTTGAGTCATTCAAAAGGAGACTTTTTGCCGTAACATTGTGTATCAAAATGGCATGACCCGATTCTGCGGCCACAACACAGAGCACTAACCAATGTATGATCATGGCGAGTTACCAGGGCTTGTGGGAGACCCCTTGAGTGGAAAGCCAAAAAGCCAGCTGTGCCTGTCCACGTCACTGCATGCTTGAATAACCCAATTTGTCCTACAGACACACAAGAACTAACTGTAATCTAACTGGCATCAAAGTGTAACGTTAGACTTTGGAATTTAACCACCTCAGCCACGTCACAGTGAAGGCCTGCTTGAGTAGATCGATTTTACCTCCACATATGCAAGCCCTGGTAGCTCGCCGTGATCGTATAGTGGTTAGTACTCTGCGTTGTGGCCGCAGCAACCCCGGTTCGAATCCGGGTCACGGCATTGAAATTCACAATGTCACGGCATAAGGGCTCTTTTTGAATTAGCAGGGTGAACTAAACTGAATAATTGGAGTGAATTTAGCTGAGATTGTGGAAAGGGTGCCACTGACCACTGGTGAATAAATAATTACTATACCTCTGTCGTTATAACATTAAATAAGCAGAGATTGATAACAGTGTAGGTTACCATACTATACATTTAGTTTCGTTGGCTACAGTTTAAAGGCAGAGTCACAAAGTGAACAACTGTATTGGGTCAATTTTGACAACTAAGAGCATTGAAGCACAAAGCGAAAACTTCTCCGCCTCGTCCCGAAGCTATGCATGGGCTGATACTCTGTGATAGTCTATCATTGTGCTCATCTGCAGAGCTGCTCATGGCGACATCATATGGCTGAGTCTCAGTTGAACTCATTCAAAAGCGCCCTCAAGCCGTGAATCGCATTGCCGTGAGCAGTACTAACCATTATATGATCACGTCAAGCTACCGGGGCTTGTGTGTGAGGGGGAGATATTAGGCTACTCAAGCATGCCGTTGCCTTGATGTGGAAAATGTGGCTAAATACCATTGTTGACTAGTTAGACTATAAATACCATTGTTGACTAGTTAGACTAGAGAGACTCAACAGTGTATTGTGTAGTAGAATAGAGTTAGTACTGACCCCTGTAGAGTATTGTGTGGTACAGTGGAATACAGTGCTCTGCTAGTGTAGAGTACGGTTCTGAAGTATCCTTGGAATAGGAACATGCCCTCCCCTGGACAATGATTAGCATCCATGAGGGTGACGGTCAACCTCTCCTTGATTATATCATCCAGGGGCAACATATTGGGTTCCCCCAAACTCCAGAGGATGAATCTATCATTCTCTGACCTGAACACAGGGAAAAGAGAATGGAAAGATGGGTGTGTTGGACCAGGTCTAGTTCAGGCCCACAGTATCGTCACTGCATATGGGACAGGAAGAACAGGCAAACATACTGACACTTCCTAACCTGCCAGAAGTCCACTGGCAGCAGAGTATAGGGTTAAGTTTACCATTCATTATTCACAGCTCTGGAGAATCATCCTCGGAAAATGACGAGAAGAGAGAGCAATGTGCCATTCACTGAGGAGTGACTTCCGTCTGGCCACTCCACCATAAGGCCTGATTTGGAAAGGCCTGATTGGTGGAGTGCTGCAGAGATGGTTGTCCTTCTGGAAGGTTCTCCCAGCTCGTTCAGTGTGACAGGGTCTAGGTCTTCCAATTAAGCACCGCCACGTGCGGTCGTAGACTCCGACAATGAAAGAAATGTTTTGCCTTTATCGTGTAGTTTGGGGCCCGGTGACTGACCAATAGAAACTCAGCCAGCACTGAGTACACACACAAATTATGATTATTGTGAATAGTCAGATTTATATAATAGTTTGATTTAAACGTCTACATGCTTTGCAAGAAGAACGATTTTCCCTAATAATCCTGTTTACATTTTGATAAATGCAGATTTCGCCAATCAAAATAAACTTTCTACCACAGCGACCATGTTATTTTCGGGAAGCCTATATTATTCTTAGTTCGGACATATAAAGGTTTGTATGTGAAAAGATGGTCCAAACACACCAAGACATTCGTGAAGAGGGCACGACAATGCCTATTTCCCCTCAGGAGGCTGAAAAGATTTGGCATTGGACCTCAGATCCTCAAATAATATCTCAAGCTGCACCATCGAGAGCATTTTGACTGGCTGCATCACCGCTTGGTATGGCAACTGCTCGGCATCCGACTGCAATTCGCTACAGAGGATAGTGCTTACATCACTGAGGCCGAGCTTCCTGCCATCCAGGACCTCTATATCAGGCGGTGTCAGAGGAAGGCCCAAAGAATTGCCAAAGACTCCAGCCACCTAAGTCATAGACTGTAGACCGGGAACTTTTATTTCAGCTCATGAAACATGGGACCAACACTTTACATGTTGTGTTAATATTTTAGATTACACAGTTAGTACTTTGAGTCATTCAAAAGGAGACTTTTTGCCGTAACATTGTGTATCAAAATGGCATGACCCGGATTCTGCGGCCACAACACAGAGCACTAACCAATGTATGATCATGGCGAGTTACCAGGGCTTGTGGGAGACCCCTTGAGTGGAAAGCCAAAAAGCCAGCTGTGCCTGTCCACGTCACTGCATGCTTGAATAACCCAATTTGTCCTACAGACACACAAGAACTAACTGTAATCTAACTGGCATCAAAGTGTAACGTTAGACTTTGGAATTTAACCACCTCAGCCACGTCACAGTGAAGGCCTGCTTGAGTAGATCGATTTTACCTCCAAATATGCAAGCCCTGGTAGCTCGCCGTGATCGTATAGTGGTTAGTACTCTGCGTTGTGGCCGCAGCAACCCCGGTTCGAATCCGGGTCACGGCATTGAAATTCACAATGTCACGGCATAAGGGCTCTTTTTGAATTAGCAGGGTGAACTAAACTGAATAATTGGAGTGAATTTAGCTGAGAGAAAGGGTGCCACTGACCACTGGTGAATAAATAATTACTATACCTCTGTCGTTATAACATTAAATAAGCAGAGATTGATAACAGTGTAGGTTACCATACTATACATTTAGTTTCGTTGGCTACAGTTTAAAGGCAGAGTCACAAAGTGAACAACTGTATTGGGTCAATTTTGACAACTAAGAGCATTGAAGCACAAAGCGAAAACTTCTCCGCCTCGTCCCGAAGCTATGCATGGGCTGATACTCTGTGATAGTCTATCATTGTGCTCATCTGCAGAGCTGCTCATGGCGACATCACATGGCTGAGTCTCAGTTGAACTCATTCAAAAAGCGACCTCAAGCCGTGAATCGCATTGCCATGAGCAGTACTAACCATTATATGATCACGTCAAGCTACCGGGGCTTGTGTGTGAGGGGGAGATATTAGGCTACTCAAGCATGCCGTTGCCTTGATGTGGAAAATGTGGCTAAATACCATTGTTGACTAGTTAGACTATAAATACCATTGTTGACTAGTTAGACTAGAGAGACTCAACAGTGTATTGTGTAGTAGAATAGAGTTAGTACTGACCCCTGTAGAGTATTGTGTGGTACGGTGGAATACAGTGCTCTGCTAGTGTAGAGTATGGTTCTGAAGTATCCTTGGAATAGGAACATGCCCTCCCCTGGACAATGATTAGCATCCATGAGGGTGACGGTCAACCTCTCCTTGATTATATCATCCAGGGGCAACATATTGGGTTCCCCAAACTCCAGAGGATGAATCTATCATTCTCTGACCTGAACACAGGGAAAAGAGAATGGAAAGATGGGTGTGTTGGACCAGGTCTAGTTCAGGCCCACAGTATCGTCACTGCATATGGGACAGGAAGAACAGGCAAACATACTGACACTTCCTAACCTGCCAGAAGTCCACTGGCAGCAGAGTATAGGGTTAAGTTTACCATTCATTATTCACAGCTCTGGAGAATCATCCTCGGAAAATGACGAGAAGAGAGAGCAATGTGCCATTCACTGAGGAGTGACTTCCGTCTGGCCACTCCACCATAAAGGCCTGATTGGTGGAGTGCTGCAGAGATGGTTGTCCTTCTGGAAGGTTCTCCCAGCTCGTTCAGTGTGACAGGGTCTAGGTCTTCCAATTAAGCACCGCCACGTGCGGTCGTAGACTCCGACAATGAAAGAAATGTTTTACCTTTATCGTGTAGTTTGGCGCCCGGTGACTGACCAATAGAAACTCAGCCAGCACTGAGTACACACACAAATTATGATTATTGTGAATAGTCAGATTTATATAATAGTTCGATTTAAACGTCTACATGCTTTGCAAGAAGAACGATTTCCCTAATAATCCTGTTTACATTTTGATAAATGCAGATTTCGCCAATCAAAATAAACTTTCTACCACAGCGACCATGTTATTTTCGGGAAGCCTATATTATTCTTAGTTCGGACATATAAAGGTTTGTATGTGAAAAAGATGGTCCAAACACACCAAGACATTCGTGAAGAGGGCACGACAATGCCTATTTCCCCTCAGGAGGCTGAAAAGATTTGGCATTGGACCTCAGATGCTCAAATAATATCTCAAGCTGCACCATCGAGAGCATTTTGACTGGCTGCATCACCGCTTGGTATGGCAACTGCTCGGCATCCGACTGCAATTCGCTACAGAGGATAGTGCTTACATCACTGAGGCCGAGCTTCCTGCCATCCAGGACCTCTATATCAGGCGGTGTCAGAGGAAGGCCCAAAGAATTGCCAAAGACTCCAGCCACCTAAGTCATAGACTGTAGACCGGGAACTTTTATTTCAGCTCATGAAACATGGGACCAACACTTTACATGTTGTGTTAATATTTTAGATTACACAGTTAGTACTTTGAGTCATTCAAAAGGAGACTTTTTGCCGTAACATTGTGTATCAAAATGGCATGACCCGGATTCTGCGGCCACAACACAGAGCACTAACCAATGTATGATCATGGCGAGTTACCAGGGCTTGTGGGAGACCCCTTGAGTGGAAAGCCAAAAAGCCAGCTGTGCCTGTCCACGTCACTGCATGCTTGAATAACCCAATTTGTCCTACAGACACACAAGAACTAACTGTAATCTAACTGGCATCAAAGTGTAACGTTAGACTTTGGAATTTAACCACCTCAGCCACGTCACAGTGAAGGCCTGCTTGAGTAGATCGATTTTACCTCCACATATGCAAGCCCTGGTAGCTCGCCGTGATCGTATAGTGGTTAGTACTCTGCGTTGTGGCCGCAGCAACCCCGGTTCGAATCCGGGTCACGGCATTGAAATTCACAATGTCACGGCATAAGGGCTCTTTTTGAATTAGCAGGGTGAACTAAACTGAATAATTGGAGTGAATTTAGCAGAGAAAGGGTGCCACTGACCACTGGTGAATAAATAATTACTATACCTCTGTCGTTATAACATTAAATAAGCAGAGATTGATAACAGTGTAGGTTACCATACTATACATTTAGTTTCGTTGGCTACAGTTTAAAGGCAGAGTCACAAAGTGAACAACTGTATCGGGTCAATTTTGACAACAACTAAGAGCATTGAAGTACAAAGCGAAAACTTCTCCGCCTCGTCCCGAAGCTCTGCATGGGCTGATACTCTGTGATAGTCTATCATTGTGCTCATCTGCAGAGCTGCTCATGGCGACATCATATGGCTGAGTCTCAGTTGAACTCATTCAAAAAGCGACCTCAAGCCGTGAATCGCATTGCCATGAGCAGTACTAACCATTATATGATCACGTCAAGCTACCGGGGCTTGTGTGTGAGGGGGAGATATTAGGCTACTCAAGCATGCCGTTGCCTTGATGTGGAAAATGTGGCTAAATACCATTGTTGACTAGTTAGACTATAAATACCATTGTTGACTAGTTAGACTAGAGAGACTCAACAGTGTATTGTGTAGTAGAATAGAGTTAGTACTGACCCCTGTAGAGTATTGTGTGGTACAGTGGAATACAGTGCTCTGCTAGTGTAGAGTACGGTTCTGAAGTATCCTTGGAATAGGAACATGCCCTCCCCTGGACAATGATTAGCATCCATGAGGGTGACGGTCAACCTCTCCTTGATTATATCATCCAGGGGCAACATATTGGGTTCCCCCAAACTCCAGAGGATGAATCTATCATTCTCTGACCTGAACACAGGGAAAAGAGAATGGAAAGATGGGTGTGTTGGACCAGGTCTAGTTCAGGCCCACAGTATCGTCACTGCATATGGGACAGGAAGAACAGGCAAACATACTGACACTTCCTAACCTGCCAGAAGTCCACTGGCAGCAGAGTATAGGGTTAAGTTTACCATTCATTATTCACAGCTCTGGAGAATCATCCTCGGAAAATGACGAGAAGAGAGAGCAATGTGCCATTCACTGAGGAGTGACTTCCGTCTGGCCACTCCACCATAAAGGCCTGATTGGTGGAGTGCTGCAGAGATGGTTGTCCTTCTGGAAGGTTCTCCCAGCTCGTTCAGTGTGACAGGGTCTAGGTCTTCCAATTAAGCACCGCCACGTGCGGTCGTAGACTCCGACAATGAAAGAAATGTTTTGCCTTTATCGTGTAGTTTGGCGCCCGGTGACTGACCAATAGAAACTCAGCCAGCACTGAGTACACACACAAATTATGATTATTGTGAATAGTCAGATTTATATAATAGTTGATTTAAACGTCTACATGCTTTGCAAGAAGAACGATTTCCTAATAATCCTGTTTACATTTTGATAAATGCAGATTTCGCCAATCAAAATAAACTTTCTACCACAGCGACCATGTTATTTTCGGGAAGCCTATATTATTCTTAGTTCGGACATATAAAGGTTTGTATGTGAAAAAGATGGTCCAAACACACCAAGACATTCGTGAAGAGGGCACGACAATGCCTATTTCCCCTCAGGAGGCTGAAAAGATTTGGCATTGGACCTCAGATCCTCAAATAATATCTCAAGCTGCACCATCGAGAGCATTTTGACTGGCTGCATCACCGCTTGGTATGGCAACTGCTCGGCATCCGACTGCAATTCGCTACAGAGGATAGTGCTTACATCACTGAGGCCGAGCTTCCTGCCATCCAGGACCTCTATATCAGGCGGTGTCAGAGGAAGGCCCAAAGAATTGCCAAAGACTCCAGCCACCTAAGTCATAGACTGTAGACCGGGAACTTTTATTTCAGCTCATGAAACATGGGACCAACACTTTACATGTTGTGTTAATATTTTAGATTACACAGTTAGTACTTTGAGTCATTCAAAAGGAGACTTTTGCCGTAACATTGTGTATCAAAATGGCATGACCCGGATTCTGCGGCCACAACACAGAGCACTAACCAATGTATGATCATGGCGAGTTACCAGGGCTTGTGGGAGACCCCTTGAGTGGAAAGCCAAAAAGCCAGCTGTGCCTGTCCACGTCACTGCATGCTTGAATAACCCAATTTGTCCTACAGACACACAAGAACTAACTGTAATCTAACTGGCATCAAAGTGTAACGTTAGACTTTGGAATTTAACCACCTCAGCCACGTCACAGTGAAGGCCTGCTTGAGTAGATCGATTTTACCTCCAAATATGCAAGCCCTGGTAGCTCGCCGTGATCGTATAGTGGTTAGTACTCTGCGTTGTGGCCGCAGCAACCCCGGTTCGAATCCGGGTCACGGCATTGAAATTCACAATGTCACGGCATAAGGGCTCTTTTTGAATTAGCAGGGTGAACTAAACTGAATAATTGGAGTGAATTTAGCTGAGATTGTGGAAAGGGTGCCACTGACCACTGGTGAATAAATAATTACTATACCTCTGTCGTTATAACATTAAATAAGCAGAGATTGATAACAGTGTAGGTTACCATACTATACATTTAGTTTCGTTGGCTACAGTTTAAAGGCAGAGTCACAAAGTGAACAACTGTATTGGGTCAATTTTGACAACAACTAAGAGCATTGAAGCACAAAGCGAAAACTTCTCCGCCTCGTCCCGAAGCTATGCATGGGCTGATACTCTGTGATAGTCTATCATTGTGCTCATCTGCAGAGCTGCTCATGGCGACATCACATGGCTGAGTCTCAGTTGAACTCATTCAAAAAGCGCCCTCAAGCCGTGAATCGCATTGCCATGAGCAGTACTAACCATTATATGATCACGTCAAGCTACCGGGGCTTGTGTGTGAGGGGAGATATTAGGCTACTCAAGCATGCCGTTGCCTTGATGTGGAAAATGTGGCTAAATACCATTGTTGACTAGTTAGACTATAAATACCATTGTTGACTAGTTAGACTAGAGAGACTCAACAGTGTATTGTGTAGTAGAATAGAGTTAGTACTGACCCCTGTAGAGTATTGTGTGGTACAGTGGAATACAGTGCTCTGCTAGTGTAGAGTACGGTTCTGAAGTATCCTTGGAATAGGAACATGCCCTCCCCTGGACAATGATTAGCATCCATGAGGGTGACGGTCAACCTCTCCTTGATTATATCATCCAGGGGCAACATATTGGGTTCCCCAAACTCCAGAGGATGAATCTATCATTCTCTGACCTGAACACAGGGAAAAGAGAATGGAAAGATGGGTGTGTTGGACCAGGTCTAGTTCAGGCCCACAGTATCGTCACTGCATATGGGACAGGAAGAACAGGCAAACATACTGACACTTCCTAACCTGCCAGAAGTCCACTGGCAGCAGAGTATAGGGTTAAGTTTACCATTCATTATTCACAGCTCTGGAGAATCATCCTCGGAAAATGACGAGAAGAGAGAGCAATGTGCCATTCACTGAGGAGTGACTTCCGTCTGGCCACTCCACCATAAAGGCCTGATTGGTGGAGTGCTGCAGAGATGGTTGTCCTTCTGGAAGGTTCTCCCAGCTCGTTCAGTGTGACAGGGTCTAGGTCTTCCAATTAAGCACCGCCACGTGCGGTCGTAGACTCCGACAATGTAAGAAATGTTTTGCCTTTATCGTGTAGTTTGGGGCCCGGTGACTGACCAATAGAAACTCAGCCAGCACTGAGTACACACACAAATTATGATTATTGTGAATAGTCAGATTTATATAATAGTTGATTTAAACGTCTACATGCTTTGCAAGAAGAACGATTTCCCTAATAATCCTGTTTACATTTTGATAAATGCAGATTTCGCCAATCAAAATAAACTTTCTACCACAGCGACCATGTTATTTTCGGGAAGCCTATATTATTCTTAGTTCGGACATATAAAGGTTTGTATGTGAAAAAGATGGTCCAAACACACCAAGACATTCGTGAAGAGGGCACGACAATGCCTATTTCCCCTCAGGAGGCTGAAAAGATTTGGCATTGGACCTCAGATCCTCAAATAATATCTCAAGCTGCACCATCGAGAGCATTTTGACTGGCTGCATCACCGCTTGGTATGGCAACTGCTCGGCATCCGACTGCAATTCGCTACAGAGGATAGTGCTTACATCACTGAGGCCGAGCTTCCTGCCATCCAGGACCTCTATATCAGGCGGTGTCAGAGGAAGGCCCAAAGAATTGCCAAAGACTCCAGCCACCTAAGTCATAGACTGTAGACCGGGATCTTTTATTTCAGCTCATGAAACATGGGACCAACACTTTACATGTTGTGTTAATATTTTAGATTACACAGTTAGTACTTTGAGTCATTCAAAAGGAGACTTTTTGCCGTAACATTGTGTATCAAAATGGCATGACCCGGATTCTGCGGCCACAACACAGAGCACTAACCAATGTATGATCATGGCGAGTTACCAGGGCTTGTGGGAGACCCCTTGAGTGGAAAGCCAAAAAGCCAGCTGTGCCTGTCCACGTCACTGCATGCTTGAATAACCCAATTTGTCCTACAGACACACAAACTAACTGTAATCTAACTGGCATCAAAGTGTAACGTTAGACTTTGGAATTTAACCACCTCAGCCACGTCACAGTGAAGGCCTGCTTGAGTAGATCGATTTTACCTCCAAATATGCAAGCCCTGGTAGCTCGCCGTGATCGTATAGTGGTTAGTACTCTGCGTTGTGGCCGCAGCAACCCCGGTTCGAATCCGGGTCACGGCATTGAAATTCACAATGTCACGGCATAAGGGCTCTTTTTGAATTAGCAGGGTGAACTAAACTGAATAATTGGAGTGAATTTAGCTGAGATTGTGGAAAGGGTGCCACTGACCACTGGTGAATAAATAATTACTATACCTCTGTCGTTATAACATTAAATAAGCAGAGATTGATAACAGTGTAGGTTACCATACTATACATTTAGTTTCGTTGGCTACAGTTTAAAGGCAGAGTCACAAAGTGAACAACTGTATCGGGTCAATTTTGACAACAACTAAGAGCATTGAAGTACAAAGCGAAAACTTCTCCGCCTCGTCCCGAAGCTATGCATGGGCTGATACTCTGTGATAGTCTATCATTGTGCTCATCTGCAGAGCTGCTCATGGCGACATCATGGCTGAGTCTCAGTTGAACTCATTCAAAAAGCGCCCTCAAGCCGTGAATCGCATTGCCATGAGCAGTACTAACCATTATATGATCACGTCAAGCTACCGGGGCTTGTGTGTGAGGGGGAGATATTAGGCTACTCAAGCATGCCGTTGCCTTGATGTGGAAAATGTGGCTAAATACCATTGTTGACTAGTTAGACTATAAATACCATTGTTGACTAGTTAGACTAGAGAGACTCAACAGTGTATTGTGTAGTAGAATAGAGTTAGTACTGACCCCTGTAGAGTATTGTGTGGTACAGTGGAATACAGTGCTCTGCTAGTGTAGAGTATGGTTCTGAAGTATCCTTGGAATAGGAACATGCCCTCCCCTGGACAATGATTAGCATCCATGAGGGTGACGGTCAACCTCTCCTTGATTATATCATCCAGGGGCAACACATTGGGTTCCCCCAAACTCCAGAGGATGAATCTATCATTCTCTGACCTGAACACAGGGAAAAGAGAATGGAAAGATGGGTGTGTTGGACCAGGTCTAGTTCAGGCCCACAGTATCGTCACTGCATATGGGACAGGAAGAACAGGCAAACATACTGACACTTCCTAACCTGCCAGAAGTCCACTGGCAGCAGAGTATAGGGTTAAGTTTACCATTCATTATTCACAGCTCTGGAGAATCATCCTCGGAAAATGACGAGAAGAGAGAGCAATGTGCCATTCACTGAGGAGTGACTTCCGTCTGGCCACTCCACCATAAAGGCCTGATTGGTGGAGTGCTGCAGAGATGGTTGTCCTTCTGGAAGGTTCTCCCAGCTCGTTCAGTGTGACAGGGTCTAGGTCTTCCAATTAAGCACCGCCACGTGCGGTCGTAGACTCCGACAATGTAAGAAATGTTTTGCCTTTATCGTGTAGTGTGGGGCCCGGTGACTGACCAATAGAAACTCAGCCAGCACTGAGTACACACACAAATTATGATTATTGTGAATAGTCAGATTTATATAATAGTTTGATTTAAACGTCTACATGCTTTGCAAGAAGAACGATTTCCCTAATAATCCTGTTTACATTTTGATAAATGCAGATTTCGCCAATCAAAATAAACTTTCTACCACAGCGACCATGTTATTTTCGGGAAGCCTATATTATTCTTAGTTCGGACATATAAAGGTTTGTATGTGAAAAGATGGTCCAAACACACCAAGACATTCGTGAAGAGGGCACGACAATGCCTATTTCCCCTCAGGAGGCTGAAAAGATTTGGCATTGGACCTCAGATGCTCAAATAATATCTCAAGCTGCACCATCGAGAGCATTTTGACTGGCTGCATCACCGCTTGGTATGGCAACTGCTCGGCATCCGACTGCAATTCGCTACAGAGGATAGTGCTTACATCACTGAGGCCGAGCTTCCTGCCATCCAGGACCTCTATATCAGGCGGTGTCAGAGGAAGGCCCAAAGAATTGCCAAAGACTCCAGCCACCTAAGTCATAGACTGTAGACCGGGAACTTTTATTTCAGCTCATGAAACATGGGACCAACACTTTACATGTTGTGTTAATATTTTAGATTACACAGTTAGTACTTTGAGTCATTCAAAAGGAGACTTTTGCCGTAACATTGTGTATCAAAATGGCATGACCCGGATTCTGCGGCCACAACACAGAGCACTAACCAATGTATGATCATGGCGAGTTACCAGGGCTTGTGGGAGACCCCTTGAGTGGAAAGCCAAAAAGCCAGCTGTGCCTGTCCACGTCACTGCATGCTTGAATAACCCAATTTGTCCTACAGACACACAAGAACTAACTGTAATCTAACTGGCATCAAAGTGTAACGTTAGACTTTGGAATTTAACCACCTCAGCCACGTCACAGTGAAGGCCTGCTTGAGTAGATCGATTTTACCTCCAAATATGCAAGCCCTGGTAGCTCGCCGTGATCGTATAGTGGTTAGTACTCTGCGTTGTGGCCGCAGCAACCCCGGTTCGAATCCGGGTCACGGCATTGAAATTCACAATGTCACGGCATAAGGGCTCTTTTTGAATTAGCAGGGTGAACTAAACTGAATAATTGGAGTGAATTTAGCTGAGATTGTGGAAAGGGTGCCACTGACCACTGGTGAATAAATAATTACTATACCTCTGTCGTTATAACATTAAATAAGCAGAGATTGATAACAGTGTAGGTTACCATACTATACATTTAGTTTCGTTGGCTACAGTTTAAAGGCAGAGTCACAAAGTGAACAACTGTATTGGGTCAATTTTGACAACTAAGAGCATTGAAGCACAAAGCGAAAACTTCTCCGCCTCGTCCCGAAGCTATGCATGGGCTGATACTCTGTGATAGTCTATCATTGTGCTCATCTGCAGAGCTGCTCATGGCGACATCACATGGCTGAGTCTCAGTTGAACTCATTCAAAAAGCGCCCTCAAGCCGTGAATCGCATTGCCGTGAGCAGTACTAACCATTATATGATCACGTCAAGCTACCGGGGCTTGTGTGTGAGGGGGAGATATTAGGCTACTCAAGCATGCCGTTGCCTTGATGTGGAAAATGTGGCTAAATACCATTGTTGACTAGTTAGACTATAAATACCATTGTTGACTAGTTAGACTAGAGAGACTCAACAGTGTATTGTGTAGTAGAATAGAGTTAGTACTGACCCCTGTAGAGTATTGTGTGGTACAGTGGAATACAGTGCTCTGCTAGTGTAGAGTACGGTTCTGAAGTATCCTTGGAATAGGAACATGCCCTCCCCTGGACAATGATTAGCATCCATGAGGGTGACGGTCAACCTCTCCTTGATTATATCATCCAGGGGCAACATATTGGGTTCCCCCAAACTCCAGAGGATGAATCTATCATTCTCTGACCTGAACACAGGGAAAAGAGAATGGAAAGATGGGTGTGTTGGACCAGGTCTAGTTCAGGCCCACAGTATCGTCACTGCATATGGGACAGGAAGAACAGGCAAACATACTGACACTTCCTAACCTGCCAGAAGTCCACTGGCAGCAGAGTATAGGGTTAAGTTTACCATTCATTATTCACAGCTCTGGAGAATCATCCTCGGAAAATGACGAGAAGAGAGAGCAATGTGCCATTCACTGAGGAGTGACTTCCGTCTGGCCACTCCACCATAAAGGCCTGATTGGTGGAGTGCTGCAGAGATGGTTGTCCTTCTGGAAGGTTCTCCCAGCTCGTTCAGTGTGACAGGGTCTAGGTCTTCCAATTAAGCACCGCCACGTGCGGTCGTAGACTCCGACAATGAAAGAAATGTTTTACCTTTATCGTGTAGTTTGGGCCCGGTGACTGACCAATAGAAACTCAGCCAGCACTGAGTACACACACAAATTATGATTATTGTGAATAGTCAGATTTATATAATAGTTTGATTTAAACGTCTACATGCTTTGCAAGAAGAACGATTTCCCTAATAATCCTGTTTACATTTTGATAAATGCAGATTTCGCCAATCAAAATAAACTTTCTACCACAGCGACCATGTTATTTTCGGGAAGCCTATATTATTCTTAGTTCGGACATATAAAGGTTTGTATGTGAAAAAGATGGTCCAAACACACCAAGACATTCGTGAAGAGGGCACGACAATGCCTATTTCCCCTCAGGAGGCTGAAAAGATTTGGCATTGGACCTCAGATCCTCAAATAATATCTCAAGCTGCACCATCGAGAGCATTTTGACTGGCTGCATCACCGCTTGGTATGGCAACTGCTCGGCATCCGACTGCAATTCGCTACAGAGGATAGTGCTTACATCACTGAGGCCGAGCTTCCTGCCATCCAGGACCTCTATATCAGGCGGTGTCAGAGGAAGGCCCAAAGAATTGCCAAAGACTCCAGCCACCTAAGTCATAGACTGTAGACCGGGAACTTTTATTTCAGCTCATGAAACATGGGACCAACACTTTACATGTTGTGTTAATATTTTAGATTACACAGTTAGTACTTTGAGTCATTCAAAAGGAGACTTTTTGCCGTAACATTGTGTATCAAAATGGCATGACCCGGATTCTGCGGCCACAACACAGAGCACTAACCAATGTATGATCATGGCGAGTTACCAGGGCTTGTGGGAGACCCCTTGAGTGGAAAGCCAAAAAGCCAGCTGTGCCTGTCCACGTCACTGCATGCTTGAATAACCCAATTTGTCCTACAGACACACAAGAACTAACTGTAATCTAACTGGCATCAAAGTGTAACGTTAGACTTTGGAATTTAACCACCTCAGCCACGTCACAGTGAAGGCCTGCTTGAGTAGATCGATTTTACCTCCACATATGCAAGCCCTGGTAGCTCGCCGTGATCGTATAGTGGTTAGTACTCTGCGTTGTGGCCGCAGCAACCCCGGTTCGAATCCGGGTCACGGCATTGAAATTCACAATGTCACGGCATAAGGGCTCTTTTTGAATTAGCAGGGTGAACTAAACTGAATAATTGGAGTGAATTTAGCAGAGAAAGGGTGCCACTGACCACTGGTGAATAAATAATTACTATACCTCTGTCGTTATAACATTAAATAAGCAGAGATTGATAACAGTGTAGGTTACCATACTATACATTTAGTTTCGTTGGCTACAGTTTAAAGGCAGAGTCACAAAGTGAACAACTGTATTGGGTCAATTTTGACAACAACTAAGAGCATTGAAGCACAAAGCGAAAACTTCTCCGCCTCGTCCCGAAGCTATGCATGGGCTGATACTCTGTGATAGTCTATCATTGTGCTCATCTGCAGAGCTGCTCATGGCGACATCATATGGCTGAGTCTCAGTTGAACTCATTCAAAAAGCGCCCTCAAGCCGTGAATCGCATTGCCATGAGCAGTACTAACCATTATATGATCACGTCAAGCTACCGGGGCTTGTGTGTGAGGGGGAGATATTAGGCTACTCAAGCATGCCGTTGCCTTGATGTGGAAAATGTGGCTAAATACCATTGTTGACTAGTTAGACTATAAATACCATTGTTGACTAGTTAGACTAGAGAGACTCAACAGTGTATTGTGTAGTAGAATAGAGTTAGTACTGACCCCTGTAGAGTATTGTGTGGTACAGTGGAATACAGTGCTCTGCTAGTGTAGAGTATGGTTCTGAAGTATCCTTGGAATAGGAACATGCCCTCCCCTGGACAATGATTAGCATCCATGAGGGTGACGGTCAACCTCTCCTTGATTATATCATCCAGGGGCAACATATTGGGTTCCCCCAAACTCCAGAGGATGAATCTATCATTCTCTGACCTGAACACAGGGAAAAGAGAATGGAAAGATGGGTGTGTTGGACCAGGTCTAGTTCAGGCCCACAGTATCGTCACTGCATATGGGACAGGAAGAACAGGCAAACATACTGACACTTCCTAACCTGCCAGAAGTCCACTGGCAGCAGAGTATAGGGTTAAGTTTACCATTCATTATTCACAGCTCTGGAGAATCATCCTCGGAAAATGACGAGAAGAGAGAGCAATGTGCCATTCACTGAGGAGTGACTTCCGTCTGGCCACTCCACCATAAAGGCCTGATTGGTGGAGTGCTGCAGAGATGGTTGTCCTTCTGGAAGGTTCTCCCAGCTCGTTCAGTGTGACAGGGTCTAGGTCTTCCAATTAAGCACCGCCACGTGCGGTCGTAGACTCCGACAATGTAAGAAATGTTTTGCCTTTATCGTGTAGTTTGGCGCCCGGTGACTGACCAATAGAACTCAGCCAGCACTGAGTACACACACAAATTATGATTATTGTGAATAGTCAGATTTATATAATAGTTCGATTTAAACGTCTACATGCTTTGCAAGAAGAACGATTTCCCTAATAATCCTGTTTACATTTTGATAAATGCAGATTTCGCCAATCAAAATAAACTTTCTACCACAGCGACCATGTTATTTTCGGGAAGCCTATATTATTCTTAGTTCGGACATATAAAGGTTTGTATGTGAAAAGATGGTCCAAACACACCAAGACATTCGTGAAGAGGGCACGACAATGCCTATTTCCCCTCAGGAGGCTGAAAAGATTTGGCATTGGACCTCAGATGCTCAAATAATATCTCAAGCTGCACCATCGAGAGCATTTTGACTGGCTGCATCACCGCTTGGTATGGCAACTGCTCGGCATCCGACTGCAATTCGCTACAGAGGATAGTGCTTACATCACTGAGGCCGAGCTTCCTGCCATCCAGGACCTCTATATCAGGCGGTGTCAGAGGAAGGCCCAAAGAATTGCCAAAGACTCCAGCCACCTAAGTCATAGACTGTAGACCGGGAACTTTTATTTCAGCTCATGAAACATGGGACCAACACTTTACATGTTGTGTTAATATTTTAGATTACACAGTTAGTACTTTGAGTCATTCAAAAGGAGACTTTTTGCCGTAACATTGTGTATCAAAATGGCATGACCCGGATTCTGCGGCCACAACACAGAGCACTAACCAATGTATGATCATGGCGAGTTACCAGGGCTTGTGGGAGACCCCTTGAGTGGAAAGCCAAAAAGCCAGCTGTGCCTGTCCACGTCACTGCATGCTTGAATAACCCAATTTGTCCTACAGACACACAAGCACTAACTGTAATCTAACTGGCATCAAAGTGTAACGTTAGACTTTGGAATTTAACCACCTCAGCCACGTCACAGTGAAGGCCTGCTTGAGTAGATCGATTTTACCTCCAAATATGCAAGCCCTGGTAGCTCGCCGTGATCGTATAGTGGTTAGTACTCTGCGTTGTGGCCGCAGCAACCCCGGTTCGAATCCGGGTCACGGCATTGAAATTCACAATGTCACGGCATAAGGGCTCTTTTTGAATTAGCAGGGTGAACTAAACTGAATAATTGGAGTGAATTTAGCAGAGAAAGGGTGCCACTGACCACTGGTGAATAAATAATTACTATACCTCTGTCGTTATAACATTAAATAAGCAGAGATTGATAACAGTGTAGGTTACCATACTATACATTTAGTTTCGTTGGCTACAGTTTAAAGGCAGAGTCACAAAGTGAACAACTGTATTGGGTCAATTTTGACAACTAAGAGCATTGAAGCACAAAGCGAAAACTTCTCCGCCTCGTCCCGAAGCTATGCATGGGCTGATACTCTGTGATAGTCTATCATTGTGCTCATCTGCAGAGCTGCTCATGGCGACATCACATGGCTGAGTCTCAGTTGAACTCATTCAAAAGCGCCCTCAAGCCGTGAATCGCATTGCCGTGAGCAGTACTAACCATTATATGATCACGTCAAGCTACCGGGGCTTGTGTGTGAGGGGAGATATTAGGCTACTCAAGCATGCCGTTGCCTTGATGTGGAAAATGTGGCTAAATACCATTGTTGACTAGTTAGACTATAAATACCATTGTTGACTAGTTAGACTAGAGAGACTCAACAGTGTATTGTGTAGTAGAATAGAGTTAGTACTGACCCCTGTAGAGTATTGTGTGGTACAGTGGAATACAGTGCTCTGCTAGTGTAGAGTACGGTTCTGAAGTATCCTTGGAATAGGAACATGCCCTCCCCTGGACAATGATTAGCATCCATGAGGGTGACGGTCAACCTCTCCTTGATTATATCATCCAGGGGCAACATATTGGGTTCCCCCAAACTCCAGAGGATGAATCTATCATTCTCTGACCTGAACACAGGGAAAAGAGAATGGAAAGATGGGTGTGTTGGACCAGGTCTAGTTCAGGCCCACAGTATCGTCACTGCATATGGGACAGGAAGAACAGGCAAACATACTGACACTTCCTAACCTGCCAGAAGTCCACTGGCAGCAGAGTATAGGGTTAAGTTTACCATTCATTATTCACAGCTCTGGAGAATCATCCTCGGAAAATGACGAGAAGAGAGAGCAATGTGCCATTCACTGAGGAGTGACTTCCGTCTGGCCACTCCACCATAAAGGCCTGATTGGTGGAGTGCTGCAGAGATGGTTGTCCTTCTGGAAGGTTCTCCCAGCTCGTTCAGTGTGACAGGGTCTAGGTCTTCCAATTAAGCACCGCCACGTGCGGTCGTAGACTCCGACAATGTAAGAAATGTTTTACCTTTATCGTGTAGTTTGGCGCCCGGTGACTGACCAATAGAAACTCAGCCAGCACTGAGTACACACACAAATTATGATTATTGTGAATAGTCAGATTTATATAATAGTTCGATTTAAACATCTACATGCTTTGCAAGCAAGAAGAACGATTTCCCTAATAATCCTGTTTACATTTTGATAAATGCAGATTTCGCCAATCAAAATAAACTTTCTACCACAGCGACCATGTTATTTTCGGGAAGCCTATATTATTCTTAGTTCGGACATATAAAGGTTTGTATGTGAAGAAGATGGTCCAAACACACCAAGACATTCGTGAAGAGGGCACGACAATGCCTATTTCCCCTCAGGAGGCTGAAAAGATTTGGCATTGGACCTCAGATGCTCAAATAATATCTCAAGCTGCACCATCGAGAGCATTTTGACTGGCTGCATCACCGCTTGGTATGGCAACTGCTCGGCATCCGACTGCAATTCGCTACAGAGGATAGTGCTTACATCACTGAGGCCGAGCTTCCTGCCATCCAGGACCTCTATATCAGGCGGTGTCAGAGGAAGGCCCAAAGAATTGCCAAAGACTCCAGCCACCTAAGTCATAGACTGTAGACCGGGAACTTTTATTTCAGCTCATGAAACATGGGACCAACACTTTACATGTTGTGTTAATATTTTAGATTACACAGTTAGTACTTTGAGTCATTCAAAAGGAGACTTTTTGCCGTAACATTGTGTATCAAAATGGCATGACCCGGATTCTGCGGCCACAACACAGAGCACTAACCAATGTATGATCATGGCGAGTTACCAGGGCTTGTGGGAGACCCCTTGAGTGGAAAGCCAAAAAGCCAGCTGTGCCTGTCCACGTCACTGCATGCTTGAATAACCCAATTTGTCCTACAGACACACAAGAACTAACTGTAATCTAACTGGCATCAAAGTGTAACGTTAGACTTTGGAATTTAACCACCTCAGCCACGTCACAGTGAAGGCCTGCTTGAGTAGATCGATTTTACCTCCAAATATGCAAGCCCTGGTAGCTCGCCGTGATCGTATAGTGGTTAGTACTCTGCGTTGTGGCCGCAGCAACCCCGGTTCGAATCCGGGTCACGGCATTGAAATTCACAATGTCACGGCATAAGGGCTCTTTTTGAATTAGCAGGGTGAACTAAACTGAATAATTGGAGTGAATTTAGCTGAGATTGTGGAAAGGGTGCCACTGACCACTGGTGAATAAATAATTACTATACCTCTGTCGTTATAACATTAAATAAGCAGAGATTGATAGCATTGTAGGTTACCATACTATACATTTAGTTTCGTTGGCTACAGTTTAAAGGCAGAGTCACAAAGTGAACAACTGTATTGGGTCAATTTTGACAACTAAGAGCATTGAAGCACAAAGCGAAAACTTCTCCGCCTCGTCCCGAAGCTATGCATGGGCTGATACTCTGTGATAGTCTATCATTGTGCTCATCTGCAGAGCTGCTCATGGCGACATCACATGGCTGAGTCTCAGTTGAACTCATTCAAAAAGCGCCCTCAAGCCGTGAATCGCATTGCCGTGAGCAGTACTAACCATTATATGATCACGTCAAGCTACCGGGGCTTGTGTGTGAGGGGGAGCTATTAGGCTACTCAAGCATGCCGTTGCCTTGATGTGGAAAATGTGGCTAAATACCATTGTTGACTAGTTAGACTATAAATACCATTGTTGACTAGTTAGACTAGAGAGACTCAACAGTGTATTGTGTAGTAGAATAGAGTTAGTACTGACCCCTGTAGAGTATTGTGTGGTACAGTGGAATACAGTGCTCTGCTAGTGTAGAGTACGGTTCTGAAGTATCCTTGGAATAGGAACATGCCCTCCCCTGGACAATGATTAGCATCCATGAGGGTGACGGTCAACCTCTCCTTGATTATATCATCCAGGGGCAACATATTGGGTTCCCCCAAACTCCAGAGGATGAATCTATCATTCTCTGACCTGAACACAGGGAAAAGAGAATGGAAAGATGGACCAGGTCTAGTTCAGGCCCACAGTATCGTCACTGCATATGGGACAGGAAGAACAGGCAAACATACTGACACTTCCTAACCTGCCAGAAGTCCACTGGCAGCAGAGTATAGGGTTAAGTTTACCATTCATTATTCACAGCTCTGGAGAATCATCCTCGGAAAATGACGAGAAGAGAGAGCAATGTGCCATTCACTGAGGAGTGACTTCCGTCTGGCCACTCCACCATAAAGGCCTGATTGGTGGAGTGCTGCAGAGATGGTTGTCCTTCTGGAAGGTTCTCCCAGCTCGTTCAGTGTGACAGGGTCTAGGTCTTCCAATTAAGCACCGCCACGTGCGGTCGTAGACTCCGACAATGTAAGAAATGTTTTGCCTTTATCGTGTAGTGTGGGGCCCGGTGACTGACCAATAGAACCTCGGCCAGCACTGAGTACACACACAAATTAGGATTATTGTGAATAGTCATATTTATATAATAGTTTGATTTAAACGTCTACATGCTTTGCAAGAAGAACGATTTCCCTAATAATCCTGTTTACATTTTGATAAATGCAGATTTCGCCAATCAAAATAAACTTTCTACCACAGCGACCATGTTATTTTCGGGAAGCCTATATTATTCTTAGTTCGGACATATAAAGGTTTGTATGTGAAAAAGATGGTCCAAACACACCAAGACATTCGTGAAGAGGGCACGACAATGCCTATTTCCCCTCAGGAGGCTGAAAAGATTTGGCATTGGACCTCAGATCCTCAAATAATATCTCAAGCTGCACCATCGAGAGCATTTTGACTGGCTGCATCACCGCTTGGTATGGCAACTGCTCGGCATCCGACTGCAATTCGCTACAGAGGATAGTGCTTACATCACTGAGGCCGAGCTTCCTGCCATCCAGGACCTCTATATCAGGCGGTGTCAGAGGAAGGCCCAAAGAATTGCCAAAGACTCCAGCCACCTAAGTCATAGACTGTAGACCGGGATCTTTTATTTCAGCTCATGAAACATGGGACCAACACTTTACATGTTGTGTTAATATTTTAGATTACACAGTTAGTACTTTGAGTCATTCAAAAGGAGACTTTTTGCCGTAACATTGTGTATCAAAATGGCATGACCCGGATTCTGCGGCCACAACACAGAGCACTAACCAATGTATGATCATGGCGAGTTACCAGGGCTTGTGGGAGACCCCTTGAGTGGAAAGCCAAAAAGCCAGCTGTGCCTGTCCACGTCACTGCATGCTTGAATAACCCAATTTGTCCTACAGACACACAAGCACTAACTGTAATCTAACTGGCATCAAAGTGTAACGTTAGACTTTGGAATTTAACCACCTCAGCCACGTCACAGTGAAGGCCTGCTTGAGTAGATCGATTTTACCTCCACATATGCAAGCCCTGGTAGCTCGCCGTGATCGTATAGTGGTTAGTACTCTGCGTTGTGGCCGCAGCAACCCTGGTTCGAATCCGGGTCACGGCATTGAAATTCACAATGTCACGGCATAAGGGCTCTTTTTGAATTAGCAGGGTGAACTAAACTGAATAATTGGAGTGAATTTAGCTGAGATTGTGGAAAGGGTGCCACTGACCACTGGTGAATAAATAATTACTATACCTCTGTCGTTATAACATTAAATAAGCAGAGATTGATAACAGTGTAGGTTACCATACTATACATTTAGTTTCGTTGGCTACAGTTTAAAGGCAGAGTCACAAAGTGAACAACTGTATCGGGTCAATTTTGACAACAACTAAGAGCATTGAAGCACAAAGCGAAAACTTCTCCGCCTCGTCCCGAAGCTATGCATGGGCTGATACTCTGTGTTAGTCTATCATTGTGCTCATCTGCAGAGCTGCTCATGGCGACATCATATGGCTGAGTCTCAGTTGAACTCATTCAAAAAGCGACCCCAAGCCGTGAATCTAATTGCCATGAGCAGTACTAACCATTATATGATCACGTCAAGCTACCGGGGCTTGTGTGTGAGGAGTAGATATTAGGCTACTCAAGCATGCCTTTGCCTTGATGTGGAAAATGTGGCTAAATCCCATTGTTGACTAGTTAGACTATAAATACCATTGTTGACTAGTTAGACTAGAGAGACTCAACAGTGTATTGTGTAGTAGAATAGAGTTAGTACTGACCCCTGTAGAGTATTGTGTGGTACGGTGGAATACAGTGCTCTGCTAGTGTAGAGTATGGTTCTGAAGTATCCTTGGAATAGGAACATGCCCTCCCCTGGACAATGATTAGCATCCATGAGGGTGACGGTCAACCTCTCCTTGATTATATCATCCAGGGGCAACATATTGGGTTCCCCCAAACTCCAGAGGATGAATCTATCATTCTCTGACCTGAACACAGGGAAAAGAGAATGGAAAGATGGGTGTGTTGGACCAGGTCTAGTTCAGGCCCACAGTATCGTCACTGCATATGGGACAGGAAGAACAGGCAAACATACTGACACTTCCTAACCTGCCAGAAGTCCACTGGCAGCAGAGTATAGGGTTAAGTTTACCATTCATTATTCACAGCTCTGGAGAATCATCCTCGGAAAATGATGAGAAGAGAGAGCAATGTGCCATTTACTGAGGAGTGACTTCCGTCTGGCCACTCCACCATAAAGGCCTGATTGGTGGAGTGCTGCAGAGATGGTTGTCCTTCTGGAAGGTTCTCCCAGCTCGTTCAGTGTGACAGGGTCTAGGTCTTCCAATTAAGCACCGCCACGTGCGGTCGTAGACTCCGACAATGTAAGAAATGTTTTGCCTTTATCGTGTAGTGTGGGGCCCGGTGACTGACCAATAGAACCTCGGCCAGCACTGAGTACACACACAAATTAGGATTATTGTGAATAGTCATATTTATATAATAGTTTGATTTAAACGTCTACATGCTTTGCAAGAAGAACGATTTCCCTAATAATCCTGTTTACATTTTGATAAATGCAGATTTCGCCAATCAAAATAAACTTTCTACCACAGCGACCATGTTATTTTCGGGAAGCCTATATTATTCTTAGTTCGGACATATAAAGGTGTGTATGTGAAGAAGATGGTCCAAACACACCAAGACATTCGTGAAGAGGGCACGACAATGCCTATTTCCCCTCAGGAGGCTGAAAAGATTTGGCATTGGACCTCAGATCCTCAAATAATATCTCAAGCTGCACCATCGAGAGCATTTTGACTGGCTGCATCACCGCTTGGTATGGCAACTGCTCGGCATCCGACTGCAATTCGCTACAGAGGATAGTGCTTACATCACTGAGGCCGAGCTTCCTGCCATCCAGGACCTCTATATCAGGCGGTGTCCGAGGAAGGCCCAAAGAATTGCCAAAGACTCCAGCCACCTAAGTCATAGACTGTAGACCGGGATCTTTTATTTCAGCTCATGAAACATGGGACCAACACTTTACATGTTGTGTTAATATTTTAGATTACACAGTTAGTACTTTGAGTCATTCAAAAGGAGACTTTTTGCCGTAACATTGTGTATCAAAATGGCATGACCCGGATTCTGCGGCCACAACACAGAGCACTAACCACTGTATGATCATGGCGAGTTACCAGGGCTTGTGGGAGACCCCTTGAGTGGAAAGCCAAAAAGCCAGCTGTGCCTGTCCACGTCACTGCATGCTTGAATAACCCAATTTGTCCTACAGACACACAAGCACTAACTGTAATCTAACTGGCATCAAAGTGTAACGTTAGACTTTGGAATTTAACCACCTCAGCCACGTCACAGTGAAGGCCTGCTTGAGTAGATCAATTTTACCTCCAGATATGCAACCCCTGGTAGCTCGCCGTGATCGTATAGTGGTTAGTACTCTGCGTTGTGGCCGCAGCAACCCTGGTTCGAATCCGGGTCACGGCATTGAAATTCACAATGTCACGGCATAAGGGCTCTTTTTGAATTAGCAGGGTGAACTAAACTGAATAATTGGAGTGAATTTAGCAGAGAAAGGGTGCCACTGACCACTGGTGAATAAATAATTACTATACCTCTGTCGTTATAACATTAAATAAGCAGAGATTGATAACAGTGTAGGTTACCATACTATACATTTAGTTTCGTTGGCTACAGTTTAAAGGCAGAGTAACAAAGTGAACAACTGTATCGGGTCAATTTTGACAACAACTAAGAGCATTGAAGCACAAAGCGAAAACTTCTCCGCCTCGTCCCGAAGCTATGCATGGGCTGATACTCTGTGTTAGTCTATCATTGTGCTCATCTGCAGAGCTGCTCATGGCGACATCATATGGCTGAGTCTCAGTTGAACTCATTCAAAAAGCGCCCTCAAGCCGTGAATCGCATTGCCATGAGCAGTACTAACCATTATATGATCACGTCAAGCTACCGGGGCTTGTGTGTGAGGGGGAGATATTAGGCTACTCAAGCATGCCGTTGCCTTGATGTGGAAAATGTGGCTAAATACCATTGTTGACTAGTTAGACTATAAATACCATTGTTGACTAGTTAGACTAGAGAGACTCAACAGTGTATTGTGTAGTAGAATAGAGTTAGTACTGACCCCTGTAGAGTATTGTGTGGTACGGTGGAATACAGTGCTCTGCTAGTGTAGAGTATGGTTCTGAAGTATCCTTGGAATAGGAACATGCCCTCCCCTGGACAATGATTAGCATCCATGAGGGTGACGGTCAACCTCTCCTTGATTATATCATCCAGGGGCAACACATTGGGTTCCCCCAAACTCCAGAGGATGAATCTATCATTCTCTGACCTGAACACAGGGAAAAGAGAATGGAAAGATGGGTGTGTTGGACCAGGTCTAGTTCAGGCCCACAGTATCGTCACTGCATATGGGACAGGAAGAACAGGCAAACATACTGACACTTCCTAACCTGCCAGAAGTCCACTGGCAGCAGAGTATAGGGTTAAGTTAACCATTCATTATTCACAGCTCTGGAGAATCATCCTCGGAAAATGACGAGAAGAGAGAGCAATGTGCCATTCACTGAGGATTGACTTCCGTCTGGCCACTCCACCTTAAAGGCCTGATTGGTGGAGTGCTGCAGAGATGGTTGTCCTTCTGGAAGGTTCTCCCAGCTCGTTCAGTGTGACAGGGTCTAGGTCTTCCAATTAAGCACCGCCACGTGCGGTCGTAGACTCCGACAATGTAAGAAATGTTTTGCCTTTATCGTGTAGTGTGGGGCCCGGTGACTGACCAATAGAACCTCGGCCAGCACTGAGTACACACACAAATTAGGATTATTGTGAATAGTCATATTTATATAATAGTTTGATTTAAACGTCTACATGCTTTGCAAGAAGAACGATTTCCCTAATAATCCTGTTTACATTTTGATAAATGCAGATTTCGCCAATCAAAATAAACTTTCTACCACAGCGACCATGTTATTTTCGGGAAGCCTATATTATTCTTAGTTCGGACATATAAAGGTTTGTATGTGAAAAAGATGGTCCAAACACACCAAGACATTCGTGAAGAGGGCACGACAATGCCTATTTCCCCTCAGGAGGCTGAAAAGATTTGGCATTGGACCTCAGATCCTCAAATAATATCTCAAGCTGCACCATCGAGAGCATTTTGACTGGCTGCATCACCGCTTGGTATGGCAACTGCTCGGCATCCGACTGCAATTCGCTACAGAGGATAGTGCTTACATCACTGAGGCCGAGCTTCCTGCCATCCAGGACCTCTATATCAGGCGGTGTCAGAGGAAGGCCCAAAGAATTGCCAAAGACTCCAGCCACCTAAGTCATAGACTGTAGACCGGGATCTTTTATTTCAGCTCATGAAACATGGGACCAACACTTTACATGTTGTGTTAATATTTTAGATTACACAGTTAGTACTTTGAGTCATTCAAAAGGAGACTTTTTGCCGTAACATTGTGTATCAAAATGGCATGACCCGGATTCTGCGGCCACAACACAGAGCACTAACCACTGTATGATCATGGCGAGTTACCAGGGCTTGTGGGAGACCCCTTGAGTGGAAAGCCAAAAAGCCAGCTGTGCCTGTCCACGTCACTGCATGCTTGAATAACCCAATTTGTCCTACAGACACACAAGCACTAACTGTAATCTAACTGGCATCAAAGTGTAACATTAGACTTTGGAATTTAACCACCTCAGCCACGTCACAGTGAAGGCCTGCTTGAGTAGATCAATTTTACCTCCAGATATGCAACCCCTGGTAGCTCGCCGTGATCGTATAGTGGTTAGTACTCTGCGTTGTGGCCGCAGCAACCCTGGTTCGAATCCGGGTCACGGCATTGAAATTCACAATGTCACGGCATAAGGGCTCTTTTTGAATTAGCAGGGTGAACTAAACTGAATAATTGGAGTGAATTTAGCAGAGAAAGGGTGCCACTGACCACTGGTGAATAAATAATTACTATACCTCTGTCGTTATAACATTAAATAAGCAGAGATTGATAACAGTGTAGGTTACCATACTATACATTTAGTTTCGTTGGCTACAGTTTAAAGGCAGAGTCACAAAGTGAACAACTGTATTGGGTCAATTTTGACAACTAAGAGCATTGAAGCACAAAGCGAAAACTTCTCCGCCTCGTCCCGAAGCTATGCATGGGCTGATACTCTGTGATAGTCTATCATTGTGCTCATCTGCAGAGCTGCTCATGGCGACATCACATGGCTGAGTCTCAGTTGAACTCATTCAAAAAGCGCCCTCAAGCCGTGAATCGCATTGCCGTGAGCAGTACTAACCATTATATGATCACGTCAAGCTACCGGGGCTTGTGTGTGAGGGGGAGATATTAGGCTACTCAAGCATGCCGTTGCCTTGATGTGGAAAATGTGGCTAAATACCATTGTTGACTAGTTAGACTATAAATACCATTGTTGACTAGTTAGACTAGAGAGACTCAACAGTGTATTGTGTAGTAGAATAGAGTTAGTACTGACCCCTGTAGAGTATTGTGTGGTACAGTGGAATACAGTGCTCTGCTAGTGTAGAGTACGGTTCTGAAGTATCCTTGGAATAGGAACATGCCCTCCCCTGGACAATGATTAGCATCCATGAGGGTGACGGTCAACCTCTCCTTGATTATATCATCCAGGGGCAACATATTAGGTCCCCAAACTCCAGAGGATGAATCTATCATTCTCTGACCTGAACACAGGGAAAAGAGAATTGTTGGACCAGGTCTAGTTCAGGCCCACAGTATCGTCACTGCATATGGGACAGGAAGAACAGGCAAACATACTGACACTTCCTAACCTGCCAGAAGTCCACTGGCAGCAGGATGAATCTACCATTCATTCTCTGACCTGAACACGGAAAAGGGAAAGAGAGAATGGAAAGATGGACCTGAGGTCTGCAGTTCAGGCCTTCTGGACAGTATCGTCACTGCATATGGGACAGGAAGAACAGGCAAACATAATGACCTTTATCGTGTAGTTCCTAACCTGACCCAGAACTCTGCCAGCACTGAGTACACACACAAATTATGATTATTGTGAATAGTCAGATTTATATAATAGTTCGGTTCTACATGCTTTGCAAGAAGAACATTTCTAATAATCCTGTTTACATTTTGATAAATGCTGGAGAATCATCCTGGGAAAATGACATTATATACGTTATATATTCATTTATGTTGCTAGGAAAGATATATTATGCTACATTAGTAACGTTAGGCCTACTTGCTGCAGTAGCTTGCTTGCTATAAAAACAGTAGTTTGTCGATAAACTATACTGTTTGCATAGGAGCAGAACATATATTTCAAAAGAGAATGAATTTAACAAAAATACATCTTACAAAGACTTGGACAGATAATATTATGATTACTTGCGTGACATGGCATGTTAAGAGACAAAACATCAAGATATCTCTGCTTGAACGCTATTCCACGTCACTGTAGGTTTCACTTAATATCCCAATATCTCCCTTATGGCGCATGGCCCTGGTACCTCGCCGTGATCGTATAGTGGTTAGTACTCTGCGTTGTGGCCGCAGCAACCCCGGTTCGAATCCGGGTCACGGCATTGCGATACACAATGTCACGGCAAAAGGGCTCTTTTAAATCATTACATTGCTAACTACAATTTAGTTGGTCTATTTATATTTTTTTCCTGTTAGGTAAACTGTCTAACTCGAGGAACCGGTTCCTAACTACCCGCAATTGAGTTTCTAGCTACAGGCCATGTCGTTGCATGGCTGTTTGTGCAGGTTTGAATAGCTCCAAATCTCCGCCCAACACACGAGCCCTGGTAGCTCGCCGTGATCGTATAGTGGTTAGTACTCTGCGTTGTGGCCGCAGCAACCCCGGTTCGAATCCGGGTCACGGCATTGCGATACACAATGTCACGGCAAAAGGGCTCTCTTTTTGAAGAGTTGATTCATGGTAAACTGACTGGCTGGTTTATTATGTAATTCTGATATTTATCCCTTTTGCGGTTGGCTAACCAGCGAACATTATCACATCAATTAGCAGTGAAAAAAGAATGACAGACAAAACTGTAAATTAGCTAAATTCGTAACAACAAGTGTGGGGAAACAGCTAGCTAATATGCAGGATATGTACCCATCTCCAGCCCAGATAAAACACACTTGGGAAAGCATGTGGGGACCGTGTGAGTACTCAAAAAAATATGATCATGCATAAGGAGAAATGGATTGAAAAAGTTTGGTCGATGCAATGCAAAATATACAGTATGGACTGTCAGTCATAGTATGCGTTCAGCTCATTACCCAGTTTAAAATCAAATCAAGCTTCATTTATACAGCGAATAATCATTAGTTCTTAACTGACTTTCTTAGATATATAAATAGTAAAAGTACTATTTAAGTATTTTTGGCGGGGTATCTGTACTTTACTTTTTTTGTACTTTCCTTTAGTCGTTTTCTATTAAGGTTTACTTTTACTCAAGTATGACAATTGTGCACTTTTTAAAACCTCCGAATGTGTTTCATTTATGAAGTCATAAATGTGCTATAGACATCCCCTTATAATGTAAGCTGCCCCTTTAAATATGAAGAAAAAACAAGTTGTTACCCAGCAGCCATTTTTAGTTGAGGGATCACACACTGTAGCTGCGTCAAAAATTGTTTTTGAACAACTGGATTGAATATTGTAAGTTATCATTGCATACGTTATGGCAACATTTCTATAAGCGGTATTTTAGACTTGTCGTGTTTTTCTAGACTACAATGGAAGTTAATGTTTATGAAGTTTGTTTACATTGTTTTGTTTCATGGAGTTTAACGGTAGGCATTCCTGAGACAAGTCAAATGAGCCTTTAAAAGCAGTTAGAAATCCTGCTTTAGTGTGAGTAATAATATTGTTTATCATCATTGCCATGCATGAAACTCCTATCATCTTTAAATAAATAACGCAATTTTGCAATGAGGTGATTTTAGATTTTCCTTCTTAGGGAATATGGTGTGCCCATGAACGATTGCAACATTGTTTCACAGGACGTGGGAAACCAGCGTTGCTGCTTTTAACTGCGCGCTCGATCCTCTAACAATGCAATAAGGACATTCGCTCACATAGGCGTCACCTGAAGTCTTAACTATTGTGGATGAACCTTACACTTGATTGTTCTCAATACTATTCTTCATCTAATTTACATTGGCTTTGACATATCAATTAGCCATACAGTTATAGATTATTTATCATCAATTTACTATGCTACCTATTAACCCGTTACAAACACATTATAAACCGTCTGCTACTTTTCAAGTACACTAGTGATAGCGTTATTATTGTGTAGCTTGGATACTCTCAGATGACAAGAGGCCATGAACAAGAGTGTTTTGGTAAGGGGCTAGCCATATTAGTTTATGGGGGCTAGGGGTTCGTGTGGGATGGCGTGTAATTCAAATGAATGGCAAATTCTCCACTTCATGAGTTACTCCAATATTTGTCCCATGAAGAGAGGTCTTTCTTGAAAAATAGATTGTATCTCAATGAGACTAACCTGGATAAAGGTTCAATAAAACTGAATTGGAATTTACCCTAATCCTGCATGTTGTCCTAAAACTGCCTTATTGGCCTAATCTACTGTGCAAATCCCTGCTCTGCACTGATCTCCCCTGTGTGCTTCCCTCATAGAGCCAAGATGAATGAGGACGTGTTTGAGGTCCCTGAGGGGACAGAGTATCGTTATCTGGTACAAGAGGAAGGAGAGGAGGAGGTGCAGTATGTGCGTCGCAGACACTACATCAGCCCATTCCTGGTCCTGTCCAGACGCTGCATCTTCCTCGTCTGCCTGGGGGTGCTATCCCTGCTCACCTTGGCTGGGTACCTGGCCTACGTGGCCCAGACTCTGCCCCCTGGCTCAGCCCAGGTCACTACTGACTGTGGAGAGTTCCAGGGGAGACAGGTGGGTTGATGTCTGCACATTGTTGGTGGAAAGAGTAGAAACAGTGTTCAGCTTTACACAAAAAAAACTATGTTCAGCCATATTAAACATTTTTAACCAATTGTACTGTATGCTTTCTCCCCCATATGCCTACAATGTAAAGAGCATCGAGACCTAATAGAACAGGGATCAGCAATTAGATTCAGTCGCAGGCCGTTTATTTGTTTTATTCTGCGGGTGGTCACGGGGCTGGAACATAATTACAAATCATTTGTAAACTGCAAATCGACCGCAAGAAGCCCAAACGGATATAATATTTGACTAAAACATAATTATTTCAAACCTTGCTTACATTTGTATACGATCACATACACTCAGTGGCCAGTTTATTAGGTACACCACCCCGTTCACCCCGTGATGTGATCGTCGGTGCCAGGCGCGCCGGTTCCAGTATCTCAGAAACGGCCGTCCGACTGGGCTTTTCACCCACGAGAGTGTCTAGGGTTTACCGAGAATAGTGCGACAAACAAAAAAACAATCAGCGGCAGTCCTGTGGGCGAAAACAGCACGTTGATGAGAGGTCAAAGGAGAATGACAATATAACAAGCGGGGCCACAAACAGGCAAATAACGGAGCAGAGCGGCATCTCGGAACGCACAACTCGTCAGTTCCTGTCACGGTTGGGCTATTGTGGACGACAGCCACACTGTGTTCCACTCCTACCAGCTAAAAGCAAGAAGAAGTGTCTCCAGGGGGGAGACACTAGACAATGAAGGAATGGAAAAACATTGCCTGGTCCAACGAATCCCGGAGATTCCTGTTGCGTCATAATGATGGCAGAGTCAGGATTTGGTGTGAGCAGCGTGAGTCCATGGCCCCATCCTGCATGGTGTCAACGGTACAGGCGGGTGGCGGTGGTGTATTGATGTGGGGAATGTTTTCCTGGCACATGTTATGTCCCTTGATACCAATTGACGAACGAACATTTCCGACACCTTGTATAACCCACGCCCCGAAGAATTCAGGCTGTTCTGGAGGAAAAGGGGGGTCTGACCCAAGATGGGTGTACCTAATAATCTGTCCACTGAGTGTATATCTATTATGCATGGGAATACTTTGAAACAGATTTCCAAAATTAAAATCGATTGAAGCTGATTTGCTTGTATTTTTTTACAGTCTTTTATGTCCAACAATAACATTTTAATAAACAAGATCACCGCGTGTTGGGGAACCCTGTAATAGAAGATGGTAAAGGATTGAGGAGTGGAATGTTTCAGTGACATGTGCCTTGACCATGTGGGCTTATACGGAATTACCTCCAGTGAACACTCATAGTTAATGAAATACTATTGTTCGTCTTTATCATTGCAGAGAAATGGGGCCTACTCGTTCAAGGGCCTCCCGTACGCTGCTCCCCCCATTGGGGAACGTCGCTGGGCCCCTCCAGCCAAACCCTGGTGTGGGAACGGTGTGGGGGATGCCACCCGCTTCCGCAGCAAGTGTTCCCAGGTGCAGCCGCTCTCAGACACGGGGAAGGTGATTGGCCAGGAGAGCTGCCTCTTCCTGAACGTGTGGACCCCCACCCTGAGCCCCGACGCTGCCCTACCCGTCATGGTCTGGATCCATGGGGGCTACCTTCACATGCTTAGTGGAGGAGAGGAGGGCTACTCGCCCACAGAGGAGCTAGCAGCCCAGACAGGGATGGTCTATGTCAGCTTTAACTACAGGCTCAACGCATTTGGGTTCCTGGCCCTGGAGCTACTGAGGGAGGGCTCCCCCACCAATACCTCTGGTCAGTCTCTAGCAGTTGGCACATTAAAGTTTTTACAGTATTGCCAAACGAGGTCTTGATGTCTCAAGCAGTTTCACACAACATAGATCATGTTGTATTTAAGATATGATAATAGGAAGATTTTAATCTTTTAACAAGCTATTTCTAACACCAACAGAGTGATGAAATATTCATGATGTTTATGTTTGTTCTCTCAGTGACGTTGTTTAAAATTGTGTATATCTATTTAATGAGCTTTAATGTGATTTGGATAGCTGGAGGTGATATACAGTGCATTCGAAAAGTATTCAGACCCCTGGACTTTTTCTACATTTTGTTACGTTACAGCCTTCTAAAATGGATTAAATTGTTTTATTTTCCATCGATCTACACACAATACCCCATAATGACAAAGGAAAAAAATTTTTTTTTTTTACATTTCTGTGAAATATCACATTTACATAAGGATTCAGACCCTTTACTCAGTACTTTTTTTGAAGCGATTACAGCCTTGAGTCTTCTTGGGTATGACGTTACAAGCTTGGCACACCTGTATTTGGGGAGTTTCTCCCATTCTTTTCTGCAGGTCCTCTCAAGCTCTGTCAGGTTGGATGGGGAGCGTCGCTGCGCAGCTATTTTCAGGTCTCTCCAGAGATATTCAATCAGGCTCTGGCTGGGCCACTCAAGGACATTCAGAGACATTCAGACCCAAAGCCACTCCTGCATTGTCTTGGCTGTGTGCTTAGGTTGATTGTCCTGATGGAAGGTGAACCTTCACCCCAGTCTGAGGTCCTTAGCTCTCTGGAGCAGGTTTTCATCGAGGATCTCTGTACTTTTCTCCGTTCATCTTTCCCTCGATTCTGACGCTGAAAAACATCCACACAGCATGATGCTGCCACCACAATGCTTCACTGTAGGGATGATATTGACCAGGTGATGAACGGTGTCTGGTTTCCTCCAGACATGACGCTAGGCATTCAGGCCAAAGAGTTCAATCTTGGTTTCATCAGACCAGAGAATCTTGTTTCTTATGGTGTGAGAGTCCTTTTCGGCAAAATCCAAATGAGCTGTCATGTTCCTTTTAATGAGGAGTGGCTTCTGTCTGGCCACTCTACCATAAAGGCCTGATTGGTGGAGTGCTGCAGAGATGGTTGTCTTTCTGGATAGTTCTCCCATCTCCATAGAGGAGCTCTGTTAGAGTGACCATTGGGTTCTTGGTCACCTCCCTGACCAAGGCCCTTCTCCCCCGATTGCTCAGTTTGGCCGACGGCCAGCGCTAGGAAGCGCCTTGGTGGTTCCAAACTTCTTCCATTTAAGGATGATGGAGGCCACTATTCTTAGGGACCATCAATGCTGCAGACATTTTTTGGTACCCTTCCCCAGATCTGTGCCTCAACACAATCCTGTCTCATAGCTCTACGGACAATTCCTTCGACGTCATGGCTTGTTTTTCGCTCTGACATTCACTGTGGGACCTTATATAGACAGTTGTGTGCCTTATCATGTCCAATCAATTGAATTTACCACAGGTGGACTCCAATCAAGTTGTAGAAACATCTCAGGGATGATACTAACTGCTAGTTTCCGGCCCCGGCCTGCTAACTGCTATCTTACCTGCCCGGTCTGTAACTGCTAGCCCATGCTAACTGCTTGCTTGCTAACACGGTCTACTAGCTGCTAGCTTGTTAGCATCGGCCTGCTAACTGTCTGAATCGCTATGTCCCCAGCCAGCCCAACCACTTACTGGACCCATATGTTCACTTGGCTACGCATGCCTCTCTCTAATATTGTCCTGTCCTGGTTAGTGATTACTGTCTTATTTCACTGTAGAGCCTCTAGCCCTGCTCAATATGCCTTAACCAACCATGTTGTTCCACCTCCTACATATGCGATGACATCACCTGGTTTAAACATCTCTAGAGACTATATCTCTCTCTTCATTACTCAATGCCTAGGTTTTCCTCTAATGTACTCACATCCTACCTCTGTACACTATGCCTTGAATCTATGCTATCGTGCCCAAAAACCTGCTCCTTTTACTCTCTGTTCTGAACGTGCTAGACGGCCAGTTCGTAAAGCCTTTAGCCGTACCCTTATCCTACTTCTCCTCTGTTCCTCTGGTGATGTGGAGGTTAATCCAGGGCCTGCAGTGCCACAGGTGCTCTCATTTGTTGACTTCTGTAAACGTAAAAGCCTTGGTTTCATGCATGTTAACATTAGAAGCCTACTCCCTAAGTTTGTTTTACTCACTGCTTTAGCACACTCTGCCAACCCAGATGTCTTAGCCGTGTCTGAATCCTGGCTTAGGAAAACCACCAAAAACCTTGACATTTCCATTCCTAACTATAATGTTTTCCGCCAAGATAGGACTGCCAAAGGGGGCGGTGTTGCAATCTACTGCAGAGATAACCTGCAGAGTTCTGTATTACTATCTAAGTCTGTCCCCCAAACTATTTGAGCTTCTACTTCTAAAAATGCACCTTTCCATAACAAGTCTCTCACTGTTGCCGCTTGCTATAGACCTCCCTCTGCCCTCAGCTGTGCCCTCGATACCATATGTGAATTGATTGCCCCCCATCTATCTTCTGAGCTTTTGCTACTAGGTGACCTAAACTGGGACATGCTTAACACCCCGGCCATCCTACAAACTAAGCTTGATGCCCTCAATCTCAAACGAATTATCAATGAACCTACCAGGTTCAACCCCAAATCAGTAAACACGGGCACCCTCATAGATGTCATCCCAACTAACTCGCCCTCCAAATACACCTCTGCTGTTTTCAATCAAGATCTCATCGATCACTGCCTCATTGCCTGCATCCGTAATGGGTCTGCGGTCAAACGACCACCCCTCATCACTGTCAAACGCTCCCTAAAACACTTCTGCGAGCAGGCCTTTCTAATCGACCTGGCCGGGGTATCCTGGAATGACATTGACCTCATCCCGTCAGTAGATGATGCCTGGCTATTCTTTAAAAGTGCCTTCCTCACCATCTTAAATAAGCATGCCCCATTAAAAAATGTTGAACTAGGAATAGATATAGTCCTTGGTTCACTCCAGACCTGTCTGCCCTTAACCAGCACAAAAACATCCTGTGGCGTTCTGCATTAGCATCGAATAGCCCCCGTGATATGCAACTTTTCAGGGAAGTTAGGAACAAATATACACAGGCAGTTAGAAAAGCTAAGGCAGCTTTTTCAAACAGAAATTTGCATCCTGTAGTACTAACTCAAAAAGTTCTGGGACACTGTAACGTCCATGGAGAATAAGAGCACCTCATCCCAGCTGCCCACTGCTCTGAGGCTAGGAAACACTGTCACCACCGATAAATCCACTATAATTGAGAATTTCAATAAGCCTTTCTCTACGGCTGGCCATGCTTTCCACTTGGCTACCCCTACCCCGGTCAACTGCCCGGCACCCTCCACAGCAACCCGCCAAAGCCCCCACCATTTCTCCTTTACCCAAATCCAGATAGCTGATGTTCTGAAAGAGCTGCAAAATCTGGACCCCTACAAATCAGCCGGGCTAGACAATCTGGACCCTCTCTTACTGAAAAATATCTGCCGAAATTGTTGCAACCCCTATTACTAGCCTGTTCAACCTCTCTTTCGTGTCGTCTGAGATTCCCAAAGATTGGAAAGCTACCGCGGTCATCCCCCTCTTCTAAGGGGGTGACACTCTAGACCCAAACTGCTACAGACCTATATCTATCCTACCCTGTCTTTCTAAGGTCTTCGAAAGCCAAATTATGTTGCAGGGTCTACAGTCAATCACGGATTACAAAAAGAAAATCAGCCCCGTCACGGACCAGGATGTCTTGCTCCCTGGCAGAATAAATCACTTTTTTGCCCGCTTTGAGGACAATACAGTGCCACTGACACGGCCCGCAACCAAAACCTGCGGACTCTCCTTCACTGCAGCCGACGTGAGTAAAACATTTAAACGTGTTAACCCTTGCAAGGCTGCAGGCCCAGACGGCATCCCCAGCCGCGTCCTCAGAGCATGCGCAGACTAGCTGGCTGGTGTGTTTACGGACATATTCAATCAATCCTTATCCCAGTCTGCTGTTCACACATGCTTCATGATTGTGGACTTCAGGAAACAGCAGAGGGAGCACCCCCCTATCCACATCGATGGGACAGTATTGGAGAGGGTAGTAAGTTTTAAGTTCCTCGGCGTACACATCACGGACAAACTGAATTGGTCCACCCACACAGACAGCGTCGTGAAGAAGGCGCAGCAGTGCCTCTTCAACCTCAGGAGGCTGAAGAAATTTGGCTTGTCACCAAAAGCACTCACAAACTTCTACAGAAGCACAATCGAGAGCATCCTGTCGGGCTGTATCACCGCCTGGTACGGCAACTGCTCCGCCCACAACCGTAAGGCTCTCCAGAGGGTAGTGAGGTCTGCACAACGCATCACCGGGGGCAAACTACCTGCCCTCCAGGACACCTACACCACCCGATGTCACAGGAAGGCCATAAAGATCATTGAGGACAACAACCACCGAAGCCACTGCCTGTTCACCCTGCTTATCATCCAGAAGGCGAGGTCAGTACAGGTGCATCAAAGCAGGGACCGAGAGACTGAAAAACAGCTTCTATCTCAAGGCCATCACACTGTTAAACAGCCACCACTAACATTGAGTGGCTGCTGCCAACACACTGACTCAACTCCAGGCACTTTAATAATGGGGATTGATGGAAATTGTTGTAAAATATATCACTGGCCACTTTAAACAATGCTACATAATATAATGTTTACATACCCTACATTACTCATCTCATATGTATATGTATATACTGTACCCTATATCATCTACTGCATCTTTATGTAATACAGTGGGGCAAAAAAGTATTTAGTCAGCCACCAAAAGGCCTGTAATTTTCATCATAGGTACACTTCAACTATGACAGACAAAATGAGAGAAAAAATCCAGAAAATCACAATGTAGGATTTTTAATGAATTTGTTTGCAAATTATGGTGGAAAATAAGTATTTGGTCAATAACAAAAGTTTATCTCAATACTTTGTTATATACCCTCTGTTGGCAATGACAGATGTCAAACGTTTTCTGTAAGTCTTCACAAGGTTTTCACACACTGTTGCTGGTATTTTGGCCCATTCCTCCATGCAGATCTCCTCTAGAGCAGTGATGTTTTGGAGTTGTTGCTGGGCAACATGGACTTTCAACTCCCCCCAAAGATGTTCTATTGGGTTGAGATCTGGAGACTGGCTAGACCACTCCAGGACCTTGAAATGCTTCTTACGAAGCCACTCCTTCGTTGCCCGGGCGGTGTGTTTGGGATCATTTGTCAGGCTGAAAGACCCAGCCACGTTTCATCTTCAATGCTTTTGCTGATGGAAGGAGGTTTTCACTCATCTCACGATACATGGTCCCATTCATTCTTTCCTTTACACGGATCAGTCGTCCAGGTCCCTTTGCAGAAAAACAGCCCCAAAGCATGATGTTTCCACCCCCATGCTCCCCAGTAGGTATGGTGGTGTTTGGATGCAACTCAGCATTCTTTGTCCTCCAAACACGACGAGTTGAGTTTTTACCAAAAAGTTATATTTTGGTTTCATCTGACCATATGACATTCTCCCAATCTTCTTCTGGATCATCCAAATGCTCTCTAGCAAAATTCAGACGGTCCTAGACATGTTGTAATGGTTTTCTTCTGGGGAAAGAGAGGCGGACCAAAATGCAGCGTGGTGGTTATTCATGTTCTTTAATTTATAAAGAAACTACACATGAGATAACTAACAAAAACAACAAACGTGAGAAAACCTAAAACAGTCCTATCTGGTGCAAACACAGAGACAGGAACAATCACCCACAAACACACAGTGAAACCCAGGCAACCTAAGTATGATTCTCAATCAGAGACAACTAATGACACCTGCCTCTGATTGAGAACCATACTAGGCCGAAACATAGAAATAACCAAAAACCTAGAAAAACAAACATAGACTGCCCACCCAACTCACGCCCTGACCATACTAAATAAATACAAAACAAAGGAAATAAAAGGTCAGAACGTGACACATGTACTGGCTTAAGCAGGGGGACATGTCTGGCACTGCAGGATTTGAGTCCCTGGCGGCGTAGTGTGTTACTGATGGTAGGCTTTGTTACTTTGGGCCCAGCTCTCTGCAGGTCATTCACTAGGTCCCCCTGTGTGGTTCTGGGATTTTTGCTCACTGTTCTTGTGATCATTTTGACCCCACGGGGTGAGATCTTGCGTGGAGCCCTAGATCGAGGGAGATTATCAGTGGTCTTGTATGTCTTCCATTTCCTAATAATTGCTCCCACAGTTGATTTCTTCAAACCAAACTGCTTGCCTATTGCAGATTCAGTCTTCCCAGCCTGGTGCAGGTCTACAATTTTGTTTCTGGTGTCCTTTGACAGCTCTTTCGTCTTGGCCATAGTGGAGTTTGGAGTGTGACTGTTTGAGGTTGTGGACAGGTGTCTTTTATACTGATAACAAGTTCAAACAGGTGCCATTAATACAGGTAACGAGTGGAGGACAGAGGAACCTCTTAAAGAAGTTACAGGTCTGTGAGAGCCAGAAATCTTGCTTGTTTGTAGGTGACCAAATACTTATTTTCCACCATAATTTGCAAATAAATTCATTAAAAATCCTACAATGTGATTTTCTGGATTTTTTTCTCATTTTGTCTGTCATAGTTGAAGTGTACCTATGATGAAAATTACAGGCCTCTCTCATCTTTTTAAGTGGGAGAACTTGCACAATTGGTGGCTGACTAAATACTTTTTTGCCCCACTGTACATGTATCACTAGCCACTTTAAACTAAGCCACTTTGCTTACATACCCTACATTACTCATCTCATACTGTACTCGATACCATCTACTGCATCTTGCCTATGCCGTTCTGTACCATCACTATTCATATATCTGTATGTACATATTCTTTATCCCTTTACACTTGTGTGTATAAGGTAGTAGTTTTGGAATTGTTAGGTTAGATTACTCGTTGGTTATTACTGCATTGTCGGAACTATAAGCACAAGCATTTCGCTACACTCGCATTAACATCTGCTAACCATGTGTATGTGACAAATACATTTGATTTGATTTGATAAACAGATTACTGACCATTTCGAATCCCACCGCACCTTCTCCGCTATGCAATCTGGTTTCAGAGCTGGTCATGGGTACGCCTCAGCCACGCTCAAGGTTCTAAACGACATCAAATCAAATTTTATTTGTCACATACACATGGTTAGCAGATGTTAATGCGAGTGTAGCGAAATGCTTGTGCTTCTAGTTCCGACAATGCAGTAATAACCAACAAGTAATCTAACTAACAATTCCAATACTGTCTTATACACAGTGTAAAGGGATAAAGAATATGTACATAAAGATATATGAATGAGTGATGGTACAGGGCAGCATAGGCAAGATACAGTAGATGGTATCGAGTACAGTATATACATATGAGATGAGTATGTAAACAAAGTGGCATAGTTAAAGTGGCTAGTGATACATGTATTACATAAGGATGCAGTCGATGATATAGAGTACAGTATATACGTATGCATATGAGATGAATAATGTAGGGCAAGTAACATTATATAAGGTAGCATTGTTTAAAGTGGCTAGTGATATATTTACATAATTTCCCATCAATTCCCATTATTAAAGTGGCTGGAGTTGAGTCAGTGTCAGTGTGTTGGCAGCAGCCACTCAATGTTAGTGGTGGCTGTTTAACAGTCTGATGGCCTTGAGATAGAAGCTGTTTTTCAGTCTCTCGGTCCCAGCTTTGATGCACCTGTACTGACCTCGCCTTCTGGATGATAGCGGGGTGAACAGACAGTGGCTCGGGTGGTTGATGTCCTTGATGATCTTTATGGCCTTCCTGTAACATCGGGTGGTGTAGGTGTCCTGGAGGGCAGGTAGTTTGCCCCCGGTGATGCGTTGTGCAGACCTCACTACCCTCTGGAGAGCCTTACGGTTGAGGGCGGAGCAGTTGCCGTACCAGGCGGTGATACAGCCCGCCAGGATGCTCTCGATTGTGCATCTGTAGAAGTTTGTGAGTGCTTTTGGTGACAAGCCGAATTTCTTCAGCCTCCTGAGGTTGAAGAGGCGCTGCTGCGCCTTCTTCACGATGCTGTCAGTGTGAGTGGACCAATTCAGTTTGTCTGTGATGTGTATGCCGAGGAACTTAAAACTTGCTACCCTCTCCACTACTGTTCCATCGATGTGGATAGGGGGGTGTTCCCTCTGCTGTTTCCTGAAGTCCACAATCATCTCCTTAGTTTTGTTGACGTTGAGTGTGAGGTTATTTTCCTGACACCACACTCCGAGGGCCCTCACCTCCTCCCTGTAGGCCGTCTCGTCGTTGTTGGTAATCAAGCCTACCACTGTTGTGTCGTCCGCAAACTTGATGATTGAGTTGGAGGCATGCGTGGCCACGCAGTCGTGGGTGAACAGGGAGTACAGGAGAGGGCTCAGAACGCACCCTTGTGGGGCCCCCGTGTTGAGGATCAGCGGGGAGGAGATGTTGTTGCCTACCCTCACCACTTGTGGGCAGCCCGTCAGGAAGTCCAGTACCCAGTTGCACAGGGCGGGGTCGAGACCCAGGGTCTCGAGCTTGATGACGAGCCTGGAGGGTACTATGGTGTTGAATGCCGAGCTGTAGTCGATGAAAAGCATTCTCACATAGGTATTCCTCTTGTCCAGATGGGTTAGGGCAGTGTGCAGTGTGGTTGAGATTGCATCGTCTGTGGACCTATTTGGGCGGTAAGCAAATTGGAGTGGGTCTAGGGTGTCCGGTAGGGTGGAGGTGATATGGTCCTTGACTAGTCTCTCAAAGCACTTCATGATGACGGAAGTGAGTGCTACGGGCGGTAGTCGTTTAGCTCAGTTACCTTAGCTTTCTTGGGAACAGGAACAATGGTGGCCCTCTTGAAGCATGTGGGAACAGCAGACTGGTATAGGGATTGATTGAATATGTCCGTAAACACACCGGCCAGCTGGTCTGCGCATGCTCTGAGGGCGCGGCTGGGGATGCCGTCTGGGCCTGCAGCCTTGCGAGGGTTAACACGTTTAAATGTCTTACTCACCTCGGCTGCAGTGAAGGAGAGACCACATGTTTTCGTTGCAGGCCGTGTCAGTGGCACTGTATTGTCCTCAAAGCGGGCAAAAAAGTTATTTAGTCTGCCTGGGAGCAAGACATCCTGGTCCGTGACTGGGCTGGGTTTCTTCTTGTAGTCCGTGATTGACTGTAGATCCTGCCACATGCCTCTTGTGTCTGAGCCGTTGAATTGAGATTCTACTTTGTCTCTGTACTGACGCTTAGCTTGTTTGATAGCCTTGCGGAGGGAATAGCTGCACTGTTTGTATTTGGTCATGTTACCAGACACCTTGCCCTGATTAAAAGCAGTGGTTCGCGCTTTCAGTTTCACGCGAATGCTGCCATCAATCCACGGTTTCTGGTTAGGGAATGTTTTAATCGTTGCTATGGGAACGACATCTTCGACGCACGTTCTAATGAACTCGCACACCGAATCAGCGTATTCGTCAATATTTTTATCTGACGCAATACGAAACATGTCCCAGTCCACGTGAAGGAAGCAGTCTTGGAGTGTGGAGTCAGCTTGGTCGGACCAGCGTTGGACAGACCTCAGCGTGGGAGCCTCTTGTTTAAGTTTCTGTCTGTAGGCAGGGATCAACAAAATGGAGTCGTGGTCAGCTTTTCCGAAAGGGGGGCGGGGCAGGGCCTTATATGCGTCGCGGAAGTTAGAGTAACAATGATCCAAGATTTTACCACCCCTGGTTGCGCAATCGATATGCTGATAAAATTTAGGGAGTCTTGTTTTCAGATTAGCTTTGTTAAAATCCACAGCTACAATGAATGCAGCCTCCGGAAAAATGGTTTCCAGTTTGCAAAGAGTTAAATAAAGTTCGTTCAGAGCCATCGATAAGAGACATTACTGTGCAGCCGTATTCATTGACCTGGCCAAGGCTTTCGACTCTGTCAATCACAACATTCTTATTGGCAGACTCGACAGCCTTGGTTTCTCAAATGATTGCCTCGCCTGGTTTACCAACTAATTATCTGATAGAGTTCAGTGTGTCAAATCGGAGGGACTGTTGTCCGGTCCTCTGACAGTCTCTATGGGTGTGCCACAGGGTTCAATTCTCGGGCCGACTCTCTTTTCTGTATACATCAATGATGATGCTCTTGCTGCTGGTGATTCTCTGATCCACCTCTATCTCTACGCAAACAACACCATCTGTATACTTTTGGCCCCTCCTTGGACACTGTGTTAACTAATCTCCAGACGAGCTTCAATGCCATACAACTCTCCTTCCGTGGCCTCAAACTGCTCTTAAACGCAAATAAAACTAAATGCATGCTATTCAATCCATCACTGCCCGCACCTGCCCGCCCGTCCAGCATTATTACTCTGGACGGCTTTGACTTAGAATACGTGGACAACTACAAATACCTGGGTTTCTGGTTAGACTGTAAACTCTCCTTCCTGACTCGCATTAAGCATCTCCAATCCAAAATTAAATCTAGAATCGGCTTCCTATATCGCAACAAAGTATCCTTCACTCATGCTGCCAAACATACCCTGGTAAAACTGACCATCCTACCGATCCTCGAATTCGGTGATGTCATCTATAAAATAGCCTCCAACACTCTACTCAACAAACTGGATGCAGTCTATCACAGTGCCATCCATTTTGTCACCAAAGCCCCAGACACTACCCACCATTGCAACCTGTACGCTCTTGTTGGTTGGCCCTCGCTTCATACTCGTCGCCAAATCCACTGGCTACAGGTTATCTACAAGTCTCTGCTAGGTAAAGCCCCGCCTTATCTCAGCTCACTGGTCACCATAGCAGCACCCACTCGTAGCACGCGCTCCAGCAGATATATCTCACTGGTCACCCCCAAAGCCAATTCCTCCTTTGGTCATCTTTCTTTCCAGTTCTCTGCTGCCCATGACTGGAACGAATTGCAAAAATCTCTGAAGCTGGAGACTCACATCTCCCTCACTAGCTTTAAGCACCAGCTGTCAGAACAGCTTACAGATCACTGCACCTGTACATAGCCCATCTGTAAACAGCCCATACCTCATCCCCATACTGGTATTTATTTATTTATCTTGCTCCTTTGCATCCCAGTATCTCTACTTGCACATTAATCTTCTGCACATCTACAATTCCAGTGTTTATTTGCTATATTGTAATTACTTCGCCACCATAGCCTATTTATTGCCTTAACTTACCTCATTTGCACTCACTGTATATAGACTTTTTGTTTTCTTTTTTTCTACTGTATTATTGACTGTATGTTTTGTTTATTCCATATGTAACTCTGTGTTGTTGTATGTGTGGAATTGCTACGCTTTATCTTGGCCAGGTCGCAGTTGCAAATGAGAACTTGTTCTCAACTAGCCTACCTGGTTAAATAAAGGTGAAATAAAAAATAAATAAATAAAAATGATCAATGGAAACAGGATGCACCTGAGCTTAATTTCGACTCTCATAGCTAAAGGTCTGAATACTTATGAAAATAAGGTATTTATGTTTTTATTTATAATAAATGTGCAAAAAATTCTAAAAACCTGTTTTCGAACTGTCATTATAGGGTATTGTCTGTAGACTGAAGAGGTAAAGATAGATTTAATCTATTTTAGAATAAGGCTATAATGTAATTAAATGGGGAACAAGTGAAGGCGTCTGAATACTTTCCCAAAGCACTGTATTTGTCTGCTTGATAAAAAGTTAATATTTTTCTTTCTCATGGTCACTACACTATTTATGCTTTACACACACACACACACACACACACAGCTTGATATGGAACGACCCATAAAATCACATAAAGACATTGTTTTCAACTCACATTCACGCACAGTCATCGGCGAGAACAGAAAGATATCTGAATACCTCCTATTTCCCTTCTGATCTGAAAGGGTTCAGGGTTTTGACACCAGGAACCTTTAGGTACACTAGGCTAGATGGAGCTTCTGAAAATAGGAACTAGGACATAGGAAAACGAGGCCACATCAATGCGGTATTTCAACGTGATTTTAATCTCTAATTGGTTTCCCCCCATCCAGGAAACTATGGCTTCATGGACCAGATAGCTGCTCTGCAGTGGGTCCAGAGGAACATCAAGGTGTTTGGAGGAGACCCCAGTAAAGTCACCATATTTGGTCAAAGCTCAGGTAATAAATACCAGCTATTATAAGCCTCTATGGGCTACGTGAGTGTACTGTCAATGAAGTATGAATGAACATTTAGTTAGTGTGCACCTTTTTCTTTTTTGTTATAATACAACAATTTTTACCGAACATTTAAAAGGATGAAAACAAAATATGCTACTTTATGTTAGCATGTGCTTGTAGCAGTATAGTTGGCTGAAGGAATGAACACAGCTTCCTTAACTGCTTTAGAATTTTTAACCCTAATTGTCTACTCTCTTCCCATCACCCTTCCACACACACACACACACACACACAGGTGGGACGTCGGTGTGGACTCTGATGATGTCTCCGCTGGCAAAGGGTCTCTTTCGTGCGGCGGTGGATATGAGCGGCTCCTATGTGTATAACGCACCACTGGAGAAGGCAGAGGCAGACAACCTGCTATTCCTGAACAAGACTGGCTGCAATGACCTGGCCTGCCTCCGGAAGCTCTCCACCACACTGATACTACGGGTACAGACAGTACGACAACGTAAACTGTCAAATCTGCCTTAAGGGAGAAACGGGCTTCATGTGGGTCTCTCTCTCTTTATCTCTCTCCACTCCGCTCTAGGCCATCCCATGGAAGGAGTACCCGTCGTGGGGGGCAGATGATCTGATGGACCTGCCCACTAAGGACAGCTTTGTGGGGCCCGTAGCAGTGGTGGACAGGCATGTCCTCCCAGCTCCTCCCTTTGAGATGTGGGAGAAAGGAGGAGTCTTCAACGATGTTCCATTCCTCATAGGGACCACTGAGCAGGAGACTGACTTTTTGTAAGTATTATGTGTGGTCTGGAAAAAAAGTATTATCTACAGAAGCTGTCCTAGAAATACACAATTCACTTTATAATCGTGTGCGTGTGTGCGTTTGTGTGTGTGTGTGCGTTTGTGTGCGCGTTTGTGTGTGTGTGTGCGTTTGTGTGTGCGCTTTAGCCCACCGTATGAGAATATCTCCATGTGGACATGGGGAGACTACGGGTGGTTTGTGACAGGTGAGAATACGGTAACCTCGGGGTCATTATCGATCAATCTGTAAAATGCCTCATTTAGATTTGATTTGATTTTTCTCCAAGGAGGAAATTAATCTCCACATTATCAAACATCGTAGACCTGTAAGAGAATAATTAAAAAACACACTTAAAAAACCCCAGACATTAACAGATAGACAGACAGAATACTAAGACCGAACATAAAACAGTGATTACATCATAGTCTATTGAGCTGTTGAGGAAGTTTATGGCTGTGGGAAAGTAGCTCCTGCTAAACTGGGCCTTTTCTCCCTCATCACTTGTGGCCACTGAAACCCAGGAAATCCAGCATCAACTCTTTTCTCCATTACCCGCCTCTCTCTCATATTTTCAACCCTGCCGCCGTTTACAGTTTATTCCTGCTACCATATTGCCCTTTTCCCAAAGCCGCTCATCTGTGTCCCACACAGATAAACTGAGCCCCTTCAGCGAGGGTCTTCCTAAGGAGGCGTTGGATCTGTACCCAAGCTCGGCCCTGTGCCCCACTCCTGACCGCTGCCCAGAGAGGGCCTACACCACAATGGTGTCGGACATGAGGGTCACCTGCCCAAACAACGACCTGGCCAAGAGGGCTGCAGGTAGGCTACGCTGACAGCCAGGAGATTCACCTGAGCCAATGGGTTAGCATTCACTCTATGATAATGGACAGCATTTTTGTTGTTGTTGAATGGTCTCTTTAGAGAGACAGGTAGTTGTTCAGAGAAGACACCAATTAGAATGCTTTGGAAATGCCTCCTGTCCACCCTTCACTGATGTAATCACTCATCTGTTAGTGAACAGTAGTGATAGGATAGAGTTTTGAACTGCTTGTGTGTGTGCGTGTGTTTGTTTTGTGTGTTTTGTTTTATGTGTGTCTGTGTGTGTTCCCAGCGGCCCTCCACAGTCCTGTGTATCGGTACGTGGTGACACACACACCATCTCGTGCCGTCAACTCCTCGGGGGGTCTGTGGTCGTTCCCCAGCCGGTTCTCTTTCCACGGCCTGGACTCTTTCACCTTCTTCGGGGGTCTAGAGAAGCTGTTGGGGGGACCGCTCTCCGCCCAGGACACTGCCTTCCAGAAGCTCCTCACAGAGCACCTCGTCCACTTCGCTAAGGAGGGTGAGAGAGGGGCAGGGGCTGGAACACAAACACCTCTCCTAGATTGGTTGAACTCAGTGTTCATTCAGCTCAGACCATTGGAATTAGACATTTACCACATACCTTTCCTCATCTCTCTATCCCTCTCCTCCTTTCTTCTGTTTTCTCCATCCCTCATCTCTTTTCCTCATATCTCTATCCCTCTCCTCTCTTTCTGTTCTCTCTATCCCTCATCTCTTTTCCTCATATCTCTATCCCTCTCCTCTCTTTCTGTTCTCTCTATCCCTCATCTCTTTTCCTCATATCTCTATCCCTCTCCTCCTCTCTTGTTTTCTCCATCCCTCATCTCTTTTCCTCATATCTCTATCCCTCTCCTCCTCTCTTGTTTTCTCCATCCCTCATCTCTTTTCCTCATATCTCTATCCCTCTCCTCCTCTTTCTGTTTCTCCATCCCTCATCTCTTTTCCTCATATCTCTATCCCTCTCCTCTCTTTCTGTTCTCTCTATCCCTCATCTCTTTTCTGTTATCTCTATCCCTCATCTCTCTTTCTGTTCTCTCTATCCCTCATCTCTCTTTCTGTTCTCTCTATCCCTCATCTCTTTTCCTCATATCTCTATTCCTCTCCTCTCTTTCTGTTCTCTCTATCCCTCATCTCTTTTCCTCATATCTCTATCCCTCTCCTCTCTTTCTGTTCTCTCCATCCCTCATCTCTTTTCCTCATATTTCTATTCCCTCTCCTCTCTTTCTGTTCTCTCCATCCCTCATCTCTTTTCCTCATATCTCTATTCCTCTCCTCTCTTTCTGTTCTCTCTATCCCTCCTCATCTCTTGTTTTCTCCATCCTCTCATCTCTTTCTGTTCTCTCTATCCCTCTCTCTCTTTTCCTCATATCTCTATCCCTCCTCCTCTCTTGTTTTCTCCATCCCTCATCTCTTTCCCTCATATCTCTATCCCTCTCCTCTCTTTCTGTTCTCTCTATCCCTCATCTCTTTTCCTCATATCTATCCCTCTCCTCTCTTTCTGTTCTCTCTATCCCTCATCTCTTTTCCTCATATCTCTATCCCTCTCCTCCTCTCTTGTTTTCTCCATCCCTCATCTCTTTTCCTCATATCTCTATCCCTCTCCTCTCTTTCTGTTCTCTCTATCCCTCATCTCTCTTTCTGTTCTCTCTATCCCTCATCTCTCTTTCTGTTCTCTCTATCCCTCTCCTCCTCTCTTGTTTTCTCCATCCCTCATCTCTTTTCCTCATATCTCTATCCCTCTCCTCTCTTTCTGTTCTCTCCATCCCTCATCTCTTCTTCCGTTTGTTCCATCCCTCTCTCCTCCTCTATTGCAGGTAAGATGCCGGAGCAGTGGCCAGAGTACCCAGCAGCCACTGCTCTCCTGAACCATACCCTCTCTGTGGTCCATGATTACTCTGCTGAGCGCTGCCAACTGTGGGAGAAGAATGGCTTCTACCCCTACGCCTGGGTCAACTGACCCCTCACCCATAACTCCTACAGCACAGGACTGAATCCTACACCTGGGTCACCTAGGATGTTAGTACTGAATGTGTTCTGTGACTGTGGTGAAATGTAGATTTATTGTGGGAGTTTTGGTGTGTACAGTATTTTGCCTTCAGGTTTGTTCAAGGATAAATTATCAGATTTAGAGAAAAGGGAAGAATGTGTTGGTATGGAAGAGGATGGTCATTTTTATATTTCTGCTCTGTTTTGTGGTAGAGATGGCTGTGAGAATGTTGTAAGAGGAGACATTATTGTGATGTGTAATATCATTATTGATACTTTTAGCTACTGTTACTTGCACTAAGATTTTAAATGAAGATGCCTACTCTTTACTTTTTTATGGAAATCTGTGGTGTATACGTCGTACATGTATGCAATGAGGAAACATTTATTATCAAGGGCTTTTATGCTGTAGCCTATGTTATGTGTTTCTATATTCTTCTCTTTCCATAATGTGTCTCTGTGTGCTAAATATTCAACCAGACAGAAACAGCTAGGAAGCGTTTTCTGCACGCATAGACTGTCACCACCGAATCATCTTCGTTCGACTTGAAAACACTTGTTTTCTTCTGACTCAAGCCTCATCAATTCAACGAAAAAACACTCTTGCCTTTTCTTCAGCATCTCCGACAGCCACCGACTTGATTGGGAACAAGGGATGGTGCGCTTCTTCTTTATGTGTGAAGAGAGGGATGAAAGCCTGTGGATGACAGAGAGAGCACATGGAAGTGTTTACTTGTGTAATTAGCGTTTAGAGTTTTCTCCAATCAAAAGCTCTCTTGTTCTGTATTTTCTCCTGTCAAACAGAGTTATATCTGTTTCTGTCTCATTGATCAGTTCTGCTTTTGTTCCACTATGTGCGCTATGATAGGCAACTTATTTCAACGTTAAAATGTAATTTTTTTTTTTTTACTCAGGTAATCTGCTTTAAAATGCCATGACCTAAAATTACAGGTCATTCACATGCACTAATACAAATAATAAAACACACAAAGAATTAAAGATTTCAGTCTTTTTTCAAAATATATATTTCAAATATACAGTATGTTTCATAGCCTAGAATCAAGTTCAAACCCATCTTTATTATCCCAAGGTGAAACTTTGTAGGCAGCCAGGGACAATAGAAGAGATATGGGTTAAATGAATGAGACATGTTTGATATAAATATGTGTAGCGGTGTTCTTACCTGTAACTTACTTCACATCCACAGGCGCTGTGGCTTAGTTGGTTAAAGCGCCTGTCTAGTAAACAGGAGATCCTGAGTTTGAATTTCAGCAGAGCCTTTTCAAACATGTCATTGAACACATTGGTGGAAAGGTCAGAGTGGAGAGTGTTCTGATTTTCTCAACCAATGAGTCTTGAGAATTTGGAGTGATGAGAGGAGAAAAGATGTGAGGAGGATGCAATTGAGATATTCCAATTTCACGGAAAAAGGGAACTTTTTCAAAGAATTACAACTTACCGTCTCAAGTTCAGCTGGTTCTTCAGTTGATTCATTTCGAGCGCTTAATGAAGAGTTCAGCCAGCTTGTACAGGTCTCTGTCAGAGCATGAGTAGGCTTTACAGGCAATCTTTGGTAGCTCGCTGTGATCCTATAGTGTTTAGTACTCTGCGTTGTGGCCGCAGGAACCCCGGTTTGAGTCCGGGTCACGGCAAAGAATTTCCATTTCAAAAGGATTGTATTTTGAATGAGTTGAAACTTACTGTGTGAGCTAAGAAACTCAATAACTCTTCCATTTGACAAAGTCCCCATCTCATGGTAGGTTAATTACTTACATTAACTGATTCATCTGCTTTTTCTTAGGTTTTTACCATTTTTAATCTCGAGATCCAACTGAGAAATGTAGTTTCCCCGAAACAACCAAAATGATCAAGAAATCGTGTATGATTCTGAATGTTTACTCATATCTCGCGATATTCACACTTTGGGTCCCAAACCATAGTTTAAGAATCCATGTCAGAGTATCTTGAGTTTATTCAGTTCGAGACTCAAATGAAAAATGTACTGTCCTCGGATGACCGAAATGAAGAAGAAATAGCTTGTGACTCAAAATGTTTACTGATATCTCGCTGCCCACCTCTCACATACTCAGGCCCACTTTGGGTCCCAAAACATAGCTTAAGAAACCCTGTTGCTAGACAATTGAAGGAGTCCATATCGATTCCAATATTAGTAAATAACATCTGTTTTGTGACGTGATTTTGCAAGACAAAGATATGGGTTAAATGAATGAGACATGTTTGAAATAAATATGTGTAGCGGTGTTCTTACCTGCAACATACTTGGCATCTACAGGCGCTGTGGCACTTGGTTAAAGCGCCTGTCTAGTAAACAGGAGATCCTGAGTTCAAGTCTCAGCAGAGTCTTTTCAAACATGTCATTAAAAACATTGGTGGAAAGGTCAGAATGGAGAGTGTTCTGCTTTTCTCAACCAATGAGTCTTGAGAATTTGGAGTGAAGACAGGAGAATATATGTGAGGAGGATGCAATTGAGATATTCCAATTTCACGGAAAAAGGGAACTTTTTCAAAGAATTACAACGTACCAACTGTCTCAAGATCAGCTGGTTCTTCAGTTGATTCATTTTGAGCACTAAATGAAGAGTTCAGCCAGCTTGTACAGGTCTATGTCAGAGCATGAGTAGGCTTTACAAGCAATCTTTGGTAGCTCGCTGTGATCCTATAGTGTTTAGTACTCTGCGTTGTGGCCGCAGGAACCCCGGTCTGAATCCGAGTCACGGCAAAGAATTGCCATTTCAAAAGGATTGTATTTTGAATGAGTCGAAACTTACTGTGTGAGCTAAGAAACTCAATAACTCTTCCATTTGACAAAGTCCCCATCTCATGGTAGGTTAATTACTTACATTAACTGATTCATCTGCTTTTTCTTAGGTTTTTACCATTTTTAATCTCGAGATCCAACTGAGAAATGTAGTTTCCCCGAAACAACCAAAATGATGAAGAAATCGTGTATGATTCTGAATGTTTACTCATATCTCGCGATATTCCCACTTTGGGTCCCAAACCATAGTTTAAGAATCCATGTCAGAGTATCTTGAGTTTATTCAGTTCGAGACTCAAATGAAAAATGTACTGTCCTCGGATGACCGAAATGAAGAAGAAATAGCTTGTGACTCAAAATGTTTACTGATATCTCGCTGCCCACCTCTCACATACTCAGGCCCACTTTGGGTCCCAAAACATAGCTTAACAAACCCTGTTGCTAGACAATTGAAGGAGTCCATATCGATTCCAATATTAGTAAATAACATCTGTTTTGTGACGTGATTTTGCAAGACAGAGATATGGGTTAAATGAATGAGATATGTTTGAAATAAATATGTGTAGCGGTGTTCTTACCTGCAACATACTTGGCATCTACAGGCGCTGTGGCTTAGTTGGTTAAAGCGCCTGTCTAGTAAACAGGAGATCCTGAGTTCAAGTCTCAGCAGAGCCTTTTCAAACATGTCATTAAAAACATTGGTGGAAAGGTCAGAGTGGAGAGTGTTCTGCTTTTCTCAACCAATGAGTCTTGAGAATTTGGAGTGAAGACAGGAGAAAAGATGTGAGGAGGATGCTATTGAGATATTCCAATTTCACGGAAAAAGGGAAATTTTTCAAAGAATTACAACGTACCAACTGTCTCAAGATCAGCTGGTTCTTCAGTTGATTCATTTCGAGCGCTAAATGAAGAGTTCAGCCAGCTTGTACAGGTCTCTGTCAGAGCATGAGTAGGCTTTACAAGCAATCTTTGGTAGCTCGCTGTGATCCTATAGTGTTTAGTACTCTGCGTTGTGTCCGCAGGAACCCCGGTCTGAATCCGGGTCACGGCAAAGAATTGCCATTTCAAAAGGATTGTATTTTGAATGAGTCGAAACTTACTGTGTGAGCTAAGAAACTCAATAACTCTTCCATTTGACAAAGTCCCCATCTCATGGTAGGTTAATTACTTACATTAACTGATTCATCTGCTTTTTCTTAGGTTTTTACCATTTTTAATCTCGAGATCCAACTGAGAAATGTAGTTTCCCAGAAACAACCAAAATGATGAAGAAATCGTGTATGATTCTGAATGTTTACTCATATCTCGCGATATTCCCACTTTGGGTCCCAAACCATAGTTTAAGAATCCATGTCAGAGTATCTTGAGTTTATTCAGTTCGAGACTCAAATGAAAAATGTACTGTCCTCGGATGACCGAAATGAAGAAGAAATAGCTTGTGACTCAAAATGTTTACTGATATCTCGCTGCCCACCTCTCAAATACTCAGGCCCACTTTGGGTCCCAAAACATAGCTTAAGAAACCCTGTTGCTAGACAATTGAAGGAGTCCATATCGATTCCAATATTAGTAAATAACATCTGTTTTGTGACGTGATTTTGCAAGACAGAGATATGGGTTAAATGAATGAGATATGTTTGAAATAAATACGTGTAGCGGTGTTCTTACCTGCAACATACTTGGCATCTACAGGTGCTGTGGCTTAGTTGGTTAAAGGGCCTGTCTAGTAAACAGGAGATCCTGGCTTCGAATCTCAGCATAGCCTTTTCAAACATGTCATTGAACACATTGGTGGAGAGTGTTCTGCTTTTCTCAACCAATGAGTCTTGAGAATTTGGAGTGAAGAGAGGAGAAAATATGTGAGGAGGATGCAATTGAGATATTCCAATTTCATGGAAAAAGGGAACTTTTTCAAAGAATTACAACGTACCAACTGTCTCAAGATCAGCTGGTTCTTCAGTTGATTCATTTCGAGCGCTAAATGAAGAGTTCAGCCAGCTTGTACAGGTCTCTGTCAGAGCATGAGTAGGCTTTACAAGCAATCTTTGGTAGCTCGCTGTGATCCTATAGTGTTTAGTACTCTGCGTTGTGGCCGCAGGAATCCCGGTCTGAATCCGGGTCACGGCAAAGAATTGCCATTTCAAAAGGGTTGTATTTTGAATGAGTTGAAACTTACTGTGTGAGCTAAGAAGCTCAATAACTCTTCCATTTGACAAAGTCCCCATCTCATGTAAGGGAATAAATACCTCCCTGTATCGGACAAAAATGAATGGGTTGTCATTGGCATCGGACAAACCATATACACATTGTCCAATACCACCCAAATCGGCGTTGATTCATGCAAAGTGTATTGCAAATGCCATATGGCAATTGCCAGTTGTAACACTTTAAAAATTCAACAGGTGGCGAATCCGCTCCACCATGGTTTTTCATATTGGAAATGTAACCCAAGTCAACATCCAAAAGCAAAATTTTGAAAAAATGATTTTTCATTGTTTTCACATCTTAAAAAAGTGCTTTCTGGACCGTTTTTCGAAATTCTTTCGATTTTTTTGTCAATTACACATGTGTAAGAACTGTATGAATATACTTTTGTCCAATTTTATCATTTTTTTTTTTTTTACATGCGCATAAGTAATATGTTTTGTCCATTTTCAATATGATTTCATAGGAAGTCAAAAGTCAAAAGTTAAAAATGTCAAAATTTTGTAAAAAACTTCACACACCCTTAACCTGTTAAGACTCTAGGGGCAGTATTTCATTTTTGGATAAAAAGACGTGCCCGTTTTAAGCGCAATATTTTGTCACGAAAAGATGCTCGAATATGCTTGGAATTGATAGTTTTGGAAAAAAGACAGTCTTACGTTTCCAGAAATGCAAAGATTTTCACTGTGAGTCCCTTAGAACAAATGCTTCGGGCAAAACCAAGATGTATGACCGACCAGGAAATGCACAGGATTTCTGAGGCTACGTTTTCCATGATCGCCTTATATGGCTGTGAATGCGACAGGAATGAACGGACTCTTTCTCTTGTTTCCCCAAGGTCTTTGCAGCATTGTGACGTATTTGTAGGCATATCATTGGAAGATTGACCATAAGGGACTACATTTACCAGGTGTCCCGCTTGGTGTCTGCGTGGCAATCGGTGCGCAAAAGTCAGGTCCCGGTATTTTTCCATTCAAATCTCAGAACAAACCAGGCTACAAGGACGGTGCTTTCAATGGAGAGAAATATGACAAACCACCTTCAGGATTGATTCAAACAACGTTTTCCATGTTTCAGTCGATATTATGGAGTTAATTCGGAAAATAGTTCGAAAAAAAAAAAAAATGCTAAGCTAGCTATCACCACTCTTACACAAATTAGTGATTTTCTCTGGTTCTAAAGCATATTTTGAAAATCTGAGACGACAGGATTGTTAAGAAAAGGATAAGCTTGAGAACAGGCATATTTATTTATTTCATTTCATTTTTGAAATCGCTAACGTAATATGTTTTTAATGAGCTTGAAATCATACGGGTTTGGTCGGACTATGAGGTTAAAAAAGTGCTTTCTGGACCTTTTTTCGAAATTCTTTCGAATTTTATGTCAATTACACATGTGTAAGAACTGTATGAATACACTTTTGTCCAATTTTATTATCGTTTTTTTTATTTTATTTTTTTACTTGTGCATAAGGAATATGATTTGTCCATTTACAATATGATTTCATAGGAAGTCAAAAGTCAAAGTCAAAAGTAACATTTTTGGGGGCCAAATGCCATAAGAAATTTGACATGCTCAAAAATCCTGCAGAAATGCAAAATTGACTGGCCAGATGAACTCGGGATGGCCGGGCAGTGATAGTTGTTCCTTTCCATCACTCGTTGGTGTTGATTTCATCGTGTCCTTTTGTTTATGTTTTCTCACTTTTGCAAAGTCACTGTGCATTTGCAATATGTTTCAATGGGCATTTACCATAAGAAATTTGACATGCTCAAAAATGCAAAATTGACTGGCCTGATGAACACAGGATGGCAGAGCAGTGATAGTTGTACCTTTCCATCACTCGTTGGTGTTGATTTCATCGTGTCCTTTTGTTTATGTTTTCTCACTTTTGCAAAGTCACTGTGCATTTGCAATATGGTTCAATGGGCATGTACCATCACGATTTTGTCATGCTATAAAAATCCTGCAGGAATGCAAAATTGACTGGCCTGATGAACACAGGATGGCCTGGCAGTGATAGTTGTTCCTTTCCATCACTCGTTGTGTTGATTTCATCATGTCCATTTGGTGATGTTTTTTCACTATAGAATTATATTGCAAATGCACGTGCATTGTTGTGCAACTGGTAACCCAATAATAAAAATATGGTTGTAAATGCATTTACCGGGACTCCTATTGTCCATGCCCGCTATGGGAGTACCCTACTACAGCCCTCTATCTATGGGGGCCGTCCTGAGTGCTTTATGGACTGTTTAAAATATTCTGATGGATACGCATTGTTGTGCAACTGGTGATTGAAAATAGGCACCTGGTAACCCAAAAATAAAAATATGGTTGTAAATGCATTTACCGGTCATTCTGATATTAATGCTCGTAATGGGAACACAGGATGGCCGGGCAGTGATAGTTGTTCCTTTCCATCACTCGTTGTGTTGATTTCATCATGTCCATTTGGTGATGTTTTTTCACTATAGAATCATATTGCAAGTGCACGTGCATTTGCAATATGGTTCAATGGGCATTTACCATAAGAAATTTGACATGCTCAAAAATCCTGCAGAAATGCAACATTGACTGGCCAGATGAACTCGGGATGGCCTGGCAGTGATAGTTGTTCCTTGCCATCACTCGTGTTGACTTCATCATGTCCATTTTGTGATGTTTTTTCACTGTTGAATCATATTGCAAGTGCACGTGCATTTGCAATATGGTTCAATGGGCATTTACCATATGAAATTTGACATGCTCAAAAATGCTAAATTGACTGGCCTGCTGAACACAGGATGGCCGAGCAGTGATAGTTGTTCCTTTCCATCACTCGTTGTGTTGATTTCATCATGTCCATTTGGTGATGTTTTTTCACTATAGAATCATATTGCAAATGAACACAGGATGGCCGAGCAGTGATAGTTGTTCCTTTCCATCACTCGTTGTGTTGACGTGTTTTTCACTATAGAATCTTGCAAATGCACGTGCATTGTTGTGCAACTGGTAACCCAAAAATAAAAATATGGTTGTAATTGCATTTACCGGGACTCCTATTGTCCATGCCCGCTATGGGAGTACCCTACTACGGCCCTCTATCTATGGGGGCCGTCCTGAGTGCTTTATGGACACTTTAAAATATTTTTGTGGATGCGGATTAGGATACACCTCTGTGCAACTGGTGATTGAAAATAGGCACCTGGGAACCTAAAAATAAAAACATGGTCCTAAATGCACTTACCGGTGTTCCAGATATTCATGCCCGCTATAGGAGCACCCTACTACGGCCCTCTATCCATGGGTGCCCTTATACATCCGTGCAACTGGTGATTTGAAATAGGCACCTGGTAACCTAAAAATAAAAATATGGTCCTAAATGCACTTACCGGTACTCCTAATATGCATGCCCACTCTGTGAACACCCTACTACGGCCCTCTATCCATGGGGGCCCGTCCTGAGTGCTTTATGGACACTTTAAAATATTTTTGTGGATGCGGATTAGGATACACCTCTGTGCAACTGGTGATTGAAAATAGGCACCTGGTAACCCAAAAATAAAAATATGGTTGTAAATGCATTTACCTACCGGTCATTCTGATATTAATGCCCGCTATGGGAACACAGGATGGCCGGGCAGTGATAGTTGTTCCTTTCCATCACTCGTTGTGTTGATTTCATCATGTCCACTTGGTGATGTTTTTTCACTATACAATCATATTGCAAGTGCACGTGCATTTGCAATATGGTTCAATGGGCATTTACCATAAGAAATTTGACATGCTCAAAAATCCTGCAGAAATGCAAAATTGACTGGCCAGATGAACTCGGGATGGCCTGGCAGTGATAGTTGCTCCTTTCCATCACTCGTTGTGTTGACTTCATCATGTCCATTTTGTGATGTTTTTTCACTGTTGAATCATATTGCAAGTGCACGTGCATTTGCAATATGGTTCAATGGGCATTACCATATGAAATTTGACATGCTCAAAAATGCTGCAAAATTGACTGGCCTGATGAACACAGGATGGCCGAGCAGTGATAGTTGTACCTTTCCATCACTCGTTGTGTTGATTTCATCATGTCCATTTGTTTATGTTTTCTCACTTTTGCAAAGTCACTGTGCATTTGCAATATGGTTCAATGGGCAGGTACCATCATGAATTTGTCATGCTATAAAAATCCTGCAGGAATGTGAAATTGACTGGCACGATGAACTCGGGATGGCTGGGCAGTGATTCTGGTTCATCTCAATGGCTCGTTAGGGTTGATTTCAGAATGTCACTTTGCTGATGGTACCTCACTGTTTAAACATATTGCAAATGGACAAGAGTCACCAGCAAGTCACCGTCCATCAGTCAATTAGATATCATTCTGACACCAAACTGATACAAACTGACACTAAACCCACTTTTTCCAACTCCTTTAGTAGCCAACTATCACATACTTCAGAGCTGGCCCAAAATTCACAACGCCTTCGGTTCAAACCATAAAAAAAACATAAAACACGTAGTTACGTTCTAGCTGCGGGTCCATTTCTTATGTTACGTGTAGGCCTAGCTGAGGTGACCCCGAATCCCAAGTTTCGGCTCGATCGGTCATTTGGTGTCCGAGCAAAACCCTAATTGGTGCTGAAAATCCACTTTTTTCCATGACTAGCTACGGGGTCCTTAAATGAGCTATCGGACAGAAATGTTGGGGTCTGTCTATATGGGCCGAGACGGTCGCAATGCACCAAGTCTTGCGACTCTGGGACATTTCTAAATGTCGCCATTTTCGTGATGCAAAAATGAATTGAAGTCATTGCAAATGTACGAAGCTGTTTCTCGGTCCGAGAACCGCCTAGAGCCACGTAACTCACCACGCACTATCGACCTGAGGTCTAGAACAGGATTCTAAAGTTTCGGAACTCTAGGTCTGACGGTTCTTTAAAAGTTCCAACAAGGTTAACCTCTTCAGTCGACCCTCTACTTTTTTGAACATTTTGTTAAAAATCGCGCAACATTTCAGCGCCCTGCTACTCATGCCAGGAATATAGTACGTTCATATGGTTAGAATGTGTGTATAGGAAACCCTCGGACGTTTTTAAAACTGGTTAAATCACGACTGTGGCTATTACATAACGTGCGTTACATCGGAAAGCGCAGGAAAACCTGATCACAGAAAATGGAAATAAATATCCTTGCGCCACTACCGCAATTGTTAACAGTGAGCCGAATTAGATAAGACCGAGCATTCAACTCCCACAGCATCCCCATGTTGTCGAGTATCTTTGAATTTAATCCTCTTTGATTCTTGGTTGAACCGAAAGAGGGGCACGACGTACCTCCGGTCTACCCAGATCATTCCGGAAGAGCTCTCTCCTGAAATTTTTCCAAGACGACAGCTAATGATATGTACATCGCTTTTACGGATGATTTTTATCGCTTATTAACGTTTACTAATACCTAAAGTAGCATTACAAACGTATTTCGAAGTGTTTTGTGAAAGTTTATCGTCTACTTTTTGAATTTAAAAAAATGACGTTACGTTGTGAAATCGCTGTTTTTTTCGTTTATCACACAGTCTACATATAACGATATCTTGGCTTTATATGGCCCGATTTAGGGGAAATAAAGACCCAATAGTGTTTATGGGACATCTAGGAGTGCCAACAAAGAAGATGGTGAAAGGTAATGACTGTTTTCTATTTTATTAAGGGTTTGTGTAACGCCGAAATGCTAATTATTTTGTTTACGTCCCCTGCTGTGCTTTTCTGTTGTAGTGTATTGGTGCATGCTATCAGATAATAGCTTCTCATGCTGTCACCCGAAAAGCATTTTAAAATCTGACTTGTTGCCTGGATTCACAACGAGTGTAGCTTTAATTTGATACCCTGCATGTGTATTTTAATGAACTTTTGAGTTTTAACTAATACTATTAGCATTTAGCGTAGCGCATTTGCATTTCCAGAGCTCTAGTTGGGACGCAAGCGTCCCAGGTAGAGGTAAGAGGTTAACTAATGCAGGCAGTGTATGTCTCTATGCACCCCAATGGGTCCCTACTTCCAAGCTGTGTGTGTGTGTGATTTAGTTTTCCTTTGAAATTTTATGGGAAGAATTACTAATTTACAGTTCATGGGGGTTGCCTAATCACATATATGAAGTTTTGGAAAGATCTGACTTTTTTAACCCCTCGAAACAGCCCAAGAGACACCAATTATGGCACTTCCGGTTGGAACAGGAAGCTATAAGTCAACACATATCCTCACTGGGGTATGCTTTTACAGAATCCTGAGTTTTAGGTCCTTACGTTAAGAACTGACTGATTTACACAGGGTTGAATGCACTATGTCTATCAAACTGCAGGCAGGGTATGGATAAACACTTTTAGGGTGATTTTAACCACTTCCGGTTGGTCCAGGAAGCTTAGAATCCACACAGGTAGACCTCGTAGTGGCCTGATGGACTGTCATCGAAGACAGGTTCATACGACATTCATAACCCACATAGGCTTCAGGTTGAATTTAGGGGTGCAGGCAATGTATTCCTATGGGGAGAGAAGTCAATGCAAACTCTTTGAAGTAAACACCTTCTTTTAACTATTAAGGGTTAATGCCACACGGTCAAGGTTAGGCTTGCACGGATCGGGAGGACCTTAGGAATGTACCTGAGGTCGAATTGTGCTTCTCACCCTAACGGTTCTCTTTCTGTCACCCAAAAGCAAATGACGTTGTGGGGCAGGCTTCATTTTGGGCCTACTTTTCTAATGGTCGCTGCGCTTAGACCGAGCGAGCTACGGTCAAGCGGGATATCTCGTTGAACTCGGCACGGCCTAGAGATTATGTTTATGCCATTGTAGGCTTTGTGTGTCTTTAAGCACCGCACTTTGTCACTCCATCCTTGCTGTGTGTGTGTTTCTGCATGTGTGTGTGTGAGAGAGAGCTTTTCTTTGACATATGTTGGGAGAAATGACTGACTTACAGTTTATGGGGGTTGCCTAATCACACATATGAAGTTTTGAAAAGATCTGACCTTTTTAACCCTTGGACACTGCCACTGTGACACCATTTAAGGCACTTCCGGTAGGCACAGGAAGCTATAAATAAACTCATATCCTGATTGGGGTATGCCTTTACAGAATCCTGAGTTTTAAGTCTTTACGTTAAGAACTGAGTATTTACGGAGGGTTTAGTGAGTGTGTGTTATTTCAGAAAATCATAGAAAATCACAGAAATCTCGCAGAGCTCCGCAGCACACTTTAAAAAGATTCGTAAGAACACCCCGCAACTGGATCTGTAACCGTTGGAAAAAAAACACCTATCCGTGAACATCACCAATCTGTCATTGTACGATTTCTCTTAAATGACGATAGATAAATGGCTGGTTCTTTTTTTATTGACACCGGAGGCTCCTTGACTTTGACGTGAAGTGGAAAAATTATTTCTCTATTTTCATTTTGGACCTTTAATCCCAGATAAATGGCCATAACTCAAAAACCGTTGAGGCCTAGACGCCATCTTGTTCGGGGCCAACTGCCCATTAAGTCAAACCTACGCTCACCAAGTTTCGGCTTCGAAATATTTTCCGTTTTCGAGATAAGGCCCCGTCGTGAATCGTGATGTTTTGTCCAATAGCAATATGATTGCTTATGCCCTCTTGTGGGAATTTCCGGGACAGCGGAAAAATGACCAAAACTTGATTATTTTTGTAAAACGGAAACCGAATGTCCGACAAAGTTCATTTGATGACTTCCCGGTAGGTCCGGCCCTGCCGCTCGGCCCGACGCCGTACGCAAATTTTACAAACGTTTTCGGACGTCTAGTAAGGGACCGTACATTTGCAATATGGACTTTCTCACTAACCATACCGCTACTGCCGAAATGTTCCCTTAAGGTATGGTAGGTTAAGGTTAACTTACATTAACTGATTCATCTGCTTTTTCTTAGGTTTTTACCATTTTTAATCTCGAGATCCAACTGAGAAATGTAGTTTCCCCGAAACAACCAAAATGATGAAGAAATCGTGTATGATTCTGAATGTTTACTCATATCTCGCGATATTCACACTTGGGTCCCAAACCATAGTTTACGAATCCATGGCAGAGTATCTTGAGTTTATTCAGTTCGAGACCCAAATGAAAAATGTACTGTCCTCGGATGACCGAAATGAAGAAGAAATAGCTTGTGACTCAAAATGTTTAATGATATCGCGCTGCCCACCTCTCACATACTCATGCCCACTTTGGGTCCCAAAACATAGCTTAAGAAACCCTGTTGCTAGACAATTGAAGGAGTTCATATCGATTCCAATATTAGTAAATAACATCTGTTTTGTGACGTGATTTTGCAAGACAGAGATATGGGTTAAATGAATGAGACATGTTTGAAATAAATACGTGTAGCGGTGTTCTTACCTGTAACTTACTTCACATCTACAGGCGCTGTGGCTTAGTTGGTTAAAGCGCCTGTCTAGTAAACAGGAGATCCTGAGTTCGAATCTCAGCAGAGCCTTTTCAAACATGTCATTGAAAACATTGGTGGAAAGGTCAGTGTGGAGAGTGTTCTGCTTTTCTCAACCAATGAGTCTTGAGAATTTGGAGTGATGAGAGGAGAAAAGATGTGAGGAGGATGCAATTGAGATATTCCAATTTCACGGAAAAAGGGAACTTTTTCAAAGAATTACAACGTACCAACTGTCTCAAGTTCAGCTGGTTCTTCAGTTGATTCATTTTGAGCGCTAAATGAAGAGTTCAGCCAGCTTGTACAGGTCTCTGTCAGAGCATGAGTAGGCTTTACAAGCAATCTTTGGTAGCTCGCTGTGATCCTATAGTGTTTAGTACTCTGCGTTGTGGCCGCAGGAACCCCGGTCTGAATCCGGGTCACGGCAAAGAATTGCCATTTCAAAAGGATTGTATTTTGAATGAGTTGAAACTTACTGTGTGAGCTAAGAAACTCAATAACTCTTCCATTTGACAAAGTCCCCATCTCATGGTAGGTTAATTACTTACATTAACTGATTCATCTGCTTTTTCTTAGGTTTTACCATTTTTAATCTCGAGATCCAACTGAGAAATGTAGTTTCCCGAAACAACCAAAATGATGAAGAAATCGTGTATGATTCTGAATGTTTACTCATATCTCGCGATATTCCCACTTTGGGTCCCAAACCATAGTTTAAGAATCCATGTCAGAGTATCTTGAGTTTATTCAGTTCGAGACTCAAATGAAAAATGTACTGTCCTCGGATGACCGAAATGAAGAAGAAATAGCTTGTGACTCAAAATGTTTACTGATATCTCGCTGCCCACCTCTCACATACTCAGGCCCACTTTGGGTCCCAAAACATAGCTTAACAAACCCTGTTGCTAGACAATTGAAGGAGTCCATATCGATTCCAATATTAGTAAATAACATCTGTTTTGTGACGTGATTTTGCAAGACAGAGATATGGGTTAAATGAATGAGACATGTTTGAAATAAATACGTGTAGCGGTGTTCTTACCTGCAACATACTTGGCATCTACAGGCGCTGTGGCTTAGTTGGTTAAAGCGCCTGTCTAGTAAACAGGAGATCCTGAGTTCGAATCTCAGCAGAGCCTTTTCAAACATGTCATTGAACACATTGGTGGAAAGGTCAGAGTGGAGAGTGTTCTGCTTTTCTCAACCAATGAGTCTTGAGAATTTGGAGTGATGAGAGGAGAAAAGATGTGAGGAGGATGCAATTGAGATATTCCAATTTCACGGAAAAAGGGAACTTTTTCAAAGAATTACAACGTGCCAACTGTCTCAAGTTCAGCTGGTTCTTCAGTTGATTCATTTTGAGCGCTAAATGAAGAGTTCAGCCAGCTTGTACAGGTCTCTGTCAGAGCATGAGTAGGCTTTACAAGCAATCTTTGGTAGCTCGCTGTGATCCTATAGTGTTTAGTACTCTGCGTTGTGTCCGCAGGAACCCCGGTCTGAATCCGGGTCACGGCAAAGAATTGCCATTTCAAAAGGATTGTATTTTGAATGAGTTGAAACTTACTGTGTGAGCTAAGAAACTCAATAACTCTTCCATTTGACAAAGTCCCCATCTCATGGTAGGTTAATTACTTACATTAACTGATTCATCTGCTTTTTCTTAGGTTTTTACCATTTTTAATCTCGAGATCCAACTGAGAAATGTAGTTTCCCCGAAACAACCAAAATGATGAAGAAATCGTGTATGATTCTGAATGTTTACTCATATCTCGCGATATTCCCACTTTGGGTCCCAAACCATAGTTTAAGAATCCATGTCACTGTATCTTGAGTTTATTCAGTTCGAGACTCAAATGAAAAATGTACTGTCCTCGGATGACCGAAATGAAGAAGAAATACCTTGTGACTCAAAATGTTTACTGATATCTCGCTGCCCACCTCTCACATACTCAGGCCCATTTTGGGTCCCAAAACATAGCTTAACAAACCCTGTTGCTAGACAATTGAAGGAGTCCATATCGATTCCAATATTAGTAATTAACATCTGTTTTGTGACGTGATTTTGCAAGACAGAGATATGGGTTAAATGAATGAGACATGTTTGAAATAAATATGTGTAGCGGTGTTCTTACCTGCAACATACTTGGCATCTACAGGCGCTGTGGCTTAGTTGGTTAAAGCGCCTGTCTAGTAAACAGGAGATCCTGAGTTCGAATCTCAGCAGAGCCTTTTCAAACATGTCATTGAACACATTGGTGGAAAGGTCAGAGTGGAGAGTGTTCTGCTTTTTCTCAACCAATGAGTCTTGAGAATTTGGAGTGATGAGAGGAGAAAAGATGTGAGGAGGATGCAATTGAGATATTCCAATTTCACGGAAAAAGGGAACTTTTTCAAAGAATTACAACGTACCAACTGTTTTTTAAGTTCAGCTGGTTCTTCAGTTGATTCATTTTGAGCGCTAAATGAAGAGTTCAGCCAGCTTGTACAGGTCTCTGTCAGAGCATGAGTAGGCTTTACAAGCAATCTTTGGTAGCTCGCTGTGATCCTATAGTGTTTAGTACTCTGCGTTGTGGCCGCAGGAACCCGGTCTGAATCCGGGTCACGGCAAAGAATTGCCATTTCAAAAGGATTGTATTTTGAATGAGTTGAAACTTACTGTGTGAGCTAAGAAACTCAATAACTCTTCCATTTGACAAAGTCCCCATCTCATGTAGGGAATAAATACCCCCTGATTCATCTGACAAAAATGAATGGGTTGTCATTGGCATCGGACAAACCATAGACACATTGTCCAATACCACCAAAATGATGAAGCGTGTATGATTCATGCAAATGTTTGCAAATGCCATATGGCAATAGCCAGTTGTAACCACTTTAAAAATTCAACAGGTGGCGAAGTCCACCATGGTTTTTCATATTGGAAATGTAAAAGTCAACATCCAAAAGCAAAATTTTGAAAAAATGATTTTTCATTGTTTTCACACCGTAAAAAAGTGCTTTCTGGACCGTTTTTGAAATTCTTTCGATTTTTTGTCAATTACACATGTGTAAGAACTGTATGAATATACTTTTGTCCAATTTCATCTTTTTTTTTTTTTTTTTTGCAAGACAGAGATAAGTAAATGTTTTGTCCATTTTCAATATGATTTCATAGGAAGTTCAAAGTCAAAAGTTAAAAATGTCAAAGTTTTGTAAAAAACTTCACACACCCTAGTAAAAAGTGCTTCCTGGAGTTTTTCGAAATTCTTTCAGCAGATTTTATGTCAAATGTCATTGTAAAACATTGTATGAATACACTTTTGTCCAATTTTATTATCATTTTTTAAATGAGTCTTTTTATACTTGTGCATAAGGAATATGATTTGTCCATTTACAATATGATTTCATAGGTCAAAAGTCAAAAAAAGGAATTTGGGGGCCAAATGCCATAAGAAATTTGACATGCTCAAAATCCTGCAGAAATGCAAAATTGACTGGCCAAATGAAGGGATGGCCGGGCAGTGGTAGTTGTCTCCTTTCCATCACTGTTGTGTTGACTTCATCATGTCCATTTGGTGATGTTTTTCACTATAGAATCCTATAGTTTAAAATATTAGTTGCAAATGCACATGCATTTGCAATATGTTTCAATGGGCATTTACCATAAGAAATTGACATTTCAAAAATGCAAAATTGACTGGCCTGATGAACACAGGATGGCTAAGAGCAGTGATAGTTGTACCTTTCCATCACATCGTTGGTGTTGATTTCATCGTGTCCATTTGTTTATGTTTTCTCACTTTTGCAAAGTCACTGTGCATTTGCAATATGGTTCAATGGGCATGTACCATCACGATTTTGTCATGCTAAAAATCCTGCAGGAATGCAAAATTGACTGGCCTGATGAACACAGGATCTGGCAGTGATATTCCAGGTTGGGTCATCATGTCCATTTGGTGATGTTTTTTCACTATAGTTTAATATTCCATGTCAGTTGTGTATCTTGAGTTTTTTCAGTTGAGACTCAAATGCTTTATGGAAAATGTACATGCTGGTGATTGAAAATAGGCACCTGGTAACCCAAAAATAAAAATGGTTGAAATGCTTGTGACTCAGGATGGCCGGGCAGTGATAGTTGCTCCTTTCCATCACTCGTTGTGTTGATTTCATCATGTCCATGTCCATTTTGCGCTCGTTGTGTTGACTTCATCATGTCCATGGGTCACATTTGCAATATTTTTACCATATGAAATTTGACATGCAAAACATATAAAAATGTTTTTTGCTATGGAATGTGAAATTGAAATTTGACATGCCAAAATTGATGAACACAGGATTCCAGTCGTTGTGTTGATTTCATTGTTTATGTTTTTCACTTTTCAAAATGGCATTTCTGTTATGGGTTGACGAATTTGTCATTTGCAGGAATGCAAAAATGATGAACACTTTGATGATGGTTAAATCAATGTTGTGTTGACATCATGTCCATTTGGTGAAATAAATATTGCAAATGACGGTGAGTCACCTGCAAATCTTGTAATTGCATCCATCAGTCAATTAATATCATTCTGACACCAAACTGAAACAAGACTGACATCTAAACCCACTTTTTCAAACAGGTTCAGTGAGCCATTGGTGGAACATCACTGTGGAGAGCTGTTCCCTTTTCTCAACCAATGGTCTTGAGAACCATGACTTTAAAAAGGATAAAACATGTGCAAGATTGAAAATAGGCATGCAATTGAGATCCATTTCAATTTCACGGAAAAAAGGCCTAACTTTTTCAAAGAATCCCAATGTTTCAACTGTCTCAAGTTCATTTGGTTCCAGCAAAACCCAGAAATTGGTGCTGAAAATCCATTTTTCCATGACTTGCTACTCGGGTCCTTAAATGAGCCATTTTCGGACAGATCTGTCGGAGCATGATGCACCAAGCAATCTTTGGAAGCTCTGGATCCTATATTTTAGTACTCTCGCTCATGCAAAAGGAACCCCTGATGAATGGCCGAGCAGTGATATTGCAAAGTCATTGTCCATTTGTTTAAAAGGATTGTATTTTGAATGAGTGAAACTTACTGCAGGAATGTGAGCCAAGAAACTCAATGCAAAATTCCTGATTTGACAACAGGTCCCAAATGGAACTCATGGTAGGTTAATTACTTTCATTTGACAAAACTGATTCCATCTGCTTTTTCTTAGGTTTTTACCATTTTGTTATCTCGAATCCAACTGAGAAATTTTGCAGTGCAAAACAACCAAAATGATGAAGAAATGGTTAGAATGATTCTGAATGTTTACCATATCTCGGACGATTTTTAAAAACTTTGGTCTATAAACCACGTTTAAGAATCCATAACTTTGTCAAAGTATCTTGATTTACAGTTCAGTAATCATATATGAAGTTTTGGAAAGACTCAAATGAAAACCAATTATGGCATCAGGAAGGTCAACACATTTCCTCACTGCTTTTGCAGTGCAGAAAATGACTGATTTAGAATATGTCTATCAAACTGCAAATAGCTTGTGATTTTAACCACTCAAATTGTTTACTGATATCTTGATGCCCAGGTTTCAATTCTCTCACATACATCAGGCCCATTTGGGTCCCTATTAAAAACATAGCTTGCACGGATCAAACCTGAGGTCTGATTCTTGCTCTGACCCAATTGAAGGGTCCATATCGATTCCAATATTCCGGTAAATAACATCTGTTTTGTGACGTTTTTCCAAGACAGAGATATGGGGTTAAATGAATGAGACATGTTTGAAATTACGACAGTTGACCCAATTAAAGCGGTGTTCTTACCTGCAAATTACTTGGCATCTACAGAACTGAGCTGTGGACTGATGTTTGTTGAAAGCGCCTGTCTAGTAAAAGGAGACCTCATAATTTGAATTCTCAGCAGAGCCTTTTCAACATGTCATTGAACACATTGGTGGAAAGGTCAGAGTGGAGAGTGTTTCTCACCTTTTCTCAACCAATGAGTTTTGGGAATTTGGAGTGATGACAGTTTCTGCATGTGTGTGTGTAAAAATAGAAGATGGTGAAAGGATAATTGACATATGATTTTCTGATTTTTAACCCTTGGAAAACTGGACACATTTAAGGCAAACTTCCGGTTACACCCAACTGTCTCAATTGAGCTGGTTACTTCAGTTTTGATTCATTTTGAGTGTGTGCGCTAAATGAAGAGTTCAGTGCAGCTTGTACAGGTCTCTGGATCAGAGCATGAGTAGGCTTCACAAGCAATCTCTTTGATAGTAGCTCGCTGTGAACCATAGTGTTTAAAATCTGCGTTGCCTAGAATGTACTGGTAAACCTACGCTCACCCCGGTCTGAATCCGGGTCATGTTTTTTTGCCATTTCAAAAGGATTGTATTTTGAATGAGTTGAAACTTACTGTGTGAGCTAAGAAACTCAATAACTCTTCCATTTGCAAAGTCCCCATCTCATGGTAGGTTAATTACTTACATTAACTGATTCATCTGCTTTTTCTTAGGTTTTTACCATTTTTAATCTCGAGATCCAACTGAGAAATGTAGTTTCCCGAAACAACCAAAATGATGAAGAAATCGTGTATGATTCTGAATGTTTACTCATATCTCGCGATATTCCCACTTTGGGTCCCAAACCATAGTTTAAGAATCCATGTCAGAGTATCTTGAGTTTATTCAGTTCGAGACTCAAATGAAAAATGTACTGTCCTCGGATGACCGAAATGAAGAAGAAATAGCTTGTGACTCAAAATGTTTACTGATATCTCGCTGCCCACCTCTCACATACTCAGGCCCACTTTGGGTCCCAAAACATAGCTTAACAAACCCTGTTGCTAGACAATTGAAGGAGTCCATATCGATTCCAATATTAGTAAATAACATTTGTTTTGTGACGTGATTTTGCAAGACAGAGATATGGGTTAAATGAATGAGACATGTTTGAAATAATTACGTGTAGTGGTGTTCTTACCTGCAACATACTTGACATCTACAGGCGCTGTGGCTTAGTTGGTTAAAGCGCCTGTCTAGTAAACAGGAGATCCTGAGTTCGAATCTCAGCAGAGCCTTTTCAAACATGTCATTGAAAACATTGGTGGAAAGGTCAGTGTGGACAGTGTTCTGCTTTTCTCAACCAATGAGTCTTGAGAATTTGGAGTGATGAGAGGAGAAAACATGTGAGGAGGATGCAATTGAGATATTCCAATTTCACGGAAAAAGGCAACTTTTTCAAAGAATTACAACGTACCAACTGTCTCAAGTTCAGCTGGTTCTTCAGTTGATTCATTTTGAGCGCTAAATGAAGAGTTCAGCCAGCTTGTACAGGTCTCTGTCAGAGCATGAGTAGGCTTTACAAGCAATCTTTGGTAGCTCGCTGTGATCCTATAGTGTTTAGTACTCTGCGTTGTGGCAGCAGGAACCCCGGTCTGAATCCGGGTCACGGCAAAGAATTGCCATTTCAAAAGGATTGTATTTTGAATGAGTTGAAACTTACTGTGTGAGCTAAGAAACTCAATAACTCTTCCATTTGACAAAGTCCCCATCTCATGGTAGGTTAATTACTTACATTAACTGATTCATCTGCTTTTTCTTAGGTTTTTACCATTTTTAATCTCGAGATCCAACTGAGAAATGTAGTTTCCCGAAATAACCAAAATGATGGAGAAATCGTGTATGATTCTGAATGTTTACTCATATCTCGCGATATTCCCACTTTGGGTCCCAAACCATAGTTTAAGAATCCATGTCAGAGTATCTTGAGTTTATTCAGTTCGAGACTCAAATGAAAAATGTACTGTCCTCGGATGACCGAAATGAAGAAGAAATAGCTTGTGACTCAAAATGTTTACTGATATCTCGCTGCCCACCTCTCACATACTCAGGCCCACTTTGGGTCCCAAAACATAGCTTAACAAACCCTGTTGCTAGACAATTGAAGGAGTCCATATCGATTCCAATATTAGTAAATAACATCTGTTTTGTGACGTGATTTTGCAAGACAGAGATATGGGTTAAATGAATGAGACATGTTTGATATAAATACGTGTAGCGGTGTTCTTACCTGCAACATACTTGGCATCTACAGGCGCTGTGGCTTAGTTGGTTAAAGCGCCTGTCTAGTAAACAGGAGATCCTGAGTTCGAATCTCAGCAGAGCCTTTTCAAACATGTCATTGAACACATTGGTGGAAAGGTCAGAGTGGACAGTGTTCTGCTTTTCTCAACCAATGAGTCTTGAGAATTTGGAGTGATGAGAGGAGAAAAGATGTGAGGAGGATGCAATTGAGATATTCCAATTTCACGGAAAAAGGGAACTTTTTCAAAGAATTACAACGTACCAACTGTTCTCAAGTTCAGCTGGTTCTTCAGTTGATTCATTTTGAGCGCTAAATGAAGAGTTCAGCCAGCTTGTACAGGTCTCTGTCAGAGCATGAGTAGGCTTTACAAGCAATCTTTGGTAGCTCGCTGTGATCCTATAGTGTTTAGTACTCTGCGTTGTGGCCGCAGGAACCCCGGTCTGAATCCGGGTCACGGCAAAGAATTGCCATTTCAAAAGGATTGTATTTTGAATGAGTTGAAACTTACTGTGTGAGCTAAGAAACTCAATAACTCTTCCATTTGACAAAGTCCCCATCTCATGGTAGGTTAATTACTTACATTAACTGATTCATCTGCTTTTTCTTAGGTTTTTACCATTTTTAATCTCAAGATCCAACTGAGAAATGTAGTTTCCCCGAAACAACCAAAATGATGAAAAAATCGTGTATGATTCTGAATGTTTACTCATATCTCGCGATATTCCCACTTTGGGTCCCAAACCATAGTTTAAAAATCCATGTCAGAGTATCTTGAGTTTATTCAGTTCGAGACTCAAATGAAAAATGTACTGTCCTCGGATGACCGAAATGAAGAAGAAATAGCTTGTGACTCAAAATGTTTACTGATATCTCGCTGCCCACCTCTCACATACTCAGGCCCACTTTGGGTCCCAAAACATAGCTTAACAAACCCTGTTGCTAGACAATTGAAGGAGTCCATATCGATTCCAATATTAGTAAATAACATCTGTTTTGTGACATGATTTTGCAAGACAGAGATATGGGTTAAATGAATGAGACATGTTTGAAATAAATACGTGTAGCGGTGTTCTTACCTGCAACATACTTGGCATCTACAGGCGCTGTGGCTTAGTTGGTTAAAGCGCCTGTCTAGTAAACAAGAGATCCTGAGTTCGAATCTCAGCAGAGCCTTTTCAAACATGTCATTGAACACATTGGTGGAAAGGTCAGAGTCGAGAGTGTTCTGCTTTGCTCGAGTGATGAGAGGAGAAAAGATGTGAGGAGGATGCAATTGAGATATTCCAATTTCACGGAAAAAGGGAACTTTTTCAAAGAATTACAACGTACCAACTGTTTAAGTTCAGCTGGTTCTTCAGTTGATTCATTTTGAGCGCTAAATGAAGAGTTCAGTCAGCTTGTACAGGTCTCTGTTAGAGCATGAGTAGGCTTTACAAGCAATCTTTGGTAGCTCGCTGTGATCCTATAGTGTTTAGTACTCTGCGTTGTGGCCGCAGGAACCCCGGTCTGAATCCGGGTCACGGCAAAGAATTGCCATTTCAAAAGGATTGTATTTTGAATGAGTTGAAACTTACTGTGTGAGCTAAGAAACTCAATAACTCTTCCATTTGACAAAGTCCCTATCTCATGGTAGGTTAATTACTTACATTAACTGATTTATCTGCTTTTTCTTAGGTTTTTACCGTTTTTAATCTCGACACCCAACTGAGAAATGTAGTTTCCCCGAAACAACCAAAATTATGAAGAAATCGTGTATGATTCTGAATGTTTACTCATATCTCGCGATATTCCCACTTTGGGTCCCAAACCATAGTTTAAGAATCCATTTCAGAGTATCTTGAGTTTATTCAGTTCGAGACTCAAATGAAAAATGTACTGTCCTCGGATGACCGAAATGAAGAAGAAATAGCTTGTGACTCAAAATGTTTACTGATATCTCGCTGCCCACCTCTCACATACTCAGGCCCACTTTGGGTCCCAAAACATAGCTTAAGAAACCCTGTTGCTAGACAATTGAAGGAGTCCATATCGATTCCAATATTAGTAAATAAAATCTGTCTTGTGACGTGATTTTGCAAGACAGAGACATGGGTTAAATGAATGAGACATGTTTGAAATAAATATGTGTAGCGGTGTTCTTACCTGTAACTTACTTCACATCTACAGGCGCTGTGGCTTAGTTGGTTAAAGCGCCTGTCTAGTAAACAGGAGATTCTGAGTTCGAATCTCAGCAGAGCCTTTTCAAACATGTCATTGAACACATTGGTGGAAAGGTCAGAGTGGAGAGTGTTCTGCTTTTCTCAACCAATGAGTCTTGAGAATTTGGAGTGATGAGAGGAGAAAAGATGTGAGGAGGATGCAATTGAGATATTCCAATTTCACGGAAAAAGGGAACTTTTTCAAAGAATTACAACGTACCAACTTTTTAAGTTCAGCTGGTTCTTCAGTTGATTCATTTTGAGCGCTAAATGAAGAGTTCAGCCAGCTTGTACAGGTCTCTGTTAGAGCATGAGTAGGCTTTACAAGCAATCTTTGGTAGCTCGCTGTGATCCTATAGTGTTTAGTACTCGGCGTTGTGGCCGCAGGAACCCTGGTGTGAATCCGGGTCACGGCAAAGAATTGCCATTTCAAAAGGATTGTATTTTGAATGAGTTGAAACTTACTGTGTGAGCTAAGAAACTCAATAACTCTTCCATTTGACAAAGTCCCCATCTCATGTAAGGGAATAAATACCCCCCTGTATCGGACAAAAATGAATGGGTTGTCATTGGCATCGGACAAACCATATACACATTGTCCAATACCACCCAAATCGGCGTTGATTCATGCAAAGTGTATTGCAAATGCCATATGGCAATAGCCAGTTGTAACACTTTAAAAATTCAACAGGTGGCGAATCCGCTCCACCATGGTTTTTCATATTGGAAATGTAACCCAAGTCAACATCCAAAAGCAAAATTTTGAAAAAATGATTTTTCATTGTTTTCACACCGTAAAAAGTGCTTTCTGGACCGTTTTTCGAAATTCTTTCGATTTTTTTGTCAATTACACATGTGTAAGAACTGTATGAATATACTTTTGTCCAATTTCATCTTTTTTTTTTTTTTTTTTACATGCGCATAAGTAATATGTTTTGTCCATTTTCAATATGATTTCATAGGAAGTCAAAAGTCAAAAGTTAAAAATGTCAAAATTTTGTAAAAAACTTCACACACCCTTAAAAAAGTGCTTTCTGGACCGTTTTTCGAAATTCTTTCGAATTTTATGTCAATTACACATGTGTAAGAACTGTATGAATACACTTTTGTCCAATTTTATTATCATTTTTTAAATTATATTTTTATACTTGTGCATAAGGAATATGATTTGTCCATTTACAATATGATTTCATAGGAAGTCATTTGGGGGCCAAATGCCATAAGAAATTTGACATGCTCAAAAATCCTGCAGAAATGCAAAATTGACTGGCCAGATGAACTCGGGATGGCCGGGCAGTGGTAGTTGTTCCTTTCCATCACTCGTTGTGTTGACTTCATCATGTCCATTTGGTGATGTTTTTTCACTATAGAATCATATTGCAAATGCACATGCATTTGCAATATGTTTCAATGGGCATTTACCATAAGAAATTTGACATGCTCAAAAATGCAAAATTGACTGGCCTGATGAACACAGGATGGCCGAGCAGTGATAGTTGTACCTTTCCATCACTCGTTGGTGTTGATTTCATCGTGTCCTTTTGTTTATGTTTTCTCACTTTTGCAAAGTCACTGTGCATTTGCAATATGGTTCAATGGGCATGTACCATCACGATTTTGTCATGCTATAAAAATCCTGCAGGAATGCAAAATTGACTGGCCTGATGAACACAGGATGGCCTGGCAGTGATAGTTGTTCCTTTCCATCACTCGTTGTATTGATTTCATCATGTCCATTTGGTGATGTTTTTTCACTATAGAATTATATTGCAAATGCACGTGCATTGTTGTGCAACTGGTAACCCAAAAATAAAAATATGGTTGTAAATGCATTTACCGGGACTCCTATTGTCCATGCCCGCTATGGGAGTACCCTACTACAGCCCTCTATCTATGGGGGCCGTCCTGAGTGCTTTATGGACTGTTTAAAATATTCTGATGGATACGCATTGTTGTGCAACTGGTGATTGAAAATAGGCACCTGGTAACCCAAAAATAAAAATATGGTTGTAAATGCATTTACCGGTCATTCTGATATTAATGCTCGCAATGGGAACACAGGATGGCCGGGCAGTGGTAGTTGTTCCTTTCCATCACTCGTTGTGTTGATTTCATCATGTCCATTTGGGGATGTTTTTTCACTATAGAATCATATTGCAAGTGCACGTGCATTTGCAATATGGTTCAATGGGCATTTACCATATGAAATTTGACATGCTCAAAAATCCTGCAGAAATGCAAAATTGACTGGCCAGATGAACTCGGGATGGCCTTCAGTCATGCTCCTTTCCATTTGTGTTGACTTCATCATGTCCATTTTGTGATGTTTTTTCACTGTTGAATCATATTGCAAGTGCACGTGCATTTGCAATATGGTTCAATGGGCATTTACCATATGAAATTTGACATGCTCAAAAATGCAAAATTGACTGGCCTGATGAACACAGGATGGCCGAGCAGTGAGAGTTCTACCTTTCCATCACTCGTTGTGTTGATTTCATCATGTCCTTTTGTTTATGTTTTCTTTGTTTGACATGCTCAAAAATTTTCTCACTTTTGCAAAGTCACTGTGCATTTGCAATATGGTTCAATGGGCATGTACCATCACGAATTTGTCATGCTATAAAAATCCTGCAGGAATGCAAAATTGACTGGCCTGATGAACACAGGATGGCCTGGCAGTGATAGTTGTTCCTTTCCATCACTCGTTGTGTTGATTTCATCATGTCCATTTGGTGATGTTTTTTCACTATAGAATCATATTGCAAATGCACGTGCATTGTTGTGCAACTGGTAACCCAAAAATAAAAATATGGTTGTAATTGCATTTACCGGGACTCCTATTGTCCATGCCCGCTATGGGAGTACCCTACTACGGCCCTCTATCTATGGGGGCCGTCCTGAGTGCTTTATGGACACTTTAAAATATTTTTGTGGATGCGGATTAGGATACACCTCTGTGCAACTGGTGATTGAAAATAGGCACCTGGGAACCTAAAAATAAAAACATGGTCCTAAATGCACTTACCGGTGTTCCAGATATTCATGCCCGCTATAGGAGCACCCTACTACGGCCCTCTATCCATGGGTGCCCTTATACATCCGTGCAACTGGTGATTTGAAATAGGCACCTGGTAACCTAAAAATAAAAATATGGTCCTAAATGCACTTACCGGTACTCCTAATATGCATGCCCACTCTGTGAACACCCTACTACGGCCCTCTATCCATGGGGGCCCGTCCTGAGTGCTTTATGGACACTTTAAAATATTTTTGTGGATGCGGATTAGGATACACCTCTGTGCAACTGGTGATTGAAAATAGGCACCTGGTAACCCAAAAATAAAAATATGGTTGTAAATGCATTTACCGGTCATTCTGATATTAATGCCCGCTATGGAAACACAGGATGGCCGGGCAGTGATAGTTGTTCCTTTCCATCACTCGTTGTGTTGATTTCATCATGTCCACTTGGTGATGTTTTTTCACTGTTGAATCATATTGCAAGTGCACGTGCATTTGCAATATGGTTCAATGGGCATTTACCATAAGAAATTTGACATGCTCAAAAATCCTGCAGAAATGCAAAATTGACTGGCCTGATGAACACAGGATGGCCTGGCAGTGATAGTTGCTCCTTTCCATCGCTCGTTGTGTTGACTTCATCATGTCCATTTTGTGATGTTTTTTCACTGTTGAATCATATTGCAAGTGCACGTGCATTTGCAATATGGTTCAATGGGCATTTACCATATGAAATTTGACATGCTCAAAAATGCAAAATTGACTGGCCTGATGAACACAGGATGGCCGAGCAGTGATAGTTGTACCTTTCCATCACTCGTTGTGTTGATTTCATCATGTCCATTTGTTTATGTTTTCTCACTTTTGCAAAGTCACTGTGCATTTGCAATATGGTTCAATGGGCAGGTACCATCACGAATTTGTCATGCTATAAAAATCCTGCAGGAATGTGAAATTGACTGGCACGATGAACTCGGGATGGCTGGGCAGTGATTCTGGTTCATCTCAATGGCTCGTTAGGGTTGATTTCAGAATGTCACTTTGCTGATGGTACCTCACTGTTTAAACATATTGCAAATGGACAAGAGTCACCAGCAAGTCACCGTCCATCAGTCAATTTGATATCATTCTGACACCAAACTGATACAAACTGACACTAAACCCACTTTTTCCAACTCGTTTAGTAGCCAACTATCACATACTTCAGAGCTGGCCCAAAATTCACAACGCCTTCGGTTCAAACCATAAAAAAAACATAAAACACGTAGTTACGTTCTAGCTGCGGGTCCATTTCTTATGTTACGTGTAGGCCTAGCTGAGGTGACCCCGAATCCCAAGTTTCGGCTCGATCGGTCATTTGGTGTCCGAGCAAAACCCTAATTGGTGCTGAAAATCCACTTTTTTCCATGACTTGCTACGGGGTCCTTAAATGAGCTATCGGACAGAAACGTTGGGGTCTGTCTATATGGGCCGAGACGGTCGCAATGCACCAAGTCTTGCGACTCTGGGACATTTCTAAAAGTCATTGCAAATGTACGAAGCTGTTTCTCGGTCCGAGAACCGCCTAGAGCCACGTAACTCACCACGCACTATCGACCTGAGGTCTAGAACAGGATTCTAAAGTTTCGGAACTCTAGGTCTGACGGTTCTTTAAAAGATCCAACAAGGTTAACTAATGCAGGCAGTGTATGTCTCTATGCACCCCAATGGGTCCCTACTTCCAAGCTGTGTGTGTGTGTGATTTAGTTTTCCTTTGAAATTTTATGGGAAAAATTACTGATTTACAGTTCATGGGGGTTGCCTAATCACATATATGAAGTTTTGGAAAGATCTGACTTTTTTAACCCCTCGAAACAGCCCAAGAGACACCAATTATGGCACTTCCGGTTGGAACAGGAAGCTATAAGTCAACACATTTCCTCACTGGGGTATGCTTTTACAGAATCCTGAGTTTTAGGTCCTTACGTTAAGAACTGACTGATTTACACAGGGTTGAATGCACTATGTCTATCAAACTGCAGGCAGGGTATGGATAAACACTTTTAGGGTGATTTTAACCACTTCCGGTTGGTCCAGGAAGCTTAGAATCCACACAGGTAGACCTCGTAGTGGCCTGATGGACTGTCATCGAAGACAGGTTCATACGACATTCATAACCCACATAGGCTTCAGGTTGAATTTAGGGGTGCAGGCAATGTATTCCTATGGGGAGAGAAGTCAATGCAAACTCTTTGAAGTAAACACCTTCTTTTAACTATTAAGGGTTAATGCCACACGGTCAAGGTTAGGCTTGCACGGATCGGGAGGACCTTAGGAATGTACCTGAGGTCGAATTGTGCTTCTCACCCTAACGGTTCTCTCTCTGTCACCCAAAAGCAAATGACGTTGTGGGGCAGGCTTCATTTTGGGCCTACTTTTCTAATGGTCGCTGCGCTTAGACCGAGCGAGCTACGGTCAAGCGGGATATCTCGTTGAACTCGGCACGGCCTAGAGATTATGTTTATGCCATTGCCTGCTCTCTGTGTCTTTGAGCACCGCACTTTATCACTCCATCCTTGCTGTGTGTGTGTGTGAGAGCTTTTCTTTGACATCTGCTGGGAGAAATGACTGATTTACAGTTTAGGAGGGTTACCTAGTCACACATATGAAGTTTTGGAGAGATGTGACTTTTCTAACCCTTCAAAACAGACAGTGTGACCCAATTAAAGGCACTTCCGGTTGGCACAGGAAGCTATAAGTAAACACATATCTTGATTGACATAGCCACTTACAGAATCCTGAGTTTTAAGTCTTTAAGTTAAGAATGGACTGATGTACGATCTACACAGGGTTGAATGTAGTCATTTTCACCTTTGAAGGTTATGTACATCAAAACACCTTTTGGGTCAATTTAACCACTTCCGGTTGCTCCAGGAAGCTTAGAATCGACACAGGTAGACCTCATAGTGGTCTGATGGACTGTCATAGAAGACAGGTTCATAAGGCATTCATAACCCACATAGGCTTCAGGTTGAATTTAGAGGTGCAGGCAATGTATTCCTATGGGGAGAGAAGTCAATGCAAACTGTTTGATGTAAACACCTTCTTTTAACTGGTAAGGGTTAATGCCACACGGTCAAGGTTAGGCTTGCACGGATCTGGAGGACCTCAGGTACGTTCCTGAAGTCGAATTGTGCTTCTCACCTTAACGGTTCTCTCACTGTCACCCAAAAGCAAATGACATTGAGGGCCAGCCTTCATTTTGGGCCTACTTTTCTAATGGTCGCTGTGCTTAGACCGAGCGAGCTACGGTCAAGCGGGGCATCTCGTTGAACTCGGCACGGCCTAGAGAATATGGAAATGCCATTGTAGGCTTTGTGTGTCTTTAAGCACCGCACTTTGTCACTCCATCCTTGCTGTGTGTGTGTTTCTGCATGTGTGTGTGTGAGAGAGAGCTTTTCTTTGACATATGTTGGGAGAAATGACTGACTTACAGTTTATAGGGGTTGCCTAATCACACATATGAAGTTTTGAAAAGATCTGACCTTTTTAACCCTTGGAAACTGCCACTGTGACACCATTTAAGGCACTTCCGGTAGGCACAGGAAGCTATAAATGAACTCATATCCTGATTGGGGTATGCCTTTACAGAATCCTGAGTTTTAAGTCTTTACGTTAAGAATTGAGTATTTACGGAGGGTTTAGTGAGTGTGTGTTATTTCAGAAAATCATAGAAAATCACAGAAATCTCGCAGAGCTCCGCAGCACACTTTAAAAAGATTCGTAAGAACACACCGCAACTGGATCTGTAACCGTTGAAAAAAAAACACCTATCCGTGAACATCACCAATCTGTCATTGTACGATTTCTCTTAAATGACGATAGATAAATGGCTGGTTCTTTTTTTATTGACACCGGAGGCTCCTTGACTTTGACGTGAAGTGGAAAAATAATTTCTCTATTTTCATTTTGGACCTTTAATCCCAGATAAATGGCCATAACTCAAAAACCGTTGAGGCCTAGACGCCATCTTGTTCGGGGCCAACTGCCCATTAAGTCAAACCTACGCTCACCAAGTTTCGGCTTCGAAATATTTTCCATTTTTCGAGATAAGGCCCCGTCGTGAATCGTGATGTTTTGTCCAATAGCACTATGATTGCTTATGCCCTCTTGTGGGAATTTCCGGGACAGCGGAAAAATGACCAAAACTTGATTATTTTTGTAAAACGGAAACCGAATGTCCGACAAAGTTCATTTGATGACTTCCCGGTAGGTCCGGCCCTGCCGCTCGGCCCGACGCCGTCCGCAAATTTTACAAACGTTTTCGGACGTCTAGGTAAGGGACCGTACATTTGCAATATGGACTTTCTCACTAACCATACAGCTACTGCCGAAATGTTCCCTTAAGGTATGGTAGGTTAAGGTTAACTTACATTAACTGATTCATCTGCTTTTTCTTAGGTTTTTACCATTTTTAATCTCGAGATCCAACTGAGAAATGTAGTTTCCCCGAAACAACCAAAATGATGAAGAAATCGTGTATGATTCTGAATGTTTACTCATATCTCGCGATATTCCCACTTTGGGTCCCAAACCATAGTTTAAGAATCCATGTCAGAGTATCTTGAGTTTATTCAGTTCGAGACTCAAATGAAAAATGTACTGTCCTCGGATGACCGAAATGAAGAAGAAATAGCTTGTGACTCAAAATGTTTACTGATATCTCGCTGCCCACCTCTCACATACTCAGGCCCACTTTGGGTCCCAAAACATAGCTTAACAAACCCTGTTGCTAGACAATTGAAGGAGTCCATATCGATTCCAATATTAGTAAATAACATTTGTTTTGTGACGTGATTTTGCAAGACAGAGATATGGGTTAAATGAATGAGACATGTTTGAAATAATTACGTGTAGTGGTGTTCTTACCTGCAACATACTTGACATCTACAGGCGCTGTGGCTTAGTTGGTTAAAGCGCCTGTCTAGTAAACAGGAGATCCTGAGTTCGAATCTCAGCAGAGCCTTTTCAAACATGTCATTGAAAACATTGGTGGAAAGGTCAGTGTGGACAGTGTTCTGCTTTTCTCAACCAATGAGTCTTGAGAATTTGGAGTGATGAGAGGAGAAAACATGTGAGGAGGATGCAATTGAGATATTCCAATTTCACGGAAAAAGGCAACTTTTTCAAAGAATTACAACGTACCAACTGTCTCAAGTTCAGCTGGTTCTTCAGTTGATTCATTTTGAGCGCTAAATGAAGAGTTCAGCCAGCTTGTACAGGTCTCTGTCAGAGCATGAGTAGGCTTTGAAAGCAATCTTTGGTAGCTCGCTGTGATCCTATAGTGTTTAGTACTCTGCGTTGTGGCCACAGGAACCCCGGTCTGAATCCGGGTCACGGCAAAGAATTGCCATTTCAAAAGGATTGTATTTTGAATGAGTTGAAACTTACTGTGTGAGCTAAGAAACTCAATAACTCTTCCATTTGACAAAGTCCCCATCTCATGGTAGGTTAATTACTTACATTAACTGATTCATCTGCTTTTTCTTAGGTTTTTACCATTTTTAATCTCGAGATCCAACTGAGAAATGTAGTTTCCCCGAAACAACCAAAATGATGAAGAAATCGTGTATGATTCTGAATGTTTACTCATATCTCGCGATATTCCCACTTTGGGTCCCAAACCATAGTTTAAGAATCCATGTCAGAGTATCTTGAGTTTATTCAGTTCGAGACTCAAATGAAAAATGTACTGTCCTCGGATGACCGAAATGAAGAAGAAATAGCTTGTGACTCAAAATGTTTACTGATATCTCGCTGCCCACCTCTCACATACTCAGGCCCACTTTGGGTCCCAAAACATAGCTTAACAAACCCTGTTGCTAGACAATTGAAGGAGTCCATATCGATTCCAATATTAGTAAATAACATTTGTTTTGTGACGTGATTTTGCAAGACAGAGATATGGGTTAAATGAATGAGACATGTTTGAAATAAATATGTGTAGCGGTGTTCTTACCTGCAACATACTTGGCATCTACAGGCGCTGTGGCTTAGTTGGTTAAAGCGCCTGTCTAGTAAACAGGAGATCCTGAGTTCGAATCTCAGCAGAGCCTTTTCAAACATGTCATTGAAAACATTGGTGGAAAGGTCAGTGTGGAGTGTTCTGCTTTTCTCAACCAATGAGTCTTGAGAATTTGGAGTGATGAGAGGAGAAAAGATGTGAGGAGGATGCAATTGAGATATTCCAATTTCACGGAAAAAGGAACTTTTTCAAAGAATTACAACGTACCAACTGTCTCAAGTTCAGCTGGTTCTTCAGTTGATTCATTTTGAGCGCTAAATGAAGAGTTCAGCCAGCTTGTACAGGTCTCTGTCAGAGCATGAGTAGGCTTTACAAGCAATCTTTGGTAGCTCGCTGTGATCCTATAGTGTTTAGTACTCTGCGTTGTGGCCGCAGGAACCCCGGTCTGAATCCGGGTCACGGCAAAGAATTGCCATTTCAAAAGGATTGTATTTTGAATGAGTTGAAACTTACTGTGTGAGCTAAGAAACTCAATAACTCTTCCATTTGACAAAGTCCCCATCTCATGGTAGGTTAATTACTTACATTAACTGATTCATCTGCTTTTTCTTAGGTTTTTACCATTTTTAATCTCGAGATCCAACTGAGAAATGTAGTTTCCCGAAATAACCAAAATGATGGAGAAATCGTGTATGATTCTGAATGTTTACTCATATCTCGCGATATTCCCACTTTGGGTCCCAAACCATAGTTTAAGAATCCATGTCAGAGTATCTTGAGTTTTTCAGTTCGAGACTCAAATGAAAAATGTACTGTCCTCGGATGACCGAAATGAAGAAGAAATAGCTTGTGACTCAAAATGTTTACTGATATCTCGCTGCCCACCTCTCACATACTCAGGCCCACTTTGGGTCCCAAAACATAGCTTAACAAACCCTGTTGCTAGACAATTGAAGGAGTCCATATCGATTCCAATATTAGTAAATAACATCTGTTTTGTGACGTGATTTTGCAAGACAGAGATATGGGTTAAATGAATGAGACATGTTTGAAATAAATATGTGTAGCGGTGTTCTTACCTGCAACATACTTGGCATCTACAGGCGCTGTGGCTTAGTTGGTTAAAGCGCCTGTCTAGTAAACAGGAGATCCTGAGTTCGAATCTCAGCAGAGCCTTTTCAAACATGTCATTGAAAACATTGGTGGAAAGGTCAGTGTGGTGAGTGTTCTGCTTTTCTCAACCAATGACTCTTGAGAGTTTGGAGTGATGAGAGGAGAAAAGATGTGAGGAGGATGCAATTGAGATATTCCAATTTCACGGAAAAAGGGAACTTTTTCAAAGAATTACAACGTACCAACTGTCTCAAGTTCAGCTGGTTCTTCAGTTGATTCATTTCAAGCGCAAAATGAAGAGTTCAGCCAGCTTGTACATGTCTCTGTCAGAGCATGAGTAGGCTTTACAAGCAATCTTTGGTAGCTCGCTGTGATCCTATAGTGTTTAGTACTCTGCGTTGTGGCCGCAGGAACCCCGGTCTGAATCCGGGTCACGGCAAAGAATTGCCATTTCAAAAGGATTGTATTTTGAATGAGTTGAAACTTACTGTGTGAGCTAAGAAACTCAATAACTCTTCCATTTGACAAAGTCCCCATCTCATGGTAGGTTAATTACTTACATTAACTGATTCATCTGCTTTTTCTTAGGTTTTTACCATTTTTAATCTCGAGATCCAACTGAGAAATGTAGTTTCCCGAAATAACCAAAATGATGGAGAAATCGTGTATGATTCTGAATGTTTACTCATATCTCGCGATATTCCCACTTTGGGTCCCAAACCATAGTTTAAGAATCCATGTCAGAGTATCTTGAGTTTTTCAGTTCGAGACTCAAATGAAAAATGTACTGTCCTCGGATGACCGAAATGAAGAAGAAATAGCTTGTGACTCAAAATGTTTACTGATATCTCGCTGCCCACCTCTCACATACTCAGGCCCACTTTGGGTCCCAAAACATAGCTTAACAAACCCTGTTGCTAGACAATTGAAGGAGTCCATATCGATTCCAATATTAGTAAATAACATCTGTTTTGTGACGTGATTTTGCAAGACAGAGATATGGGTTAAATGAATGAGACATGTTTGAAATAAATATGTGTAGCGGTGTTCTTACCTGCAACATACTTGGCATCTACAGGCGCTGTGGCTTAGTTGGTTAAAGCGCCTGTCTAGTAAACAGGAGATCCTGAGTTCGAATCTCAGCAGAGCCTTTTCAAACATGTCATTGAAAACATTGGTGGAAAGGTCAGTGTGGAGAGTGTTCTGCTTTTCTCAACCAATGACTCTTGAGAGTTTGGAGTGATGAGAGGAGAAAAGATGTGAGGAGGATGCAATTGAGATATTCCAATTTCACGGAAAAAGGGAACTTTTTCAAAGAATTACAACGTACCAACTGTCTCAAGTTCAGCTGGTTCTTCAGTTGATTCATTTTGAGCGCTAAATGAGAGTTCAGCCAGCTTGTACAGGTCTCTGTCAGAGCATGAGTAGGCTTTACAAGCAATCTTTGGTAGCTCGCTGTGATCCTATAGTGTTTAGTACTCTGCGTTGTGGCCGCAGGAACCCCGGTCTGAATCCGGGTCACGGCAAAGAATTGCCATTTCAAAAGGATTGTATTTTGAATGAGTCGAAACTTACTGTGTGAGCTAAGAAACTCAATAACTCTTCCATTTGACAAAGTCCCCATCTCATGGTAGGTTAATTACTTACATTAACTGATTCATCTGCTTTTTCTTAGGTTTTTACCATTTTTAATCTCGAGATCCAACTGAGAAATGTAGTTTCCCCGAAACAACCAAAATGATGAAGAAATCGTGTATGATTCTGAATGTTTACTCATATCTCGCGATATTCCCACTTTGGGTCCCAAACCATAGTTTAAGAATCCATGTCAGAGTATCTTGAGTTTTTCAGTTCGAGACTCAAATGAAAAATGTACTGTCCTCGGATGACCGAAATGAAGAAGAAATAGCTTGTGACTCAAAATGTTTACTGATATCTCGCTGCCCACCTCTCACATACTCAGGCCCACTTTGGGTCCCAAAACATAGCTTAACAAACCCTGTTGCTAGACAATTGAAGGAGTCCATATCGATTCCAATATTAGTAAATAACATCTGTTTTGTGACGTGATTTTGCAAGACAGAGATATGGGTTAAATGAATGAGACATGTTTGAAATAAATATGTGTAGCGGTGTTCTTACCTGCAACATACTTGGCATCTACAGGCGCTGTGGCTTAGTTGGTTAAAGCGCCTGTCTAGTAAACAGGAGATCCTGAGTTCGAATCTCAGCAGAGCCTTTTCAAACATGTCATTGAAAACATTGGTGGAAAGGTCAGTGTGGTGAGTGTTCTGCTTTTCTCAACCAATGACTCTTGAGAGTTTGGAGTGATGAGAGGAGAAAAGATGTGAGGAGGATGCAATTGAGATATTCCAATTTCACGGAAAAAGGGAACTTTTTCAAAGAATTACAACGTACCAACTGTCTCAAGTTCAGCTGGTTCTTCAGTTGATTCATTTTGAGCGCTAAATGAAGAGTTCAGCCAGCTTGTACAGGTCTCTGTCAGAGCATGAGTAGGCTTTACAAGCAATCTTTGGTAGCTCGCTGTGATCCTATAGTGTTTAGTACTCTGCGTTGTGGCCGCAGGAACCCCGGTCTGAATCCGGGTCACGGCAAAGAATTGCCATTTCAAAAGGATTGTATTTTGAATGAGTCGAAACTTACTGTGTGAGCTAAGAAACTCAATAACTCTTCCATTTGACAAAGTCCCCATCTCATGGTAGGTTAATTACTTACATTAACTGATTCATCTGCTTTTTCTTAGGTTTTTACCATTTTTAATCTCGAGATCCAACTGAGAAATGTAGTTTCCCCGAAACAACCAAAATGATGAAGAAATCGTGTATGATTCTGAATGTTTACTCATATCTCGCGATATTTCCTTTGGGTCCCAAACCATAGTTTAAGAATCCATGTCAGAGTATCTTGAGTTTTTTCAGTTCGAGACTCAAATGAAAAATGTACTGTCCTCGGATGACCGAAATGAAGAAGAAATAGCTTGTGACTCAAAATGTTTACTGATATCTCGCTGCCCACCTCTCACATACTCAGGCCCACTTTGGGTCCCAAAACATAGCTTAACAAACCCTGTTGCTAGACAATTGAAGGAGTCCATATCGATTCCAATATTAGTAAATAACATCTGTTTTGTGACGTGATTTTGCAAGACAGAGATATGGGTTAAATGAATGAGACATGTTTGAAATAAATATGTGTAGCGGTGTTCTTACCTGCAACATACTTGGCATCTACAGGCGCTGTGGCTTAGTTGGTTAAAGCGCCTGTCTAGTAAACAGGAGATCCTGAGTTCGAATCTCAGCAGAGCCTTTTCAAACATGTCATTGAAAACATTGGTGGAAAGGTCAGTGTGGTGAGTGTTCTGCTTTTCTCAACCAATGACTCTTGAGAGTTTGGAGTGATGAGAGGAGAAAAGATGTGAGGAGGATGCAATTGAGATATTCCAATTTCACGGAAAAAGGGAACTTTTTCAAAGAATTACAACGTACCAACTGTCTCAAGTTCAGCTGGTTCTTCAGTTGATTCATTTTGAGCGCTAAATGAAGAGTTCAGCCAGCTTGTACAGGTCTCTGTCAGAGCATGAGTAGGCTTTACAAGCAATCTTTGGTAGCTCGCTGTGATCCTATAGTGTTTAGTACTCTGCGTTGTGGCCGCAGGAACCCCGGTCTGAATCCGGGTCACGGCAAAGAATTGCCATTTCAAAAGGATTGTATTTTGAATGAGTCGAAACTTACTGTGTGAGCTAAGAAACTCAATAACTCTTCCATTTGACAAAGTCCCCATCTCATGGTAGGTTAATTACTTACATTAACTGATTCATCTGCTTTTTCTTAGGTTTTTACCATTTTTAATCTCGAGATCCAACTGAGAAATGTAGTTTCCCCGAAACAACCAAAATGATGAAGAAATCGTGTATGATTCTGAATGTTTACTCATATCTCGCGATATTCCCACTTTGGGTCCCAAACCATAGTTTAAGAATCCATGTCAGAGTATCTTGAGTTTTTTCAGTTCGAGACTCAAATGAAAAATGTACTGTCCTCGGATGACCGAAATGAAGAAGAAATAGCTTGTGACTCAAAATGTTTACTGATATCTCGCTGCCCACCTCTCACATACTCAGGCCCACTTTGGGTCCCAAAACATAGCTTAACAAACCCTGTTGCTAGACAATTGAAGGAGTCCATATCGATTCCAATATTAGTAAATAACATCTGTTTTGTGACGTGATTTTGCAAGACAGAGATATGGGTTAAATGAATGAGACATGTTTGAAATAAATATGTGTAGCGGTGTTCTTACCTGCAACATACTTTGGCATCTACAGGCGCTGTGGCTTAGTTGGTTAAAGCGCCTGTCTAGTAAACAGGAGATCCTGAGTTCGAATCTCAGCAGAGCCTTTTCAAACATGTCATTGAAAACATTGGTGGAAAGGTCAGTGTGGTGAGTGTTCTGCTTTTCTCAACCAATGACTCTTGAGAGTTTGGAGTGATGAGAGGAGAAAAGATGTGAGGAGGATGCAATTGAGATATTCCAATTTCACGGAAAAGGGAACTTTTTCAAAGAATTACAACGTACCAACTGTCTCAAGTTCAGCTGGTTCTTCAGTTGATTCATTTTGAGCGCTAAATGAAGAGTTCAGCCAGCTTGTACAGGTCTCTGTCAGAGCATGAGTAGGCTTTACAAGCAATCTTTGGTAGCTCGCTGTGATCCTATAGTGTTTAGTACTCTGCGTTGTGGCCGCAGGAACCCCGGTCTGAATCCGGGTCACGGCAAAGAATTGCCATTTCAAAAGGATTGTATTTTGAATGAGTCGAAACTTACTGTGTGAGCTAAGAAACTCAATAACTCTTCCATTTGACAAAGTCCCCATCTCATGGTAGGTTAATTACTTACATTAACTGATTCATCTGCTTTTTCTTAGGTTTTTACCATTTTTAATCTCGAGATCCAACTGAGAAATGTAGTTTCCCCGAAACAACCAAAATGATGAAGAAATCGTGTATGATTCTGAATGTTTACTCATATCTCGCGATATTCCCACTTTGGGTCCCAAACCATAGTTTAAGAATCCATGTCAGAGTATCTTGAGTTTTTTCAGTTCGAGACTCAAATGAAAAATGTACTGTCCTCGGATGACCGAAATGAAGAAGAAATAGCTTGTGACTCAAAATGTTTACTGATATCTCGCTGCCCACCTCTCACATACTCAGGCCCACTTTGGGTCCCAAAACATAGCTTAACAAACCCTGTTGCTAGACAATTGAAGGAGTCCATATCGATTCCAATATTAGTAAATAACATCTGTTTTGTGACGTGATTTTGCAAGACAGACATATGGGTTAAATGAATGAGACATGTTTGAAATAAATATGTGTAGCGGTGTTCTTACCTGCAACATACTTGGCATCTACAGGCGCTGTGGCTTAGTTGGTTAAAGCGCCTGTCTAGTAAACAGGAGATCCTGAGTTCGAATCTCAGCAGAGCCTTTTCAAACATGTCATTGAAAACATTGGTGGAAAGGTCAGTGTGGTGAGTGTTCTGCTTTTCTCAACCAATGACTCTTGAGAGTTTGGAGTGATGAGAGGAGAAAAGATGTGAGGAGGATGCAATTGAGATATTCCAATTTCACGGAAAAAGGGAACTTTTTCAAAGAATTACAACGTACCAACTGTCTCAAGTTCAGCTGGTTCTTCAGTTGATTCATTTTGAGCGCTAAATGAAGAGTTCAGCCAGCTTGTACAGGTCTCTGTCAGAGCATGAGTAGGCTTTACAAGCAATCTTTGGTAGCTCGCTGTGATCCTATAGTGTTTAGTACTCTGCGTTGTGGCCGCAGGAACCCCGGTCTGAATCCGGGTCACGGCAAAGAATTGCCATTTCAAAAGGATTGTATTTTGAATGAGTCGAAACTTACTGTGTGAGCTAAGAAACTCAATAACTCTTCCATTTGACAAAGTCCCCATCTCATGGTAGGTTAATTACTTACATTAACTGATTCATCTGCTTTTTCTTAGGTTTTTACCATTTTTAATCTCGAGATCCAACTGAGAAATGTAGTTTCCCCGAAACAACCAAAATGATGAAGAAATCGTGTATGATTCTGAATGTTTACTCATATCTCGCGATATTCCCACTTTGGGTCCCAAACCATAGTTTAAGAATCCATGTCAGAGTATCTTGAGTTTTTTCAGTTCGAGACTCAAATGAAAAATGTACTGTCCTCGGATGACCGAAATGAAGAAGAAATAGCTTGTGACTCAAAATGTTTACTGATATCTCGCTGCCCACCTCTCACATACTCAGGCCCACTTTGGGTCCCAAAACATAGCTTAACAAACCCTGTTGCTAGACAATTGAAGGAGTCCATATCGATTCCAATATTAGTAAATAACATCTGTTTTGTGACGTGATTTTGCAAGACAGACATATGGGTTAAATGAATGAGACATGTTTGAAATAAATATGTGTAGCGGTGTTCTTACCTGCAACATACTTGGCATCTACAGGCGCTGTGGCTTAGTTGGTTAAAGCGCCTGTCTAGTAAACAGGAGATCCTGAGTTCGAATCTCAGCAGAGCCTTTTCAAACATGTCATTGAAAACATTGGTGGAAAGGTCAGTGTGGTGAGTGTTCTGCTTTTCTCAACCAATGACTCTTGAGAGTTTGGAGTGATGAGAGGAGAAAAGATGTGAGGAGGATGCAATTGAGATATTCCAATTTCACGGAAAAAGGGAACTTTTTCAAAGAATTACAACGTACCAACTGTCTCAAGTTCAGCTGGTTCTTCAGTTGATTCATTTTGAGCGCTAAATGAAGAGTTCAGCCAGCTTGTACAGGTCTCTGTCAGAGCATGAGTAGGCTTTACAAGCAATCTTTGGTAGCTCGCTGTGATCCTATAGTGTTTAGTACTCTGCGTTGTGGCCGCAGGAACCCCGGTCTGAATCCGGGTCACGGCAAAGAATTGCCATTTCAAAAGGATTGTATTTTGAATGAGTCGAAACTTACTGTGTGAGCTAAGAAACTCAATAACTCTTCCATTTGACAAAGTCCCCATCTCATGGTAGGTTAATTACTTACATTAACTGATTCATCTGCTTTTTCTTAGGTTTTTACCATTTTTAATCTCGAGATCCAACTGAGAAATGTAGTTTCCCCGAAACAACCAAAATGATGAAGAAATCGTGTATGATTCTGAATGTTTACTCATATCTCGCGATATTCCCACTTTGGGTCCCAAACCATAGTTTAAGAATCCATGTCAGAGTATCTTGAGTTTTTTCAGTTCGAGACTCAAATGAAAAATGTACTGTCCTCGGATGACCGAAATGAAGAAGAAATAGCTTGTGACTCAAAATGTTTACTGATATCTCGCTGCCCACCTCTCACATACTCAGGCCCACTTTGGGTCCCAAAACATAGCTTAACAAACCCTGTTGCTAGACAATTGAAGGAGTCCATATCGATTCCAATATTAGTAAATAACATCTGTTTTGTGACGTGATTTTGCAAGACAGACATATGGGTTAAATGAATGAGACATGTTTGAAATAAATATGTGTAGCGGTGTTCTTACCTGCAACATACTTGGCATCTACAGGCGCTGTGGCTTAGTTGGTTAAAGCGCCTGTCTAGTAAACAGGAGATCCTGAGTTCGAATCTCAGCAGAGCCTTTTCAAACATGTCATTGAAAACATTGGTGGAAAGGTCAGTGTGGTGAGTGTTCTGCTTTTCTCAACCAATGACTCTTGAGAGTTTGGAGTGATGAGAGGAGAAAAGATGTGAGGAGGATGCAATTGAGATATTCCAATTTCACGGAAAAAGGGAACTTTTTCAAAGAATTACAACGTACCAACTGTCTCAAGTTCAGCTGGTTCTTCAGTTGATTCATTTTGAGCGCTAAATGAAGAGTTCAGCCAGCTTGTACAGGTCTCTGTCAGAGCATGAGTAGGCTTTACAAGCAATCTTTGGTAGCTCGCTGTGACCCTATAGTGTTTAGTACTCTGCGTTGTGGCCGCAGGAACCCCGGTCTGAATCCGGGTCACGGCAAAGAATTGCCATTTCAAAAGGATTGTATTTTGAATGAGTCGAAACTTACTGTGTGAGCTAAGAAACTCAATAACTCTTCCATTTGACAAAGTCCCCATCTCATGGTAGGTTAATTACTTACATTAACTGATTCATCTGCTTTTTCTTAGGTTTTTACCATTTTTAATCTCGAGATCCAACTGAGAAATGTAGTTTCCCCGAAACAACCAAAATGATGAAGAAATCGTGTATGATTCTGAATGTTTACTCATATCTCGCGATATTCCCACTTTGGGTCCCAAACCATAGTTTAAGAATCCATGTCAGAGTATCTTGAGTTTTCAGTTCGAGACTCAAATGAAAAATGTACTGTCCTCGGATGACCGAAATGAAGAAGAAATAGCTTGTGACTCAAAATGTTTACTGATATCTCGCTGCCCACCTCTCACATACTCAGGCCCACTTTGGGTCCCAAAACATAGCTTAACAAACCCTGTTGCTAGACAATTGAAGGAGTCCATATCGATTCCAATATTAGTAAATAACATCTGTTTTGTGACGTGATTTTGCAAGACAGACATATGGGTTAAATGAATGAGACATGTTTGAAATAAATATGTGTAGCGGTGTTCTTACCTGCAACATACTTGGCATCTACAGGCGCTGTGGCTTAGTTGGTTAAAGCGCCTGTCTAGTAAACAGGAGATCCTGAGTTCGAATCTCAGCAGAGCCTTTTCAAACATGTCATTGAAAACATTGGTGGAAAGGTCAGTGTGGTGAGTGTTCTGCTTTTCTCAACCAATGACTCTTGAGTTTGGAGTGATGAGAGGAGAAAAGATGTGAGGAGGATGCAATTGAGATATTCCAATTTCACGGAAAAAGGGAACTTTTTCAAAGAATTACAACGTACCAACTGTCTCAAGTTCAGCTGGTTCTTCAGTTGATTCATTTTGAGCGCTAAATGAAGAGTTCAGCCAGCTTGTACAGGTCTCTGTCAGAGCATGAGTAGGCTTTACAAGCAATCTTTGGTAGCTCGCTGTGATCCTATAGTGTTTAGTACTCTGCGTTGTGGCCGCAGGAACCCCGGTCTGAATCCGGGTCACGGCAAAGAATTGCCATTTCAAAAGGATTGTATTTTGAATGAGTCGAAACTTACTGTGTGAGCTAAGAAACTCAATAACTCTTCCATTTGACAAAGTCCCCATCTCATGGTAGGTTAATTACTTACATTAACTGATTCATCTGCTTTTTCTTAGGTTTTTACCATTTTTAATCTCGAGATCCAACTGAGAAATGTAGTTTCCCCGAAACAACCAAAATGATGAAGAAATCGTGTATGATTCTGAATGTTTACTCATATCTCGCGATATTCCCACTTTGGGTCCCAAACCATAGTTTAAGAATCCATGTCAGAGTATCTTGAGTTTTTTCAGTTCGAGACTCAAATGAAAAATGTACTGTCCTCGGATGACCGAAATGAAGAAGAAATAGCTTGTGACTCAAAATGTTTACTGATATCTCGCTGCCCACCTCTCACATACTCAGGCCCACTTTGGGTCCCAAAACATAGCTTAACAAACCCTGTTGCTAGACAATTGAAGGAGTCCATATCGATTCCAATATTAGTAAATAACATCTGTTTTGTGACGTGATTTTGCAAGACAGACATATGGGTTAAATGAATGAGACATGTTTGAAATAAATATGTGTAGCGGTGTTCTTACCTGCAACATACTTGGCATCTACAGGCGCTGTGGCTTAGTTGGTTAAAGCGCCTGTCTAGTAAACAGGAGATCCTGAGTTCGAATCTCAGCAGAGCCTTTTCAAACATGTCATTGAAAACATTGGTGGAAAGGTCAGTGTGGTGAGTGTTCTGCTTTTCTCAACCAATGACTCTTGAGAGTTTGGAGTGATGAGAGGAGAAAAGATGTGAGGAGGATGCAATTGAGATATTCCAATTTCACGGAAAAAGGGAACTTTTTCAAAGAATTACAACGTACCAACTGTCTCAAGTTCAGCTGGTTCTTCAGTTGATTCATTTTGAGCGCTAAATGAAGAGTTCAGCCAGCTTGTACAGGTCTCTGTCAGAGCATGAGTAGGCTTTACAAGCAATCTTTGGTAGCTCGCTGTGATCCTATAGTGTTTAGTACTCTGCGTTGTGGCCGCAGGAACCCCGGTCTGAATCCGGGTCACGGCAAAGAATTGCCATTTCAAAAGGATTGTATTTTGAATGAGTCGAAACTTACTGTGTGAGCTAAGAAACTCAATAACTCTTCCATTTGACAAAGTCCCCATCTCATGGTAGGTTAATTACTTACATTAACTGATTCATCTGCTTTTTCTTAGGTTTTTACCATTTTTAATCTCGAGATCCAACTGAGAAATGTAGTTTCCCCGAAACAACCAAAATGATGAAGAAATCGTGTATGATTCTGAATGTTTACTCATATCTCGCGATATTCCCACTTTGGGTCCCAAACCATAGTTTAAGAATCCATGTCAGAGTATCTTGAGTTTTTTCAGTTCGAGACTCAAATGAAAAATGTACTGTCCTCGGATGACCGAAATGAAGAAGAAATAGCTTGTGACTCAAAATGTTTACTGATATCTCGCTGCCCACCTCTCACATACTCAGGCCCACTTTGGGTCCCAAAACATAGCTTAACAAACCCTGTTGCTAGACAATTGAAGGAGTCCATATCGATTCCAATATTAGTAAATAACATCTGTTTTGTGACGTGATTTTGCAAGACAGACATATGGGTTAAATGAATGAGACATGTTTGAAATAAATATGTGTAGCGGTGTTCTTACCTGCAACATACTTGGCATCTACAGGCGCTGTGGCTTAGTTGGTTAAAGCGCCTGTCTAGTAAACAGGAGATCCTGAGTTCGAATCTCAGCAGAGCCTTTTCAAACATGTCATTGAAAACATTGGTGGAAAGGTCAGTGTGTGAGAGTGTTCTGCTTTTCTCAACCAATGACTCTTGAGAGTTTGGAGTGATGAGAGGAGAAAAGATGTGAGGAGGATGCAATTGAGATATTCCAATTTCACGGAAAAAGGGAACTTTTTCAAAGAATTACAACGTACCAACTGTCTCAAGTTCAGCTGGTTCTTCAGTTGATTCATTTTGAGCGCTAAATGAAGAGTTCAGCCAGCTTGTACAGGTCTCTGTCAGAGCATGAGTAGGCTTTACAAGCAATCTTTGGTAGCTCGCTGTGATCCTATAGTGTTTAGTACTCTGCGTTGTGGCCGCAGGAACCCCGGTCTGAATCCGGGTCACGGCAAAGAATTGCCATTTCAAAAGGATTGTATTTTGAATGAGTCGAAACTTACTGTGTGAGCTAAGAAACTCAATAACTCTTCCATTTGACAAAGTCCCCATCTCATGGTAGGTTAATTACTTACATTAACTGATTCATCTGCTTTTTCTTAGGTTTTTACCATTTTTAATCTCGAGATCCAACTGAGAAATGTAGTTTCCCCGAAACAACCAAAATGATGAAGAAATCGTGTATGATTCTGAATGTTTACTCATATCTCGCGATATTCCCACTTTGGGTCCCAAACCATAGTTTAAGAATCCATGTCAGAGTATCTTGAGTTTTTTCAGTTCGAGACTCAAATGAAAAATGTACTGTCCTCGGATGACCGAAATGAAGAAGAAATAGCTTGTGACTCAAAATGTTTACTGATATCTCGCTGCCCACCTCTCACATACTCAGGCCCACTTTGGGTCCCAAAACATAGCTTAACAAACCCTGTTGCTAGACAATTGAAGGAGTCCATATCGATTCCAATATTAGTAAATAACATCTGTTTTGTGACGTGATTTTGCAAGACAGACATATGGGTTAAATGAATGAGACATGTTTGAAATAAATATGTGTAGCGGTGTTCTTACCTGCAACATACTTGGCATCTACAGGCGCTGTGGCTTAGTTGGTTAAAGCGCCTGTCTAGTAAACAGGAGATCCTGAGTTCGAATCTCAGCAGAGCCTTTTCAAACATGTCATTGAAAACATTGGTGGAAAGGTCAGTGTGGTGAGTGTTCTGCTTTTCTCAACCAATGACTCTTGAGAGTTTGGAGTGATGAGAGGAGAAAAGATGTGAGGAGGATGCAATTGAGATATTCCAATTTCACGGAAAAAGGGAACTTTTTCAAAGAATTACAACGTACCAACTGTCTCAAGTTCAGCTGGTTCTTCAGTTGATTCATTTTGAGCGCTAAATGAAGAGTTCAGCCAGCTTGTACAGGTCTCTGTCAGAGCATGAGTAGGCTTTACAAGCAATCTTTGGTAGCTCGCTGTGATCCTATAGTGTTTAGTACTCTGCGTTGTGGCCGCAGGAACCCCGGTCTGAATCCGGGTCACGGCAAAGAATTGCCATTTCAAAAGGATTGTATTTTGAATGAGTCGAAACTTACTGTGTGAGCTAAGAAACTCAATAACTCTTCCATTTGACAAAGTCCCCATCTCATGGTAGGTTAATTACTTACATTAACTGATTCATCTGCTTTTTCTTAGGTTTTTACCATTTTTAATCTCGAGATCCAACTGAGAAATGTAGTTTCCCCGAAACAACCAAAATGATGAAGAAATCGTGTATGATTCTGAATGTTTACTCATATCTCGCGATATTCCCACTTTGGGTCCCAAACCATAGTTTAAGAATCCATGTCAGAGTATCTTGAGTTTTTTCAGTTCGAGACTCAAATGAAAAATGTACTGTCCTCGGATGACCGAAATGAAGAAGAAATAGCTTGTGACTCAAAATGTTTACTGATATCTCGCTGCCCACCTCTCACATACTCAGGCCCACTTTGGGTCCCAAAACATGCTTAACAAACCCTGTTGCTAGACAATTGAAGGAGTCCATATCGATTCCAATATTAGTAAATAACATCTGTTTTGTGACGTGATTTTGCAAGACAGACATATGGGTTAAATGAATGAGACATGTTTGAAATAAATATGTGTAGCGGTGTTCTTACCTGCAACATACTTGGCATCTACAGGCGCTGTGGCTTAGTTGGTTAAAGCGCCTGTCTAGTAAACAGGAGATCCTGAGTTCGAATCTCAGCAGAGCCTTTTCAAACATGTCATTGAAAACATTGGTGGAAAGGTCAGTGTGGTGAGTGTTCTGCTTTTCTCAACCAATGACTCTTGAGAGTTTGGAGTGATGAGAGGAGAAAAGATGTGAGGAGGATGCAATTGAGATATTCCAATTTCACGGAAAAAGGGAACTTTTTCAAAGAATTACAACGTACCAACTGTCTCAAGTTCAGCTGGTTCTTCAGTTGATTCATTTTGAGCGCTAAATGAAGAGTTCAGCCAGCTTGTACAGGTCTCTGTCAGAGCATGAGTAGGCTTTACAAGCAATCTTTGGTAGCTCGCTGTGATCCTATAGTGTTTAGTACTCTGCGTTGTGGCCGCAGGAACCCCGGTCTGAATCCGGGTCACGGCAAAGAATTGCCATTTCAAAAGGATTGTATTTTGAATGAGTCGAAACTTACTGTGTGAGCTAAGAAACTCAATAACTCTTCCATTTGACAAAGTCCCCATCTCATGGTAGGTTAATTACTTACATTAACTGATTCATCTGCTTTTTCTTAGGTTTTTACCATTTTTAATCTCGAGATCCAACTGAGAAATGTAGTTTCCCCGAAACAACCAAAATGATGAAGAAATCGTGTATGATTCTGAATGTTTACTCATATCTCGCGATATTCCCACTTTGGGTCCCAAACCATAGTTTAAGAATCCATGTCAGAGTATCTTGAGTTTTTTCAGTTCGAGACTCAAATGAAAAATGTACTGTCCTCGGATGACCGAAATGAAGAAGAAATAGCTTGTGACTCAAAATGTTTACTGATATCTCGCTGCCCACCTCTCACATACTCAGGCCCACTTTGGGTCCCAAAACATAGCTTAACAAACCCTGTTGCTAGACAATTGAAGGAGTCCATATCGATTCCAATATTAGTAAATAACATCTGTTTTGTGACGTGATTTTGCAAGACAGACATATGGGTTAAATGAATGAGACATGTTTGAAATAAATATGTGTAGCGGTGTTCTTACCTGCAACATACTTGGCATCTACAGGCGCTGTGGCTTAGTTGGTTAAAGCGCCTGTCTAGTAAACAGGAGATCCTGAGTTCGAATCTCAGCAGCGCCTTTTCAAACATGTCATTGAAAACATTGGTGGAAAGGTCAGTGTGGTGAGTGTTCTGCTTTTCTCAACCAATGACTGACTCTTGAGAGTTTGGAGTGATGAGAGGAGAAAAGATGTGAGGAGGATGCAATTGAGATATTCCAATTTCACGGAAAAAGGGAACTTTTTCAAAGAATTACAACGTACCAACTGTCTCAAGTTCAGCTGGTTCTTCAGTTGATTCATTTTGAGCGCTAAATGAAGAGTTCAGCCAGCTTGTACAGGTCTCTGTCAGAGCATGAGTAGGCTTTACAAGCAATCTTTGGTAGCTCGCTGTGATCCTATAGTGTTTAGTACTCTGCGTTGTGGCCGCAGGAACCCCGGTCTGAATCCGGGTCACGGCAAAGAATTGCCATTTCAAAAGGATTGTATTTTGAATGAGTCGAAACTTACTGTGTGAGCTAAGAAACTCAATAACTCTTCCATTTGACAAAGTCCCCATCTCATGGTAGGTTAATTACTTACATTAACTGATTCATCTGCTTTTTCTTAGGTTTTTACCATTTTTAATCTCGAGATCCAACTGAGAAATGTAGTTTCCCCGAAACAACCAAAATGATGAAGAAATCGTGTATGATTCTGAATGTTTACTCATATCTCGCGATATTCCCACTTTGGGTCCCAAACCATAGTTTAAGAATCCATGTCAGAGTATCTTGAGTTTTTTCAGTTCGAGACTCAAATGAAAAATGTACTGTCCTCGGATGACCGAAATGAAGAAGAAATAGCTTGTGACTCAAAATGTTTACTGATATCTCGCTGCCCACCTCTCACATACTCAGGCCCACTTTGGGTCCCAAAACATAGCTTAACAAACCCTGTTGCTAGACAATTGAAGGAGTCCATATCGATTCCAATATTAGTAAATAACATCTGTTTTGTGACGTGATTTTGCAAGACAGACATATGGGTTAAATGAATGAGACATGTTTGAAATAAATATGTGTAGCGGTGTTCTTACCTGCAACATACTTGGCATCTACAGGCGCTGTGGCTTAGTTGGTTAAAGCGCCTGTCTAGTAAACAGGAGATCCTGAGTTCGAATCTCAGCAGAGCCTTTTCAAACATGTCATTGAAAACATTGGTGGAAAGGTCAGTGTGGTGAGTGTTCTGCTTTTCTCAACCAATGACTCTTGAGAGTTTGGAGTGATGAGAGGAGAAAAGATGTGAGGAGGATGCAATTGAGATATTCCAATTTCACGGAAAAAGGGAACTTTTTCAAAGAATTACAACGTACCAACTGTCTCAAGTTCAGCTGGTTCTTCAGTTGATTCATTTTGAGCGCTAAATGAAGAGTTCAGCCAGCTTGTACAGGTCTCTGTCAGAGCATGAGTAGGCTTTACAAGCAATCTTTGGTAGCTCGCTGTGATCCTATAGTGTTTAGTACTCTGCGTTGTGGCCGCAGGAACCCCGGTCTGAATCCGGGTCACGGCAAAGAATTGCCATTTCAAAAGGATTGTATTTTGAATGAGTCGAAACTTACTGTGTGAGCTAAGAAACTCAATAACTCTTCCATTTGACAAAGTCCCCATCTCATGGTAGGTTAATTACTTACATTAACTGATTCATCTGCTTTTTCTTAGGTTTTTACCATTTTTAATCTCGAGATCCAACTGAGAAATGTAGTTTCCCCGAAACAACCAAAATGATGAAGAAATCGTGTATGATTCTGAATGTTTACTCATATCTCGCGATATTCCCACTTTGGGTCCCAAACCATAGTTTAAGAATCCATGTCAGAGTATCTTGAGTTTTTTCAGTTCGAGACTCAAATGAAAAATGTACTGTCCTCGGATGACCGAAATGAAGAAGAAATAGCTTGTGACTCAAAATGTTTACTGATATCTCGCTGCCCACCTCTCACATACTCAGGCCCACTTTGGGTCCCAAAACATAGCTTAACAAACCCTGTTGCTAGACAATTGAAGGAGTCCATATCGATTCCAATATTAGTAAATAACATCTGTTTTGTGACGTGATTTTGCAAGACAGACATATGGGTTAAATGAATGAGACATGTTTGAAATAAATATGTGTAGCGGTGTTCTTACCTGCAACATACTTGGCATCTACAGGCGCTGTGGCTTAGTTGGTTAAAGCGCCTGTCTAGTAAACAGGAGATCCTGAGTTCGAATCTCAGCAGAGCCTTTTCAAACATGTCATTGAAAACATTGGTGGAAAGGTCAGTGTGGTGAGTGTTCTGCTTTTCTCAACCAATGACTCTTGAGAGTTTGGAGTGATGAGAGGAGAAAAGATGTGAGGAGGATGCAATTGAGATATTCCAATTTCACGGAAAAAGGGAACTTTTTCAAAGAATTACAACGTACCAACTGTCTCAAGTTCAGCTGGTTCTTCAGTTGATTCATTTTGAGCGCTAAATGAAGAGTTCAGCCAGCTTGTACAGGTCTCTGTCAGAGCATGAGTAGGCTTTACAAGCAATCTTTGGTAGCTCGCTGTGATCCTATAGTGTTTAGTACTCTGCGTTGTGGCCGCAGGAACCCCGGTCTGAATCCGGGTCACGGCAAAGAATTGCCATTTCAAAAGGATTGTATTTTGAATGAGTCGAAACTTACTGTGTGAGCTAAGAAACTCAATAACTCTTCCATTTGACAAAGTCCCCATCTCATGGTAGGTTAATTACTTACATTAACTGATTCATCTGCTTTTTCTTAGGTTTTTACCATTTTTAATCTCGAGATCCAACTGAGAAATGTAGTTTCCCCGAAACAACCAAAATGATGAAGAAATCGTGTATGATTCTGAATGTTTACTCATATCTCGCGATATTCCCACTTTGGGTCCCAAACCATAGTTTAAGAATCCATGTCAGAGTATCTTGAGTTTTTTCAGTTCGAGACTCAAATGAAAAATGTACTGTCCTCGGATGACCGAAATGAAGAAGAAATAGCTTGTGACTCAAAATGTTTACTGATATCTCGCTGCCCACCTCTCACATACTCAGGCCCACTTTGGGTCCCAAAACATAGCTTAACAAACCCTGTTGCTAGACAATTGAAGGAGTCCATATCGATTCCAATATTAGTAAATAACATCTGTTTTGTGACGTGATTTTGCAAGACAGACATATGGGTTAAATGAATGAGACATGTTTGAAATAAATATGTGTAGCGGTGTTCTTACCTGCAACATGTTTGAAATAAATATGTGTAGCGGTGTTCTTACCTGCAACATACTACAGGCGCTGTGGCTTAGTTGGTTAAAGCGCCTGTCTAGTAAACAGGAGATCCTGAGTTCGAATCTCAGCAGAGCCTTTTCAAACATGTCATTGAAAACATTGGTGGAAAGGTCAGTGTGGTGAGTGTTCTGCTTTTCTCAACCAATGACTCTTGAGAGTTTGGAGTGATGAGAGGAGAAAAGATGTGAGGAGGATGCAATTGAGATATTCCAATTTCACGGAAAAGGGAACTTTTTCAAAGAATTACAACGTACCAACTGTCTCAAGTTCAGCTGGTTCTTCAGTTGATTCATTTTGAGCGCTAAATGAAGAGTTCAGCCAGCTTGTACAGGTCTCTGTCAGAGCATGAGTAGGCTTTACAAGCAATCTTTGGTAGCTCGCTGTGATCCTATAGTGTTTAGTACTCTGCGTTGTGGCCGCAGGAACCCCGGTCTGGTCACGGGAATTGCCATTTCAAAAAAGTTGAAACATGGTAGGTATTGCCATTTCAAAAGGATTGTATTTTGAATGAGTCGAAACTTACTGTGTGAGCTAAGAAACTCAATAACTCTTCCATTTGACAAAGTCCCCATCTCATGGTAGGTTAATTACTTACATTAACTGATTCATCTGCTTTTTCTTAGGTTTTTACCATTTTTAATCTCGAGATCCAACTGAGAAATGTAGTTTCCCGAAACAACCAAAATGATGAAGAAATCGTGTATGATTCTGAATGTTTACTCATATCTCGCGATATTCCCACTTTGGGTCCCAAACCATAGTTTAAGAATCCATGTCAGAGTATCTTGAGTTTTTCAGTTCGAGACTCAAATGAAAAATGTACTGTCCTCGGATGACCGAAATGAAGAAGAAATAGCTTGTGACTCAAAATGTTTACTGATATCTCGCTGCCCACCTCTCACATACTCAGGCCCACTTTGGGTCCCAAAACATAGCTTAACAAACCCTGTTGCTAGACAATTGAAGGAGTCCATATCGATTCCAATATTAGTAAATAACATCTGTTTTGTGACGTGATTTTGCAAGACAGACATATGGGTTAAATGAATGAGACATGTTTGAAATAAATATGTGTAGCGGTGTTCTTACCTGCAACATACTTGGCATCTACAGGCGCTGTGGCTTAGTTGGTTAAAGCGCCTGTCTAGTAAACAGGAGATCCTGAGTTCGAATCTCAGCAGAGCCTTTTCAAACATGTCATTGAAAACATTGGTGGAAAGGTCAGTGTGGTGAGTGTTCTGCTTTTCTCAACCAATGACTCTTGAGAGTTTGGAGTGATGAGAGGAGAAAAGATGTGAGGAGGATGCAATTGAGATATTCCAATTTCACGGAAAAAGGGAACTTTTTCAAAGAATTACAACGTACCAACTGTCTCAAGTTCAGCTGGTTCTTCAGTTGATTCATTTTGAGCGCTAAATGAAGAGTTCAGCCAGCTTGTACAGGTCTCTGTCAGAGCATGAGTAGGCTTTACAAGCAATCTTTGGTAGCTCGCTGTGATCCTATAGTGTTTAGTACTCTGCGTTGTGGCCGCAGGAACCCCGGTCTGAATCCGGGTCACGGCAAAGAATTGCCATTTCAAAAGGATTGTATTTTGAATGAGTCGAAACTTACTGTGTGAGCTAAGAAACTCAATAACTCTTCCATTTGACAAAGTCCCCATCTCATGGTAGGTTAATTACTTACATTAACTGATTCATCTGCTTTTTCTTAGGTTTTTACCATTTTTAATCTCGAGATCCAACTGAGAAATGTAGTTTCCCCGAAACAACCAAAATGATGAAGAAATCGTGTATGATTCTGAATGTTTACTCATATCTCGCGATATTCCCACTTTGGGTCCCAAACCATAGTTTAAGAATCCATGTCAGAGTATCTTGAGTTTTTTCAGTTCGAGACTCAAATGAAAAATGTACTGTCCTCGGATGACCGAAATGAAGAAGAAATAGCTTGTGACTCAAAATGTTTACTGATATCTCGCTGCCCACCTCTCACATACTCAGGCCCACTTTGGGTCCCAAAACATAGCTTAACAAACCCTGTTGCTAGACAATTGAAGGAGTCCATATCGATTCCAATATTAGTAAATAACATCTGTTTTGTGACGTGATTTTGCAAGACAGACATATGGGTTAAATGAATGAGACATGTTTGAAATAAATATGTGTAGCGGTGTTCTTACCTGCAACATACTTGGCATCTACAGGCGCTGTGGCTTAGTTGGTTAAAGCGCCTGTCTAGTAAACAGGAGATCCTGAGTTCGAATCTCAGCAGAGCCTTTTCAAACATGTCATTGAAAACATTGGTGGAAAGGTCAGTGTGGTGAGTGTTCTGCTTTTCTCAACCAATGACTCTTGAGAGTTTGGAGTGATGAGAGGAGAAAAGATGTGAGGAGGATGCAATTGAGATATTCCAATTTCACGGAAAAAGGGAACTTTTTCAAAGAATTACAACGTACCAACTGTCTCAAGTTCAGCTGGTTCTTCAGTTGATTCATTTTGAGCGCTAAATGAAGAGTTCAGCCAGCTTGTACAGGTCTCTGTCAGAAGAGCATGAGTAGGCTTTACAAGCAATCTTTGGTAGCTCGCTGTGATCCTATAGTGTTTAGTACTCTGCGTTGTGGCCGCAGGAACCCCGGTCTGAATCCGGGTCACGGCAAAGAATTGCCATTTCAAAAGGATTGTATTTTGAATGAGTCGAAACTTACTGTGTGAGCTAAGAAACTCAATAACTCTTCCATTTGACAAAGTCCCCATCTCATGGTAGGTTAATTACTTACATTAACTGATTCATCTGCTTTTTCTTAGGTTTTTACCATTTTTAATCTCGAGATCCAACTGAGAAATGTAGTTTCCCCGAAACAACCAAAATGATGAAGAAATCGTGTATGATTCTGAATGTTTACTCATATCTCGCGATATTCCCACTTTGGGTCCCAAACCATAGTTTAAGAATCCATGTCAGAGTATCTTGAGTTTTTTCAGTTCGAGACTCAAATGAAAAATGTACTGTCCTCGGATGACCGAAATGAAGAAGAAATAGCTTGTGACTCAAAATGTTTACTGATATCTCGCTGCCCACCTCTCACATACTCAGGCCCACTTTGGGTCCCAAAACATAGCTTAACAAACCCTGTTGCTAGACAATTGAAGGAGTCCATATCGATTCCAATATTAGTAAATAACATCTGTTTTGTGACGTGATTTTGCAAGACAGACATATGGGTTAAATGAATGAGACATGTTTGAAATAAATATGTGTAGCGGTGTTCTTACCTGCAACATACTTGGCATCTACAGGCGCTGTGGCTTAGTTGGTTAAAGCGCCTGTCTAGTAAACAGGAGATCCTGAGTTCGAATCTCAGCAGAGCCTTTTCAAACATGTCATTGAAAACATTGGTGGAAAGGTCAGTGTGGTGAGTGTTCTGCTTTTCTCAACCAATGACTCTTGAGAGTTTGGAGTGATGAGAGGAGAAAAGATGTGAGGAGGATGCAATTGAGATATTCCAATTTCACGGAAAAGGGAACTTTTTCAAAGAATTACAACGTACCAACTGTCTCAAGTTCAGCTGGTTCTTCAGTTGATTCATTTTGAGCGCTAAATGAAGAGTTCAGCCAGCTTGTACAGGTCTCTGTCAGAGCATGAGTAGGCTTTACAAGCAATCTTTGGTAGCTCGCTGTGATCCTATAGTGTTTAGTACTCTGCGTTGTGGCCGCAGGAACCCCGGTCTGAATCCGGGTCACGGCAAAGAATTGCCATTTCAAAAGGATTGTATTTTGAATGAGTCGAAACTTACTGTGTGAGCTAAGAAACTCAATAACTCTTCCATTTGACAAAGTCCCCATCTCATGGTAGGTTAATTACTTACATTAACTGATTCATCTGCTTTTTCTTAGGTTTTTACCATTTTTAATCTCGAGATCCAACTGAGAAATGTAGTTTCCCCGAAACAACCAAAATGATGAAGAAATCGTGTATGATTCTGAATGTTTACTCATATCTCGCGATATTCCCACTTTGGGTCCCAAACCATAGTTTAAGAATCCATGTCAGAGTATCTTGAGTTTTTTCAGTTCGAGACTCAAATGAAAAATGTACTGTCCTCGGATGACCGAAATGAAGAAGAAATAGCTTGTGACTCAAAATGTTTACTGATATCTCGCTGCCCACCTCTCACATACTCAGGCCCACTTTGGGTCCCAAAACATAGCTTAACAAACCCTGTTGCTAGACAATTGAAGGAGTCCATATCGATTCCAATATTAGTAAATAACATCTGTTTTGTGACGTGATTTTGCAAGACAGACATATGGGTTAAATGAATGAGACATGTTTGAAATAAATATGTGTAGCGGTGTTCTTACCTGCAACATACTTGGCATCTACAGGCGCTGTGGCTTAGTTGGTTAAAGCGCCTGTCTAGTAAACAGGAGATCCTGAGTTCGAATCTCAGCAGAGCCTTTTCAAACATGTCATTGAAAACATTGGTGGAAAGGTCAGTGTGGTGAGTGTTCTGCTTTTCTCAACCAATGACTCTTGAGAGTTTGGAGTGATGAGAGGAGAAAAGATGTGAGGAGGATGCAATTGAGATATTCCAATTTCACGGAAAAAGGGAACTTTTTCAAAGAATTACAACGTACCAACTGTCTCAAGTTCAGCTGGTTCTTCAGTTGATTCATTTTGAGCGCTAAATGAAGAGTTCAGCCAGCTTGTACAGGTCTCTGTCAGAGCATGAGTAGGCTTTACAAGCAATCTTTGGTAGCTCGCTGTGATCCTATAGTGTTTAGTACTCTGCGTTGTGGCCGCAGGAACCCCGGTCTGAATCCGGGTCACGGCAAAGAATTGCCATTTCAAAAGGATTGTATTTTGAATGAGTCGAAACTTACTGTGTGAGCTAAGAAACTCAATAACTCTTCCATTTGACAAAGTCCCCATCTCATGGTAGGTTAATTACTTACATTAACTGATTCATCTGCTTTTTCTTAGGTTTTTACCATTTTTAATCTCGAGATCCAACTGAGAAATGTAGTTTCCCCGAAACAACCAAAATGATGAAGAAATCGTGTATGATTCTGAATGTTTACTCATATCTCGCGATATTCCCACTTTGGGTCCCAAACCATAGTTTAAGAATCCATGTCAGAGTATCTTGAGTTTTTTCAGTTCGAGACTCAAATGAAAAATGTACTGTCCTCGGATGACCGAAATGAAGAAGAAATAGCTTGTGACTCAAAATGTTTACTGATATCTCGCTGCCCACCTCTCACATACTCAGGCCCACTTTGGGTCCCAAAACATAGCTTAACAAACCCTGTTGCTAGACAATTGAAGGAGTCCATATCGATTCCAATATTAGTAAATAACATCTGTTTTGTGACGTGATTTTGCAAGACAGACATATGGGTTAAATGAATGAGACATGTTTGAAATAAATATGTGTAGCGGTGTTCTTACCTGCAACATACTTGGCATCTACAGGCGCTGTGGCTTAGTTGGTTAAAGCGCCTGTCTAGTAAACAGGAGATCCTGAGTTCGAATCTCAGCAGAGCCTTTTCAAACATGTCATTGAAAACATTGGTGGAAAGGTCAGTGTGGTGAGTGTTCTGCTTTTCTCAACCAATGACTCTTGAGAGTTTGGAGTGATGAGAGGAGAAAAGATGTGAGGAGGATGCAATTGAGATATTCCAATTTCACGGAAAAAGGGAACTTTTTCAAAGAATTACAACGTACCAACTGTCTCAAGTTCAGCTGGTTCTTCAGTTGATTCATTTTGAGCGCTAAATGAAGAGTTCAGCCAGCTTGTACAGGTCTCTGTCAGAGCATGAGTAGGCTTTACAAGCAATCTTTGGTAGCTCGCTGTGATCCTATAGTGTTTAGTACTCTGCGTTGTGGCCGCAGGAACCCCGGTCTGAATCCGGGTCACGGCAAAGAATTGCCATTTCAAAAGGATTGTATTTTGAATGAGTCGAAACTTACTGTGTGAGCTAAGAAACTCAATAACTCTTCCATTTGACAAAGTCCCCATCTCATGGTAGGTTAATTACTTACATTAACTGATTCATCTGCTTTTTCTTAGGTTTTTACCATTTTTAATCTCGAGATCCAACTGAGAAATGTAGTTTCCCCGAAACAACCAAAATGATGAAGAAATCGTGTATGATTCTGAATGTTTACTCATATCTCGCGATATTCCCACTTTGGGTCCCAAACCATAGTTTAAGAATCCATGTCAGAGTATCTTGAGTTTTTTCAGTTCGAGACTCAAATGAAAAATGTACTGTCCTCGGATGACCGAAATGAAGAAGAAATAGCTTGTGACTCAAAATGTTTACTGATATCTCGCTGCCCACCTCTCACATACTCAGGCCCACTTTGGGTCCCAAAACATAGCTTAACAAACCCTGTTGCTAGACAATTGAAGGAGTCCATATCGATTCCAATATTAGTAAATAACATCTGTTTTGTGACGTGATTTTGCAAGACAGACATATGGGTTAAATGAATGAGACATGTTTGAAATAAATATGTGTAGCGGTGTTCTTACCTGCAACATACTTGGCATCTACAGGCGCTGTGGCTTAGTTGGTTAAAGCGCCTGTCTAGTAAACAGGAGATCCTGAGTTCGAATCTCAGCAGAGCCTTTTCAAACATGTCATTGAAAACATTGGTGGAAAGGTCAGTGTGGTGAGTGTTCTGCTTTTCTCAACCAATGACTCTTGAGAGTTTGGAGTGATGAGAGGAGAAAAGATGTGAGGAGGATGCAATTGAGATATTCCAATTTCACGGAAAAAGGGAACTTTTTCAAAGAATTACAACGTACCAACTGTCTCAAGTTCAGCTGGTTCTTCAGTTGATTCATTTTGAGCGCTAAATGAAGAGTTCAGCCAGCTTGTACAGGTCTCTGTCAGAGCATGAGTAGGCTTTACAAGCAATCTTTGGTAGCTCGCTGTGATCCTATAGTGTTTAGTACTCTGCGTTGTGGCCGCAGGAACCCCGGTCTGAATCCGGGTCACGGCAAAGAATTGCCATTTCAAAAGGATTGTATTTTGAATGAGTCGAAACTTACTGTGTGAGCTAAGAAACTCAATAACTCTTCCATTTGACAAAGTCCCCATCTCATGGTAGGTTAATTACTTACATTAACTGATTCATCTGCTTTTTCTTAGGTTTTTACCATTTTTAATCTCGAGATCCAACTGAGAAATGTAGTTTCCCCGAAACAACCAAAATGATGAAGAAATCGTGTATGATTCTGAATGTTTACTCATATCTCGCGATATTCCCACTTTGGGTCCCAAACCATAGTTTAAGAATCCATGTCAGAGTATCTTGAGTTTTTTCAGTTCGAGACTCAAATGAAAAATGTACTGTCCTCGGATGACCGAAATGAAGAAGAAATAGCTTGTGACTCAAAATGTTTACTGATATCTCGCTGCCCACCTCTCACATACTCAGGCCCACTTTGGGTCCCAAAACATAGCTTAACAAACCCTGTTGCTAGACAATTGAAGGAGTCCATATCGATTCCAATATTAGTAAATAACATCTGTTTTTGACGTGATTTTGCAAGACAGACATATGGGTTAAATGAATGAGACATGTTTGAAATAAATATGTGTAGCGGTGTTCTTACCTGCAACATACTTGGCATCTACAGGCGCTGTGGCTTAGTTGGTTAAAGCGCCTGTCTAGTAAACAGGAGATCCTGAGTTCGAATCTCAGCAGAGCCTTTTCAAACATGTCATTGAAAACATTGGTGGAAAGGTCAGTGTGGTGAGTGTTCTGCTTTTCTCAACCAATGACTCTTGAGAGTTTGGAGTGATGAGAGGAGAAAAGATGTGAGGAGGATGCAATTGAGATATTCCAATTTCACGGAAAAAGGGAACTTTTTCAAAGAATTACAACGTACCAACTGTCTCAAGTTCAGCTGGTTCTTCAGTTGATTCATTTTGAGCGCTAAATGAAGAGTTCAGCCAGCTTGTACAGGTCTCTGTCAGAGCATGAGTAGGCTTTACAAGCAATCTTTGGTAGCTCGCTGTGATCCTATAGTGTTTAGTACTCTGCGTTGTGGCCGCAGGAACCCCGGTCTGAATCCGGGTCACGGCAAAGAATTGCCATTTCAAAAGGATTGTATTTTGAATGAGTCGAAACTTACTGTGTGAGCTAAGAAACTCAATAACTCTTCCATTTGACAAAGTCCCCATCTCATGGTAGGTTAATTACTTACATTAACTGATTCATCTGCTTTTTCTTAGGTTTTTACCATTTTTAATCTCGAGATCCAACTGAGAAATGTAGTTTCCCCGAAACAACCAAAATGATGAAGAAATCGTGTATGATTCTGAATGTTTACTCATATCTCGCGATATTCCCACTTTGGGTCCCAAACCATAGTTTAAGAATCCATGTCAGAGTATCTTGAGTTTTTTCAGTTCGAGACTCAAATGAAAAATGTACTGTCCTCGGATGACCGAAATGAAGAAGAAATAGCTTGTGACTCAAAATGTTTACTGATATCTCGCTGCCCACCTCTCACATACTCAGGCCCACTTTGGGTCCCAAAACATAGCTTAACAAACCCTGTTGCTAGACAATTGAAGGAGTCCATATCGATTCCAATATTAGTAAATAACATCTGTTTTGTGACGTGATTTTGCAAGACAGACATATGGGTTAAATGAATGAGACATGTTTGAAATAAATATGTGTAGCGGTGTTCTTACCTGCAACATACTTGGCATCTACAGGCGCTGTGGCTTAGTTGGTTAAAGCGCCTGTCTAGTAAACAGGAGATCCTGAGTTCGAATCTCAGCAGAGCCTTTTCAAACATGTCATTGAAAACATTGGTGGAAAGGTCAGTGTGGTGAGTGTTCTGCTTTTCTCAACCAATGACTCTTGAGAGTTTGGAGTGATGAGAGGAGAAAAGATGTGAGGAGGATGCAATTGAGATATTCCAATTTCACGGAAAAAGGGAACTTTTTCAAAGAATTACAACGTACCAACTGTCTCAAGTTCAGCTGGTTCTTCAGTTGATTCATTTTGAGCGCTAAATGAAGAGTTCAGCCAGCTTGTACAGGTCTCTGTCAGAGCATGAGTAGGCTTTACAAGCAATCTTTGGTAGCTCGCTGTGATCCTATAGTGTTTAGTACTCTGCGTTGTGGCCGCAGGAACCCCGGTCTGAATCCGGGTCACGGCAAAGAATTGCCATTTCAAAAGGATTGTATTTTGAATGAGTCGAAACTTACTGTGTGAGCTAAGAAACTCAATAACTCTTCCATTTGACAAAGTCCCCATCTCATGGTAGGTTAATTACTTACATTAACTGATTCATCTGCTTTTTCTTAGGTTTTTACCATTTTTAATCTCGAGATCCAACTGAGAAATGTAGTTTCCCCGAAACAACCAAAATGATGAAGAAATCGTGTATGATTCTGAATGTTTACTCATATCTCGCGATATTCCCACTTTGGGTCCCAAACCATAGTTTAAGAATCCATGTCAGAGTATCTTGAGTTTTTTCAGTTCGAGACTCAAATGAAAAATGTACTGTCCTCGGATGACCGAAATGAAGAAGAAATAGCTTGTGACTCAAAATGTTTACTGATATCTCGCTGCCCACCTCTCACATACTCAGGCCCACTTTGGGTCCCAAAACATAGCTTAACAAACCCTGTTGCTAGACAATTGAAGGAGTCCATATCGATTCCAATATTAGTAAATAACATCTGTTTTGTGACGTGATTTTGCAAGACAGAGATATGGGTTAAATGAATGAGACATGTTTGAAATAAATATGTGTAGCGGTGTTCTTACCTGCAACATACTTGGCATCTACAGGCGCTGTGGCTTAGTTGGTTAAAGCGCCTGTCTAGTAAACAGGAGATCCTGAGTTCGAATCTCAGCAGAGCCTTTTCAAACATGTCATTGAAAACATTGGTGGAAAGGTCAGTGTGGAGAGTGTTCTGCTTTTCTCAACCAATGACTCTTGAGAGTTTGGAGTGATGAGAGGAGAAAAGATGTGAGGAGGATGCAATTGAGATATTCCAATTTCACGGAAAAAGGGAACTTTTTCAAAGAATTACAACGTACCAACTGTCTCAAGTTCAGCTGGTTCTTCAGTTGATTCATTTTGAGCGCTAAATGAAGAGTTCAGCCAGCTTGTACAGGTCTCTGTCAGAGCATGAGTAGGCTTTACAAGCAATCTTTGGTAGCTCGCTGTGATCCTATAGTGTTTAGTACTCTGCGTTGTGGCCGCAGGAACCCCGGTCTGAATCCGGGTCACGGCAAAGAATTGCCATTTCAAAAGGATTGTATTTTGAATGAGTCGAAACTTACTGTGTGAGCTAAGAAACTCAATAACTCTTCCATTTGACAAAGTCCCCATCTCATGGTAGGTTAATTACTTACATTAACTGATTCATCTGCTTTTTCTTAGGTTTTTACCATTTTTAATCTCGAGATCCAACTGAGAAATGTAGTTTCCCCGAAACAACCAAAATGATGAAGAAATCGTGTATGATTCTGAATGTTTACTCATATCTCGCGATATTCCCCTTTGGGTCCCAAACCATAGTTTAAGAATCCATGTCAGAGTATCTTGAGTTTTTTCAGTTCGAGACTCAAATGAAAAATGTACTGTCCTCGGATGACCGAAATGAAGAAGAAATAGCTTGTGACTCAAAATGTTTACTGATATCTCGCTGCCCACCTCTCACATACTCAGGCCCACTTTGGGTCCCAAAACATAGCTTAACAAACCCTGTTGCTAGACAATTGAAGGAGTCCATATCGATTCCAATATTAGTAAATAACATCTGTTTTGTGACGTGATTTTGCAAGACAGACATATGGGTTAAATGAATGAGACATGTTTGAAATAAATATGTGTAGCGGTGTTCTTACCTGCAACATACTTGGCATCTACAGGCGCTGTGGCTTAGTTGGTTAAAGCGCCTGTCTAGTAAACAGGAGATCCTGAGTTCGAATCTCAGCAGAGCCTTTTCAAACATGTCATTGAAAACATTGGTGGAAAGGTCAGTGTGGTGAGTGTTCTGCTTTTCTCAACCAATGACTCTTGAGAGTTTGGAGTGATGAGAGGAGAAAAGATGTGAGGAGGATGCAATTGAGATATTCCAATTTCACGGAAAAAGGGAACTTTTTCAAAGAATTACAACGTACCAACTGTCTCAAGTTCAGCTGGTTCTTCAGTTGATTCATTTTGAGCGCTAAATGAAGAGTTCAGCCAGCTTGTACAGGTCTCTGTCAGAGCATGAGTAGGCTTTACAAGCAATCTTTGGTAGCTCGCTGTGATCCTATAGTGTTTAGTACTCTGCGTTGTGGCCGCAGGAACCCCGGTCTGAATCCGGGTCACGGCAAAGAATTGCCATTTCAAAAGGATTGTATTTTGAATGAGTCGAAACTTACTGTGTGAGCTAAGAAACTCAATAACTCTTCCATTTGACAAAGTCCCCATCTCATGGTAGGTTAATTACTTACATTAACTGATTCATCTGCTTTTTCTTAGGTTTTTACCATTTTTAATCTCGAGATCCAACTGAGAAATGTAGTTTCCCCGAAACAACCAAAATGATGAAGAAATCGTGTATGATTCTGAATGTTTACTCATATCTCGCGATATTCCCACTTTGGGTCCCAAACCATAGTTTAAGAATCCATGTCAGAGTATCTTGAGTTTTTTCAGTTCGAGACTCAAATGAAAAATGTACTGTCCTCGGATGACCGAAATGAAGAAGAAATAGCTTGTGACTCAAAATGTTTACTGATATCTCGCTGCCCACCTCTCACATACTCAGGCCCACTTTGGGTCCCAAAACATAGCTTAACAAACCCTGTTGCTAGACAATTGAAGGAGTCCATATCGATTCCAATATTAGTAAATAACATCTGTTTTGTGACGTGATTTTGCAAGACAGACATATGGGTTAAATGAATGAGACATGTTTGAAATAAATATGTGTAGCGGTGTTCTTACCTGCAACATACTTGGCATCTACAGGCGCTGTGGCTTAGTTGGTTAAAGCGCCTGTCTAGTAAACAGGAGATCCTGAGTTCGAATCTCAGCAGAGCCTTTTCAAACATGTCATTGAAAACATTGGTGGAAAGGTCAGTGTGGTGAGTGTTCTGCTTTTCTCAACCAATGACTCTTGAGAGTTTGGAGTGATGAGAGGAGAAAAGATGTGAGGAGGATGCAATTGAGATATTCCAATTTCACGGAAAAGGGAACTTTTTCAAAGAATTACAACGTACCAACTGTCTCAAGTTCAGCTGGTTCTTCAGTTGATTCATTTTGAGCGCTAAATGAAGAGTTCAGCCAGCTTGTACAGGTCTCTGTCAGAGCATGAGTAGGCTTTACAAGCAATCTTTGGTAGCTCGCTGTGATCCTATAGTGTTTAGTACTCTGCGTTGTGGCCGCAGGAACCCCGGTCTGAATCCGGGTCACGGCAAAGAATTGCCATTTCAAAAGGATTGTATTTTGAATGAGTCGAAACTTACTGTGTGAGCTAAGAAACTCAATAACTCTTCCATTTGACAAAGTCCCCATCTCATGGTAGGTTAATTACTTACATTAACTGATTCATCTGCTTTTTCTTAGGTTTTTACCATTTTTAATCTCGAGATCCAACTGAGAAATGTAGTTTCCCCGAAACAACCAAAATGATGAAGAAATCGTGTATGATTCTGAATGTTTACTCATATCTCGCGATATTCCCACTTTGGGTCCCAAACCATAGTTTAAGAATCCATGTCAGAGTATCTTGAGTTTTTCAGTTCGAGACTCAAATGAAAAATGTACTGTCCTCGGATGACCGAAATGAAGAAGAAATAGCTTGTGACTCAAAATGTTTACTGATATCTCGCTGCCCACCTCTCACATACTCAGGCCCACTTTGGGTCCCAAAACATAGCTTAACAAACCCTGTTGCTAGACAATTGAAGGAGTCCATATCGATTCCAATATTAGTAAATAACATCTGTTTTGTGACGTGATTTTGCAAGACAGAGATATGGGTTAAATGAATGAGACATGTTTGAAATAAATATGTGTAGCGGTGTTCTTACCTGCAACATACTTGGCATCTACAGGCGCTGTGGCTTAGTTGGTTAAAGCGCCTGTCTAGTAAACAGGAGATCCTGAGTTCGAATCTCAGCAGAGCCTTTTCAAACATGTCATTGAAAACATTGGTGGAAAGGTCAGTGTGGTGAGTGTTCTGCTTTTCTCAACCAATGACTCTTGAGAGTTTGGAGTGATGAGAGGAGAAAAGATGTGAGGAGGATGCAATTGAGATATTCCAATTTCACGGAAAAAGGGAACTTTTTCAAAGAATTACAACGTACCAACTGTCTCAAGTTCAGCTGGTTCTTCAGTTGATTCATTTTGAGCGCTAAATGAAGAGTTCAGCCAGCTTGTACAGGTCTCTGTCAGAGCATGAGTAGGCTTTACAAGCAATCTTTGGTAGCTCGCTGTGATCCTATAGTGTTTAGTACTCTGCGTTGTGGCCGCAGGAACCCCGGTCTGAATCCGGGTCACGGCAAAGAATTGCCATTTCAAAAGGATTGTATTTTGAATGAGTCGAAACTTACTGTGTGAGCTAAGAAACTCAATAACTCTTCCATTTGACAAAGTCCCCATCTCATGGTAGGTTAATTACTTACATTAACTGATTCATCTGCTTTTTCTTAGGTTTTTACCATTTTTAATCTCGAGATCCAACTGAGAAATGTAGTTTCCCCGAAACAACCAAAATGATGAAGAAATCGTGTATGATTCTGAATGTTTACTCATATCTCGCGATATTCCCACTTTGGGTCCCAAACCATAGTTTAAGAATCCATGTCAGAGTATCTTGAGTTTTTTCAGTTCGAGACTCAAATGAAAATGTACTGTCCTCGGATGACCGAAATGAAGAAGAAATAGCTTGTGACTCAAAATGTTTACTGATATCTCGCTGCCCACCTCTCACATACTCAGGCCCACTTTGGGTCCCAAAACATAGCTTAACAAACCCTGTTGCTAGACAATTGAAGGAGTCCATATCGATTCCAATATTAGTAAATAACATCTGTTTTGTGACGTGATTTTGCAAGACAGAGATATGGGTTAAATGAATGAGACATGTTTGAAATAAATATGTGTAGCGGTGTTCTTACCTGCAACATACTTGGCATCTACAGGCGCTGTGGCTTAGTTGGTTAAAGCGCCTGTCTAGTAAACAGGAGATCCTGAGTTCGAATCTCAGCAGAGCCTTTTCAAACATGTCATTGAAAACATTGGTGGAAAGGTCAGTGTGGTGAGTGTTCTGCTTTTCTCAACCAATGACTCTTGAGAGTTTGGAGTGATGAGAGGAGAAAAGATGTGAGGAGGATGCAATTGAGATATTCCAATTTCACGGAAAAAGGGAACTTTTTCAAAGAATTACAACGTACCAACTGTCTCAAGTTCAGCTGGTTCTTCAGTTGATTCATTTTGAGCGCTAAATGAAGAGTTCAGCCAGCTTGTACAGGTCTCTGTCAGAGCATGAGTAGGCTTTACAAGCAATCTTTGGTAGCTCGCTGTGATCCTATAGTGTTTAGTACTCTGCGTTGTGGCCGCAGGAACCCCGGTCTGAATCCGGGTCACGGCAAAGAATTGCCATTTCAAAAGGATTGTATTTTGAATGAGTCGAAACTTACTGTGTGAGCTAAGAAACTCAATAACTCTTCCATTTGACAAAGTCCCCATCTCATGGTAGGTTAATTACTTACATTAACTGATTCATCTGCTTTTTCTTAGGTTTTTACCATTTTTAATCTCGAGATCCAACTGAGAAATGTAGTTTCCCCGAAACAACCAAAATGATGAAGAAATCGTGTATGATTCTGAATGTTTACTCATATCTCGCGATATTCCCACTTTGGGTCCCAAACCATAGTTTAAGAATCCATGTCAGAGTATCTTGAGTTTTTTCAGTTCGAGACTCAAATGAAAAATGTACTGTCCTCGGATGACCGAAATGAAGAAGAAATAGCTTGTGACTCAAAATGTTTACTGATATCTCGCTGCCCACCTCTCACATACTCAGGCCCACTTTGGGTCCCAAAACATAGCTTAACAAACCCTGTTGCTAGACAATTGAAGGAGTCCATATCGATTCCAATATTAGTAAATAACATCTGTTTTGTGACGTGATTTTGCAAGACAGAGATATGGGTTAAATGAATGAGACATGTTTGAAATAAATATGTGTAGCGGTGTTCTTACCTGCAACATACTTGGCATCTACAGGCGCTGTGGCTTAGTTGGTTAAAGCGCCTGTCTAGTAAACAGGAGATCCTGAGTTCGAATCTCAGCAGAGCCTTTTCAAACATGTCATTGAAAACATTGGTGGAAAGGTCAGTGTGGAGAGTGTTCTGCTTTTCTCAACCAATGACTCTTGAGAGTTTGGAGTGATGAGAGGAGAAAAGATGTGAGGAGGATGCAATTGAGATATTCCAATTTCACGGAAAAAGGGAACTTTTTCAAAGAATTACAACGTACCAACTGTCTCAAGTTCAGCTGGTTCTTCAGTTGATTCATTTTGAGCGCTAAATGAAGAGTTCAGCCAGCTTGTACAGGTCTCTGTCAGAGCATGAGTAGGCTTTACAAGCAATCTTTGGTAGCTCGCTGTGATCCTATAGTGTTTAGTACTCTGCGTTGTGGCCGCAGGAACCCCGGTCTGAATCCGGGTCACGGCAAAGAATTGCCATTTCAAAAGGATTGTATTTTGAATGAGTCGAAACTTACTGTGTGAGCTAAGAAACTCAATAACTCTTCCATTTGACAAAGTCCCCATCTCATGGTAGGTTAATTACTTACATTAACTGATTCATCTGCTTTTTCTTAGGTTTTTACCATTTTTAATCTCGAGATCCAACTGAGAAATGTAGTTTCCCCGAAACAACCAAAATGATGAAGAAATCGTGTATGATTCTGAATGTTTACTCATATCTCGCGATATTCCCACTTTGGGTCCCAAACCATAGTTTAAGAATCCATGTCAGAGTATCTTGAGTTTTTTCAGTTCGAGACTCAAATGAAAAATGTACTGTCCTCGGATGACCGAAATGAAGAAGAAATAGCTTGTGACTCAAAATGTTTACTGATATCTCGCTGCCCACCTCTCACATACTCAGGCCCACTTTGGGTCCCAAAACATAGCTTAACAAACCCTGTTGCTAGACAATTGAAGGAGTCCATATCGATTCCAATATTAGTAAATAACATCTGTTTTGTGACGTGATTTTGCAAGACAGAGATATGGGTTAAATGAATGAGACATGTTTGAAATAAATATGTGTAGCGGTGTTCTTACCTGCAACATACTTGGCATCTACAGGCGCTGTGGCTTAGTTGGTTAAAGCGCCTGTCTAGTAAACAGGAGATCCTGAGTTCGAATCTCAGCAGAGCCTTTTCAAACATGTCATTGAAAACATTGGTGGAAAGGTCAGTGTGGTGAGTGTTCTGCTTTTCTCAACCAATGACTCTTGAGAGTTTGGAGTGATGAGAGGAGAAAAGATGTGAGGAGGATGCAATTGAGATATTCCAATTTCACGGAAAAGGGAACTTTTTCAAAGAATTACAACGTACCAACTGTCTCAAGTTCAGCTGGTTCTTCAGTTGATTCATTTTGAGCGCTAAATGAAGAGTTCAGCCAGCTTGTACAGGTCTCTGTCAGAGCATGAGTAGGCTTTACAAGCAATCTTTGGTAGCTCGCTGTGATCCTATAGTGTTTAGTACTCTGCGTTGTGGCAGCAGGAACCCCGGTCTGAATCCGGGTCACGGCAAAGAATTGCCATTTCAAAAGGATTGTATTTTGAATGAGTCGAAACTTACTGTGTGAGCTAAGAAACTCAATAACTCTTCCATTTGACAAAGTCCCCATCTCATGGTAGGTTAATTACTTACATTAACTGATTCATCTGCTTTTTCTTAGGTTTTTACCATTTTTAATCTCGAGATCCAACTGAGAAATGTAGTTTCCCCGAAACAACCAAAATGATGAAGAAATCGTGTATGATTCTGAATGTTTACTCATATCTCGCGATATTCCCACTTTGGGTCCCAAACCATAGTTTAAGAATCCATGTCAGAGTATCTTGAGTTTTTTCAGTTCGAGACTCAAATGAAAAATGTACTGTCCTCGGATGACCGAAATGAAGAAGAAATAGCTTGTGACTCAAAATGTTTACTGATATCTCGCTGCCCACCTCTCACATACTCAGGCCCACTTTGGGTCCCAAAACATAGCTTAACAAACCCTGTTGCTAGACAATTGAAGGAGTCCATATCGATTCCAATATTAGTAAATAACATCTGTTTTGTGACGTGATTTTGCAAGACAGACATATGGGTTAAATGAATGAGACATGTTTGAAATAAATATGTGTAGCGGTGTTCTTACCTGCAACATACTTGGCATCTACAGGCGCTGTGGCTTAGTTGGTTAAAGCGCCTGTCTAGTAAACAGGAGATCCTGAGTTCGAATCTCAGCAGAGCCTTTTCAAACATGTCATTGAAAACATTGGTGGAAAGGTCAGTGTGGTGAGTGTTCTGCTTTTCTCAACCAATGACTCTTGAGAGTTTGGAGTGATGAGAGGAGAAAAGATGTGAGGAGGATGCAATTGAGATATTCCAATTTCACGGAAAAAGGGAACTTTTTCAAAGAATTACAACGTACCAACTGTCTCAAGTTCAGCTGGTTCTTCAGTTGATTCATTTTGAGCGCTAAATGAAGAGTTCAGCCAGCTTGTACAGGTCTCTGTCAGAGCATGAGTAGGCTTTACAAGCAATCTTTGGTAGCTCGCTGTGATCCTATAGTGTTTAGTACTCTGCGTTGTGGCCGCAGGAACCCCGGTCTGAATCCGGGTCACGGCAAAGAATTGCCATTTCAAAAGGATTGTATTTTGAATGAGTCGAAACTTACTGTGTGAGCTAAGAAACTCAATAACTCTTCCATTTGACAAAGTCCCCATCTCATGGTAGGTTAATTACTTACATTAACTGATTCATCTGCTTTTTCTTAGGTTTTTACCATTTTTAATCTCGAGATCCAACTGAGAAATGTAGTTTCCCCGAAACAACCAAAATGATGAAGAAATCGTGTATGATTCTGAATGTTTACTCATATCTCGCGATATTCCCACTTTGGGTCCCAAACCATAGTTTAAGAATCCATGTCAGAGTATCTTGAGTTTTTTCAGTTCGAGACTCAAATGAAAAATGTACTGTCCTCGGATGACCGAAATGAAGAAGAAATAGCTTGTGACTCAAAATGTTTACTGATATCTCGCTGCCCACCTCTCACATACTCAGGCCCACTTTGGGTCCCAAAACATAGCTTAACAAACCCTGTTGCTAGACAATTGAAGGAGTCCATATCGATTCCAATATTAGTAAATAACATCTGTTTTGTGACGTGATTTTGCAAGACAGAGATATGGGTTAAATGAATGAGACATGTTTGAAATAAATATGTGTAGCGGTGTTCTTACCTGCAACATACTTGGCATCTACAGGCGCTGTGGCTTAGTTGGTTAAAGCGCCTGTCTAGTAAACAGGAGATCCTGAGTTCGAATCTCAGCAGAGCCTTTTCAAACATGTCATTGAAAACATTGGTGGAAAGGTCAGTGTGGTGAGTGTTCTGCTTTTCTCAACCAATGACTCTTGAGAGTTTGGAGTGATGAGAGGAGAAAAGATGTGAGGAGGATGCAATTGAGATATTCCAATTTCACGGAAAAAGGGAACTTTTTCAAAGAATTACAACGTACCAACTGTCTCAAGTTCAGCTGGTTCTTCAGTTGATTCATTTTGAGCGCTAAATGAAGAGTTCAGCCAGCTTGTACAGGTCTCTGTCAGAGCATGAGTAGGCTTTACAAGCAATCTTTGGTAGCTCGCTGTGACCCTATAGTGTTTAGTACTCTGCGTTGTGGCCGCAGGAACCCCGGTCTGAATCCGGGTCACGGCAAAGAATTGCCATTTCAAAAGGATTGTATTTTGAATGAGTCGAAACTTACTGTGTGAGCTAAGAAACTCAATAACTCTTCCATTTGACAAAGTCCCCATCTCATGGTAGGTTAATTACTTACATTAACTGATTCATCTGCTTTTTCTTAGGTTTTTACCATTTTTAATCTCGAGATCCAACTGAGAAATGTAGTTTCCCCGAAACAACCAAAATGATGAAGAAATCGTGTATGATTCTGAATGTTTACTCATATCTCGCGATATTCCCACTTTGGGTCCCAAACCATAGTTTAAGAATCCATGTCAGAGTATCTTGAGTTTTTTCAGTTCGAGACTCAAATGAAAAATGTACTGTCCTCGGATGACCGAAATGAAGAAGAAATAGCTTGTGACTCAAAATGTTTACTGATATCTCGCTGCCCACCTCTCACATACTCAGGCCCACTTTGGGTCCCAAAACATAGCTTAACAAACCCTGTTGCTAGACAATTGAAGGAGTCCATATCGATTCCAATATTAGTAAATAACATCTGTTTTGTGACGTGATTTTGCAAGACAGACATATGGGTTAAAAATCAGACATGTGAGACATGTTTGAAATAAATATGTGTAGGTGTTCTTACCTGCAACATACTTGGCATCTACAGGCGCTGTGGCTTAGTTGGTTAAAGCGCCTGTCTAGTAAACAGGAGATCCTGAGTTCGAATCTCAGCAGAGCCTTTTCAAACATGTCATTGAAAACATTGGTGGAAAGGTCAGTGTGGTAGAGTGTTCTGCTTTTCTCAACCAATGACTCTTGAGAGTTTGGAGTGATGAGAGGAGAAAAGATGTGAGGAGGATGCAATTGAGATATTCCAATTTCACGGAAAAAGGGAACTTTTTCAAAGAATTACAACGTACCAACTGTCTCAAGTTCAGCTGGTTCTTCAGTTGATTCATTTTGAGCGCTAAATGAAGAGTTCAGCCAGCTTGTACAGGTCTCTGTCAGAGCATGAGTAGGCTTTACAAGCAACAAGCAATCCTTTAGGTTTAGTAAATGCGTTGTGGCCGATAAACCCCTCTGAATCCGGTCGATGTAAAGTTTAGTACTCTGTCCTTCTGGAAAAACCCCGGTCTGAACGGGTCACGGCAAAAATTGCCATTTCAAAAGGATTGTATTTTGAATGAGTCTGAAACTTACTGTGTGAGCTAAGAAACTCAATAACTCTTCCATTTGACAAAGTCCCCATCTCATGGTAGGTTAATTACTTACATTAACTGATTCATCTGCTTTTTCTTAGGTTTTTACCATTTTTAATCTCGAGATCCAACTGAGAAATGTAGTTTCCCGAAACAACCAAAATGATGAAGAAATCGTGTATGATTCTGAATGTTTACTCATATCTCGCGATATTCCCACTTTGGGTCCCAAACCATAGTTTAAGAATCCATGTCAGAGTATCTTGAGTTTTTTCAGTTCGAGACTCAAATGAAAAATGTACTGTCCTCGGATGACCGAAATGAAGAAGAAATAGCTTGTGACTCAAAATGTTTACTGATATCTCGCTGCCCACCTCTCACATACTCAGGCCCACTTTGGGTCCCAAAACATAGCTTAACAAACCCTGTTGCTAGACAATTGAAGGAGTCCATATCGATTCCAATATTAGTAAATAACATCTGTTTTGTGACGTGATTTTGCAAGACAGACATATGGGTTAAATGAATGAGACATGTTTGAAATAAATATGTGTAGCGGTGTTCTTACCTGCAACATACTTGGCATCTACAGGCGCTGTGGCTTAGTTGGTTAAAGCGCCTGTCTAGTAAACAGGAGATCCTGAGTTCGAATCTCAGCAGAGCCTTTTCAAACATGTCATTGAAAACATTGGTGGAAAGGTCAGTGTGGTGAGTGTTCTGCTTTTCTCAACCAATGACTCTTGAGAGTTTGGAGTGATGAGAGGAGAAAAGATGTGAGGAGGATGCAATTGAGATATTCCAATTTCACGGAAAAAGGAACTTTTTCAAAGAATTACAACGTACCAACTGTCTCAAGTTCAGCTGGTTCTTCAGTTGATTCATTTTGAGCGCTAAATGAAGAGTTCAGCCAGCTTGTACAGGTCTCTGTCAGAGCATGAGTAGGCTTTACAAGCAATCTTTGGTAGCTCGCTGTGATCCTATAGTGTTTAGTACTCTGCGTTGTGGCCGCAGGAACCCCGGTCTGAATCCGGGTCACGGCAAAGAATTGCCATTTCAAAAGGATTGTATTTTGAATGAGTCGAAACTTACTGTGTGAGCTAAGAAACTCAATAACTCTTCCATTTGACAAAGTCCCCATCTCATGGTAGGTTAATTACTTACATTAACTGATTCATCTGCTTTTTCTTAGGTTTTTACCATTTTTAATCTCGAGATCCAACTGAGAAATGTAGTTTCCCCGAAACAACCAAAATGATGAAGAAATCGTGTATGATTCTGAATGTTTACTCATATCTCGCGATATTCCCACTTTGGGTCCCAAACCATAGTTTAAGAATCCATGTCAGAGTATCTTGAGTTTTTTCAGTTCGAGACTCAAATGAAAAATGTACTGTCCTCGGATGACCGAAATGAAGAAGAAATAGCTTGTGACTCAAAATGTTTACTGATATCTCGCTGCCCACCTCTCACATACTCAGGCCCACTTTGGGTCCCAAAACATAGCTTAACAAACCCTGTTGCTAGACAATTGAAGGAGTCCATATCGATTCCAATATTAGTAAATAACATCTGTTTTGTGACGTGATTTTGCAAGACAGAGATATGGGTTAAATGAATGAGACATGTTTGAAATAAATATGTGTAGCGGTGTTCTTACCTGCAACATACTTGGCATCTACAGGCGCTGTGGCTTAGTTGGTTAAAGCGCCTGTCTAGTAAACAGGAGATCCTGAGTTCGAATCTCAGCAGAGCCTTTTCAAACATGTCATTGAAAACATTGGTGGAAAGGTCAGTGTGGTGAGTGTTCTGCTTTTCTCAACCAATGACTCTTGAGAGTTTGGAGTGATGAGAGGAGAAAAGATGTGAGGAGGATGCAATTGAGATATTCCAATTTCACGGAAAAAGGGAACTTTTTCAAAGAATTACAACGTACCAACTGTCTCAAGTTCAGCTGGTTCTTCAGTTGATTCATTTTGAGCGCTAAATGAAGAGTTCAGCCAGCTTGTACAGGTCTCTGTCAGAGCATGAGTAGGCTTTACAAGCAATCTTTGGTAGCTCGCTGTGATCCTATAGTGTTTAGTACTCTGCGTTGTGGCGCAGGAACCCCGGTCTGAATCCGGGTCACGGCAAAGAATTGCCATTTCAAAAGGATTGTATTTTGAATGAGTCGAAACTTACTGTGTGAGCTAAGAAACTCAATAACTCTTCCATTTGACAAAGTCCCCATCTCATGGTAGGTTAATTACTTACATTAACTGATTCATCTGCTTTTTCTTAGGTTTTTACCATTTTTAATCTCGAGATCCAACTGAGAAATGTAGTTTCCCCGAAACAACCAAAATGATGAAGAAATCGTGTATGATTCTGAATGTTTACTCATATCTCGCGATATTCCCACTTTGGGTCCCAAACCATAGTTTAAGAATCCATGTCAGAGTATCTTGAGTTTTTCAGTTCGAGACTCAAATGAAAAATGTACTGTCCTCGGATGACCGAAATGAAGAAGAAATAGCTTGTGACTCAAAATGTTTACTGATATCTCGCTGCCCACCTCTCACATACTCAGGCCCACTTTGGGTCCCAAAACATAGCTTAACAAACCCTGTTGCTAGACAATTGAAGGAGTCCATATCGATTCCAATATTAGTAAATAACATCTGTTTTGTGACGTGATTTTGCAAGACAGAGATATGGGTTAAATGAATGAGACATGTTTGAAATAAATATGTGTAGCGGTGTTCTTACCTGCAACATACTTGGCATCTACAGGCGCTGTGGCTTAGTTGGTTAAAGCGCCTGTCTAGTAAACAGGAGATCCTGAGTTCGAATCTCAGCAGAGCCTTTTCAAACATGTCATTGAAAACATTGGTGGAAAGGTCAGTGTGGAGTCTCAGCAGAGCCTTTTCTCAACCAATGACTCTTGAGAGTTTGGAGTGATGAGAGGAGAAAAGATGTGAGGAGGATGCAATTGAGATATTCCAATTTCACGGAAAAAGGGAACTTTTTCAAAGAATTACAACGTGCCAACTGTCTCAAGTTCAGCTGGTTCTTCAGTTGATTCATTTTGAGCGCTAAATGAAGAGTTCAGCCAGCTTGTACAGGTCTCTGTCAGAGCATGAGAAGGCTTTACAAGCAATCTTTGGTAGCTCGCTGTGATCCTATAGTGTTTAGTACTCTGCGTTGTGGCCGCAGGAACCCCGGTCTGAATCCGGGTCACGGCAAAGGATTGTATTTTGAATGAGTCGAAACTTACTGTGTGAGCTAAGAAACTCAATAACTCTTCCATTTGACAAAGTCCCCATCTCATGGTAGGTTAATTACTTACATTAACTGATTCATCTGCTTTTTCTTAGGTTTTTACCATTTTTAATCTCGAGATCCAACTGAGAAATGTAGTTTCCCCGAAACAACCAAAATGATGAAGAAATCGTGTATGATTCTGAATGTTTACTCATATCTCGCGATATTCCCACTTTGGGTCCCAAACCATAGTTTAAGAATCCATGTCAGAGTATCTTGAGTTTTTTCAGTTCGAGACTCAAATGAAAAATGTACTGTCCTCGGATGACCGAAATGAAGAAGAAATAGCTTGTGACTCAAAATGTTTACTGATATCTCGCTGCCCACCTCTCACATACTCAGGCCCACTTTGGGTCCCAAAACATAGCTTAACAAACCCTGTTGCTAGACAATTGAAGGAGTCCATATCGATTCCAATATTAGTAAATAACATCTGTTTTGTGACGTGATTTTGCAAGACAGACATATGGGTTAAATGAATGAGACATGTTTGAAATAAATATGTGTAGCGGTGTTCTTACCTGCAACATACTTGGCATCTACAGGCGCTGTGGCTTAGTTGGTTAAAGCGCCTGTCTAGTAAACAGGAGATCCTGAGTTCGAATCTCAGCAGAGCCTTTTCAAACAGGTCATTGAAAACTTTGGTGGAAAGGTCAGTGTGGAGAGTGTTCTGCTTTTCTCAACCAATGACTCTTGAGAGTTTGGAGTGATGAGAGGAGAAAAGATGTGAGGAGGATGCAATTGAGATATTCCAATTTCACGGAAAAAGGGAACTTTTTCAAAGAATTACAACGTGCCAACTGTCTCAAGTTCAGCTGGTTCTTCAGTTGATTCATTTTGAGCGCTAAATGAAGAGTTCAGCCAGCTTGTACAGGTCTCTGTCAGAGCATGAGTAGGCTTTACAAGCAATCTTTGGTAGCTCGCTGTGATCCTATAGTGTTTAGTACTCTGCGTTGTGGCCGCAGGAACCCCGGTCTGAATCCGGGTCACGGCAAAGAATTGCCATTTCAAAAGGATTGTATTTTGAATGAGTCGAAACTTACTGTGTGAGCTAAGAAACTCAATAACTCTTCCATTTGACAAAGTCCCCATCTCATGGTAGGTTAATTACTTACATTAACTGATTCATCTGCTTTTTCTTAGGTTTTTACCATTTTTAATCTCGAGATCCAACTGAGAAATGTAGTTTCCCCGAAACAACCAAAATGATGAAGAAATCGTGTATGATTCTGAATGTTTACTCATATCTCGCGATATTCCCACTTTGGGTCCCAAACCATAGTTTAAGAATCCATGTCAGAGTATCTTGAGTTTTTCAGTTCGAGACTCAAATGAAAAATGTACTGTCCTCGGATGACCGAAATGAAGAAGAAATAGCTTGTGACTCAAAATGTTTACTGATATCTCGCTGCCCACCTCTCACATACTCAGGCCCACTTTGGGTCCCAAAACATAGCTTAACAAACCCTGTTGCTAGACAATTGAAGGAGTCCATATCGATTCCAATATTAGTAAATAACATCTGTTTTGTGACGTGATTTTGCAAGACAGACATATGGGTTAAATGAATGAGACATGTTTGAAATAAATATGTGTAGCGGTGTTCTTACCTGCAACATACTTGGCATCTACAGGCGCTGTGGCTTAGTTGGTTAAAGCGCCTGTCTAGTAAACAGGAGATCCTGAGTTCGAATCTCAGCAGAGCCTTTTCAAACATGTCATTGAAAACATTGGTGGAAAGGTCAGTGTGGTGAGTGTTCTGCTTTTCTCAACCAATGACTCTTGAGAATTTGGAGTGATGAGAGGAGAAAAGATGTGAGGAGGATGCAATTGAGATATTCCAATTTCACGGAAAAAGGGAACTTTTTCAAAGAATTACAACGTACCAACTGTCTCAAGTTCAGCTGGTTCTTCAGTTGATTCATTTTGAGCGCTAAATGAAGAGTTCAGCCAGCTTGAACAGGTCTCTGTCAGAGCATGAGTAGGCTTTACAAGCAATCTTTGGTAGCTCGCTGTGATCCTATAGTGTTTAGTACTCTGCGTTGTGGCAGCAGGAACCCGGTCTGAATCCGGGTCACGGCAAAGAATTGCCATTTCAAAAGGATTGTATTTTGAATGAGTCGAAACTTACTGTGTGAGCTAAGAAACTCAATAACTCTTCCATTTGACAAAGTCCCCATCTCATGGTAGGTTAATTACTTACATTAACTGATTCATCTGCTTTTTCTTAGGTTTTTACCATTTTTAATCTCGAGATCCAACTGAGAAATGTAGTTTCCCGAAACAACCAAAATGATGAAGAAATCGTGTATGATTCTGAATGTTTACTCATATCTCGCGATATTCCCACTTTGGGTCCCAAACCATAGTTTAAGAATCCATGTCAGAGTATCTTGAGTTTTTTCAGTTCGAGACTCAAATGAAAAATGTACTGTCCTCGGATGACCGAAATGAAGAAGAAATAGCTTGTGACTCAAAATGTTTACTGATATCTCGCTGCCCACCTCTCACATACTCAGGCCCACTTTGGGTCCCAAAACATAGCTTAACAAACCCTGTTGCTAGACAATTGAAGGAGTCCATATCGATTCCAATATTAGTAAATAACATCTGTTTTGTGACGTGATTTTGCAAGACAGACATATGGGTTAAATGAATGAGACATGTTTGAAATAAATATGTGTAGCGGTGTTCTTACCTGCAACATACTTGGCATCTACAGGCGCTGTGGCTTAGTTGGTTAAAGCGCCTGTCTAGTAAACAGGAGATCCTGAGTTCGAATCTCAGCAGAGCCTTTTCAAACATGTCATTGAAAACATTGGTGGAAAGGTCAGTGTGGTGAGTGTTCTGCTTTTCTCAACCAATGAGTCTTGAGAGTTTGGAGTGATGAGAGGAGAAAAGATGTGAGGAGGATGCAATTGAGATATTCCAATTTCACGGAAAAGGGAACTTTTTCAAAGAATTACAACGTACCAACTGTCTCAAGTTCAGCTGGTTCTTCAGTTGATTCATTTTGAGCGCTAAATGAAGAGTTCAGCCAGCTTGTACAGGTCTCTGTCAGAGCATGAGTAGGCTTTACAAGCAATCTTTGGTAGCTCGCTGTGATCCTATAGTGTTTAGTACTCTGCGTTGTGGCCGCAGGAACCCCGGTCTGAATCCGGGTCACGGCAAAGAATTGCCATTTCAAAAGGATTGTATTTTGAATGAGTCGAAACTTACTGTGTGAGCTAAGAAACTCAATAACTCTTCCATTTGACAAAGTCCCCATCTCATGGTAGGTTAATTACTTACATTAACTGATTCATCTGCTTTTTCTTAGGTTTTTACCATTTTTAATCTCGAGATCCAACTGAGAAATGTAGTTTCCCCGAAACAACCAAAATGATGAAGAAATCGTGTATGATTCTGAATGTTTACTCATATCTCGCGATATTCCCACTTTGGGTCCCAAACCATAGTTTAAGAATCCATGTCAGAGTATCTTGAGTTTTTTCAGTTCGAGACTCAAATGAAAAATGTACTGTCCTCGGATGACCGAAATGAAGAAGAAATAGCTTGTGACTCAAAATGTTTACTGATATCTCGCTGCCCACCTCTCACATACTCAGGCCCACTTTGGGTCCCAAAACATAGCTTAACAAACCCTGTTGCTAGACAATTGAAGGAGTCCATATCGATTCCAATATTAGTAAATAACATCTGTTTTGTGACGTGATTTTGCAAGACAGAGATATGGGTTAAATGAATGAGACATGTTTGAAATAAATACGTGTAGCGGTGTTCTTACCTGCAACATACTTGGCATCTACAGGCGCTGTGGCTTAGTTGGTTAAAGCGCCTGTCTAGTAAACAGGAGATCCTGAGTTCGAATCTCAGCAGAGCCTTTTCAAACATGTCATTGAAAACATTGGTGGAAAGGTCAGTGTGGAGAGTGTTCTGATTTTCTCAACCAATGAGTCTTGAGAATTTGGAGTGATGAGAGGAGAAAAGATGTGAGGAGGATGCAATTGAGATATTCCAATTTCACGGAAAATTGGAACTCTTTCAAAGAAATACAAGGTACCAACTGTCTCAAGTTCAGCTGGTTCTTCAGTTGATTCATTTTGAGCGCTAAATGAAGAGTTCAGCCAGCTTGTACAGGTCTCTGTCAGAGCATGAGTAGGCTTTACAAGCAATCTTTGGTAGCTCGCTGTGATCCTATAGTGTTTAGTACTCTGCGTTGTGGCAGCAGGAACCCCGGTCTGAATCCGGGTCACGGCAAAGAATTGCCATTTCAAAAGGATTGTATTTTGAATGAGTCGAAACTTACTGTGTGAGCTAAGAAACTCAATAACTCTTCCATTTGACAAAGTCCCCATCTCATGGTAGGTTAATTACTTACATTAACTGATTCATCTGCTTTTTCTTAGGTTTTTACCATTTTTAATCTCGAGATCCAACTGAGAAATGTAGTTTCCCGAAATAACCAAAATGATGAAGAAATCGTGTATGATTCTGAATGTTTACTCATATCTCGCGATATTCCCACTTTGGGTCCCAAACCATAGTTTAAGAATCCATGTCAGAGTATCTTGAGTTTATTCAGTTCGAGACTCAAATGAAAAATGTACTGTCCTCGGATGACCGAAATGAAGAAGAAATAGCTTGTGACTCAAAATGTTTACTGATATCTCGCTGCCCACCTCTCACATACTCAGGCCCACTTTGGGTCCCAAAACATAGCTTAACAAACCCTGTTGCTAGACAATTGAAGGAGTCCATATCGATTCCAATATTAGTAAATAACATTTGTTTTGTGACGTGATTTTGCAAGACAGAGATATGGGTTAAATGAATGAGACATGTTTGAAATAAATATGTGTAGTGGTGTTCTTACCTGCAACATACTTGCATCTACAGGCGCTGTGGCTTAGTTGGTTAAAGCGCCTGTCTAGTAAACAGGAGATCCTGAGTTCGAATCTCAGCAGAGCCTTTTCAAACATGTCATTGAAAACATTGGTGGAAAGGTCAGTGTGGTGAGTGTTCTGCTTTTCTCAACCAATGAGTCTTGAGAGTTTGGAGTGATGAGAGGAGAAAAGATGTGAGGAGGATGCAATTGAGATATTCCAATTTCACGGAAAAAGGAACTTTTTCAAAGAATTACAACGTACCAACTGTCTCAAGTTCAGCTGGTTCTTCAGTTGATTCATTTTGAGCGCTAAATGAAGAGTTCAGCCAGCTTGTACAGGTCTCTGTCAGAGCATGAGTAGGCTTTACAAGCAATCTTTGGTAGCTCGCTGTGATCCTATAGTGTTTAGTACTCTGCGTTGTGGCAGCAGGAACCCCGGTCTGAATCCGGGTCACGGCAAAGAATTGCCATTTCAAAAGGATTGTATTTTGAATGAGTCGAAACTTACTGTGTGAGCTAAGAAACTCAATAACTCTTCCATTTGACAAAGTCCCCATCTCATGGTAGGTTAATTACTTACATTAACTGATTCATCTGCTTTTTCTTAGGTTTTTACCATTTTTAATCTCGAGATCCAACTGAGAAATGTAGTTTCCCCGAAACAACCAAAATGATGAAGAAATCGTGTATGATTCTGAATGTTTACTCATATCTCGCGATATTCCCACTTTGGGTCCCAAACCATAGTTTAAGAATCCATGTCAGAGTATCTTGAGTTTATTCAGTTCGAGACTCAAATGAAAAATGTACTGTCCTCGGATGACCGAAATGAAGAAGAAATAGCTTGTGACTCAAAATGTTTACTGATATCTCGCTGCCCACATCTCACATACTCAGGCCCACTTTGGGTCCCAAAACATAGCTTAACAAACCCTGTTGCTAGACAATTGAAGGAGTCCATATCGATTCCAATATTAGTAAATAACATCTGTTTTGTGACGTGATTTTGCAAGACAGAGATATGGGTTAAATGAATGAGACATGTTTGAAATAAATACGTGTAGCGGTGTTCTTACCTGCAACATACTTGGCATCTACAGGCACTGTGGCTTAGTTGGTTAAAGCGCCTGTCTAGTAAACAGGAGATCCTGAGTTCGAATCTCAGCAGAGCCTTTTCAAACATGTCATTGAAAACATTGGTGGAAAGGTCAGTGTGGAGTGTTCTGCTTTTCTCAACCAATGAGTCTTGAGAATTTGGAGTGATGAGAGGAGAAAAGATGTGAGGAGGATGCAATTGAGATATTCCAATTTCACGGAAAAGGGAACTTTTTCAAAGAATTACAACGTACCAACTGTCTCAAGTTCAGCTGGTTCTTCAGTTGATTCATTTTGAGCGCTAAATGAAGAGTTCAGCCAGCTTGAACAGGTCTCTGTCAGAGCATGAGTAGGCTTTACAGGCAATCTTTGGTAGCTCGCTGTGATCCTATAGTGTTTAGTACTCTGCGTTGTGGCAGCAGGAACCCCGGTCTGAATCCGGGTCACGGCAAAGAATTGCCATTTCAAAAGGATTGTATTTTGAATGAGTCGAAACTTACTGTATGAGCTAAGAAACTCAATAACTCTTCCATTTGACAAAGTCCCCATCTCATGGTAGGTTAATTACTTACATTAACTGATTCATCTGCTTTTTCTTAGGTTTTTACCATTTTTAATCTCGAGATCCAACTGAGAAATGTAGTTTCCCCGAAACAACCAAAATGATGAAGAAATCGTGTATGATTCTGAATGTTTACTCATATCTCGCGATATTCCCACTTTGGGTCCCAAACCATAGTTTAAGAATCCATGTCAGAGTATCTTGAGTTTATTCAGTTCGAGACTCAAATGAAAAATGTACTGTCCTCGGATGACCGAAATGAAGAAGAAATAGCTTGTGACTCAAAATGTTTACTGATATCTCGCTGCCCACCTCTCACATACTCAGGCCCACTTTGGGTCCCAAAACATAGCTTAACAAACCCTGTTGCTAGACAATTGAAGGAGTCCATATCGATTCCAATATTAGTAAATAACATCTGTTTTGTGACGTGATTTTGCAAGACAGAGATATGGGTTAAATGAATGAGACATGTTTGAAATAAATATGTGTAGCGGTGTTCTTACCTGCAACATACTTGGCATCTACAGGCACTGTGGCTTAGTTGGTTAAAGCGCCTGTCTAGTAAACAGGAGATCCTGAGTTCGAATCTCAGCAGAGCCTTTTCAAACATGTCATTGAAAACATTGGTGGAAAGGTCAGTGTGGACAGTGTTCTGCTTTTCTCAACCAATGAGTCTTGAGAATTTGGAGTGATGAGAGGAGAAAAGATGTGAGGAGGATGCAATTGAGATATTCCAATTTCACGGAAAAGGGGAACTTTTTCAAAGAATTACAACGTACCAACTGTCTCAAGTTCAGCTGGTTCTTCAGTTGATTCATTTTGAGCGCTAAATGAAGAGTTCAGCCAGCTTGAACAGGTCTCTGTCAGAGCATGAGTAGGCTTTACAGGCAATCTTTGGTAGCTCGCTGTGATCCTATAGTGTTTAGTACTCTGCGTTGTGGCAGCAGGAACCCCGGTCTGAATCCGGGTCACGGCAAAGAATTGCCATTTCAAAAGGATTGTATTTTGAATGAGTCGAAACTTACTGTGTGAGCTAGAAACTCAATAACTCTTCCATTTGACAAAGTCCCCATCTCATGGTAGGTTAATTACTTACATTAACTGATTCATCTGCTTTTTCTTAGGTTTTTACCATTTTTAATCTCGAGATCCAACTGAGAAATGTAGTTTCCTCGAAACAACCAAAATGATGAAGAAATCGTGTATGATTCTGAATGTTTACTCATATCTCGCGATATTCCCACTTTGGGTCCCAAACCATAGTTTAAGAATCCATGTCAGAGTATCTTGAGTTTATTCAGTTCGAGACTCAAATGAAAAATGTACTGTCCTCGGATGACCGAAATGAAGAAGAAATAGCTTGTGACTCAAAATGTTTACTGATATCTCGCTGCCCACCTCTCACATACTCAGGCCCACTTTGGGTCCCAAAACATAGCTTAACAAACCCTGTTGCTAGACAATTGAAGGAGTCCATATCGATTCCAATATTAGTAATTAACATCTGTTTTGTGACGTGATTTTGCAAGACAGAGATATGGGTTAAATGAATGAGACATGTTTGAAATAAATACGTGTAGCGGTGTTCTTACCTGCAACATACTTGGCATCTACAGGCGCTGTGGATTAGTTGGTTAAAGCACCTGTCTAGTAAACAGGAGATCCTGAGTTCGAATCTCAGCAGAGCCTTTTCAAACATGTCATTGAAAACATTGGTGGAAAGGTCAGTGTGGAGAGTGTTCTGATTTTCTCAACCAATGAGTCTTGAGAATTTGGAGTGATGAGAGGAGAAAAGATGTGAGGAGGATGCAATTGAGATATTCCAATTTCACGGAAAAAGGGAACTTTTTCAAAGAATTACAACGTACCAACTGTCTCAAGTTCAGCTGGTTCTTCAGTTGATTCATTTTGAGCGCTAAATGAAGAGTTCAGCCAGCTTGTACAGGTCTCTGTCAGAGCATGAGTAGGCTTTACAAGCAATCTTTGGTAGCTCGCTGTGATCCTATAGTGTTTAGTACTCTGCGTTGTGGCAGCAGGAACCCCGGTCTGAATCCGGGTCACGGCAAAGAATTGCCATTTCAAAAGGATTGTATTTTGAATGAGTCGAAACTTACTGTGTGAGCTAAGAAACTCAATAACTCTTCCATTTGACAAAGTCCCCATCTCATGGTAGGTTAATTACTTACATTAACTGATTCATCTGCTTTTTCTTAGGTTTTTACCATTTTTAATCTCGAGATCCAACTGAGAAATGTAGTTTCCCCGAAACAACCAAAATGATGAAGAAATCGTGTATGATTCTGAATGTTTACTCATATCTCGCGATATTCCCACTTTGGGTCCCAAACCATAGTTTAAGAATCCATGTCAGAGTATCTTGAGTTTATTCAGTTCGAGACTCAAATGAAAAATGTACTGTCCTCGGATGACCGAAATGAAGAAGAAATAGCTTGTGACTCAAAATGTTTACTGATATCTCGCTGCCCACATCTCACATACTCAGGCCCACTTTGGGTCCCAAAACATAGCTTAACAAACCCTGTTGCTAGACAATTGAAGGAGTCCATATCGATTCCAATATTAGTAAATAACATCTGTTTTGTGACGTGATTTTGCAAGACAGAGATATGGGTTAAATGAATGAGACATGTTTGAAATAAATACGTGTAGCGGTGTTCTTACCTGCAACATACTTGGCATCTACAGGCACTGTGGCTTAGTTGGTTAAAGCGCCTGTCTAGTAAACAGGAGATCCTGAGTTCGAATCTCAGCAGAGCCTTTTCAAACATGTCATTGAAAACATTGGTGGAAAGGTCAGTGTGGACAGTGTTCTGCTTTTCTCAACCAATGAGTCTTGAGAATTTGGAGTGATGAGAGGAGAAAAGATGTGAGGAGGATGCAATTGAGATATTCCAATTTCACGGAAAAGGGGAACTTTTTCAAAGAATTACAACGTACCAACTGTCTCAAGTTCAGCTGGTTCTTCAGTTGATTCATTTTGAGCGCTAAATGAAGAGTTCAGCCAGCTTGAACAGGTCTCTGTCAGAGCATGAGTAGGCTTTACAGGCAATCTTTGGTAGCTCGCTGTGATCCTATAGTGTTTAGTACTCTGCGTTGTGGCAGCAGGAACCCGGTCTGAATCCGGGTCACGGCAAAGAATTGCCATTTCAAAAGGATTGTATTTTGAATGAGTCGAAACTTACTGTGTGAGCTAGAAACTCAATAACTCTTCCATTTGACAAAGTCCCCATCTCATGGTAGGTTAATTACTTACATTAACTGATTCATCTGCTTTTTCTTAGGTTTTTACCATTTTTAATCTCGAGATCCAACTGAGAAATGTAGTTTCCCGAAATAACCAAAATGATGAAGAAATCGTGTATGATTCTGAATGTTTACTCATATCTCGCGATATTCCCACTTTGGGTCCCAAACCATAGTTTAAGAATCCATGTCAGAGTATCTTGAGTTTATTCAGTTCGAGACTCAAATGAAAAATGTACTGTCCTCGGATGACCGAAATGAAGAAGAAATAGCTTGTGACTCAAAATGTTTACTGATATCTCGCTGCCCACCTCTCACATACTCAGGCCCACTTTGGGTCCCAAAACATAGCTTAACAAACCCTGTTGCTAGACAATTGAAGGAGTCCATATCGATTCCAATATTAGTAAATAACATTTGTTTTGTGACGTGATTTTGCAAGACAGAGATATGGGTTAAATGAATGAGACATGTTTGAAATAAATTACGTGTAGTGGTGTTCTTACCTGCAACATACTTGGCATCTACAGGTGCTGTGGCTTAGTTGGTTAAAGCGCCTGTCTAGTAAACAGGAGATCCTGAGTTCGAATCTCAGCAGAGCCTTTTCAAACATGTCATTGAAAACATTGGTGGAAAGGTCAGTGTGGAGAGTGTTCTGCTTTTCTCAACCAATGAGTCTTGAGAATTTGGAGTGATGAGAGGAGAAAAGATGTGAGGAGGATGCAATTGAGATATTCCAATTTCACGGAAAAGGGGAACTTTTTCAAAGAATTACAACGTACCAACTGTCTCAAGTTCAGCTGGTTCTTCAGTTGATTCATTTTGAGCGCTAAATGAAGAGTTCAGCCAGCTTGAACAGGTCTCTGTCAGAGCATGAGTAGGCTTTACAAGCAATCTTTGGTAGCTCGCTGTGATCCTATAGTGTTTAGTACTCTGTGTTGTGGCAGCAGGAACCCCGGTCTGAATCCGGGTCACGGCAAAGAATTGCCATTTCAAAAGGATTGTATTTTGAATGAGTCGAAACTTACTGTGTGAGCTAGAAACTCAATAACTCTTCCATTTGACAAAGTCCCCATCTCATGGTAGGTTAATTACTTACATTAACTGATTCATCTGCTTTTTCTTAGGTTTTTACCATTTTTAATCTCGAGATCCAACTGAGAAATGTAGTTTCCCAAACAACCAAAATGATGAAGAAATCGTGTATGATTCTGAATGTTTACTCATATCTCGCGATATTCCCACTTTGGGTCCCAAACCATAGTTTAAGAATCCATGTCAGAGTATCTTGAGTTTATTCAGTTCGAGACTCAAATGAAAAATGTACTGTCCTCGGATGACCGAAATGAAGAAGAAATAGCTTGTGACTCAAAATGTTTACTGATATCTCGCTGCCCACCTCTCACATACTCAGGCCCACTTTGGGTCCCAAAACATAGCTTAACAAACCCTGTTGCTAGACAATTGAAGGAGTCCATATCGATTCCAATATTAGTAAATAACATTTGTTTTGTGACGTGATTTTGCAAGACAGAGATATGGGTTAAATGAATGAGACATGTTTGAAATAATTACGTGTAGTGGTGTTCTTACCTGCAACATACTTGACATCTACAGGCGCTGTGGCTTAGTTGGTTAAAGCGCCTGTCTAGTAAACAGGAGATCCTGAGTTCGAATCTCAGCAGAGCCTTTTCAAACATGTCATTGAAAACATTGGTGGAAAGGTCAGTGTGGAGAGTGTTCTGCTTTTCTCAACCAATGAGTCTTGAGAATTTGGAGTGATGAGAGGAGAAAAGATGTGAGGAGGATGCAATTGAGATATTCCAATTTCACGGAAAAAGGGAACTTTTTCAAAGAATTACAACGTACCAACTGTCTCAAGTTCAGCTGGTTCTTCAGTTGATTCATTTTGAGCGCTAAATGAAGAGTTCAGCCAGCTTGAACAGGTCTCTGTCAGAGCATGAGTAGGCTTTACAAGCAATCTTTGGTAGCTCGCTGTGATCCTATAGTGTTTAGTACTCTGCGTTGTGGCAGCAGGAACCCCGGTCTGAATCCGGGTCACGGCAAAGAATTGCCATTTCAAAAGGATTGTATTTTGAATGAGTCGAAACTTACTGTGTGAGCTAGAAACTCAATAACTCTTCCATTTGACAAAGTCCCCATCTCATGGTAGGTTAATTACTTACATTAACTGATTCATCTGCTTTTTCTTAGGTTTTTACCATTTTTAATCTCGAGATCCAACTGAGAAATGTAGTTTCCGAAACAACCAAAATGATGAAGAAATCGTGTATGATTCTGAATGTTTACTCATATCTCGCGATATTCCCACTTTGGGTCCCAAACCATAGTTTAAGAATCCATGTCAGAGTATCTTGAGTTTATTCAGTTCGAGACTCAAATGAAAAATGTACTGTCCTCGGATGACTGAAATGAAGAAGAAATAGCTTGTGACTCAAAATGTTTACTGATATCTCGCTGCCCACCTCTCACATACTCAGGCCCACTTTGGGTCCCAAAACATAGCTTAACAAACCCTGTTGCTAGACAATTGAAGGAGTCCATATCGATTCCAATATTAGTAAATAACATTTGTTTTGTGACGTGATTTTGCAAGACAGAGATATGGGTTAAATGAATGAGACATGTTTGAAATAATTACGTGTAGTGGTGTTCTTACCTGCAACATACTTGACATCTACAGGCGCTGTGGCTTAGTTGGTTAAAGCGCCTGTCTAGTAAACAGGAGATCCTGAGTTCGAATCTCAGCAGAGCCTTTTCAAACATGTCATTGAAAACATTGGTGGAAAGGTCAGTGTGGAGAGTGTTCTGCTTTTCTCAACCAATGAGTCTTGAGAATTTGGAGTGATGAGAGGAGAAAAGATGTGAGGAGGATGCAATTGAGATATTCCAATTTCACGGAAAAGGGGAACTTTTTCAAAGAATTACAACGTACCAACTGTCTCAAGTTCAGCTGGTTCTTCAGTTGATTCATTTTGAGCGCTAAATGAAGAGTTCAGCCAGCTTGAACAGGTCTCTGTCAGAGCATGAGTAGGCTTTACAAGCAATCTTTGGTAGCTCGCTGTGATCCTATAGTGTTTAGTACTCTGTGTTGTGGCAGCAGGAACCCCGGTCTGAATCCGGGTCACGGCAAAGAATTGCCATTTCAAAAGGATTGTATTTTGAATGAGTCGAAACTTACTGTGTGAGCTAGAAACTCAATAACTCTTCCATTTGACAAAGTCCCCATCTCATGGTAGGTTAATTACTTACATTAACTGATTCATCTGCTTTTTCTTAGGTTTTTACCATTTTTAATCTCGAGATCCAACTGAGAAATGTAGTTTCCCCGAAACAACCAAAATGATGAAGAAATCGTGTATGATTCTGAATGTTTACTCATATCTCGCGATATTCCCACTTTGGGTCCCAAACCATAGTTTAAGAATCCATGTCAGAGTATCTTGAGTTTATTCAGTTCGAGACTCAAATGAAAAATGTACTGTCCTCGGATGACCGAAATGAAGAAGAAATAGCTTGTGACTCAAAATGTTTTCTGATATCTCGCTGCCCACCTCTCACATACTCAGGCCCACTTTGGGTCCCAAAACATAGCTTAACAAACCCTGTTGCTAGACAATTGAAGGAGTCCATATCGATTCCAATATTAGTAAATAACATTTGTTTTGTGACGTGATTTTGCAAGACAGAGATATGGGTTAAATGAATGAGACATGTTTGAAATAATTACGTGTAGTGGTGTTCTTACCTGCAACATACTTGACATCTACAGGCGCTGTGGCTTAGTTGGTTAAAGCGCCTGTCTAGTAAACAGGAGATCCTGAGTTCGAATCTCAGCAGAGCCTTTTCAAACATGTCATTGAAAACATTGGTGGAAAGGTCAGTGTGGAGAGTGTTCTGCTTTTCTCAACCAATGAGTCTTGAGAATTTGGAGTGATGAGAGGAGAAAAGATGTGAGGAGGATGCAATTGAGATATTCCAATTTCACGGAAAAGGGAACTTTTTCAAAGAATTACAACGTACCAACTGTCTCAAGTTCAGCTGGTTCTTCAGTTGATTCATTTTGAGCGCTAAATGAAGAGTTCAGCCAGCTTGAACAGGTCTCTGTCAGAGCATGAGTAGGCTTTACAAGCAATCTTTGGTAGCTCGCTGTGATCCTATAGTGTTTAGTACTCTGCGTTGTGGCAGCAGGAACCCCGGTCTGAATCCGGGTCACGGCAAAGAATTGCCATTTCAAAAGGATTGTATTTTGAATGAGTCGAAACTTACTGTGTGAGCTAGAAACTCAATAACTCTTCCATTTGACAAAGTCCCCATCTCATGGTAGGTTAATTACTTACATTAACTGATTCATCTGCTTTTTCTTAGGTTTTTACCATTTTTAATCTCGAGATCCAACTGAGAAATGTAGTTTCCCGAAACAACCAAAATGATGAAGAAATCGTGTATGATTCTGAATGTTTACTCATATCTCGCGATATTCCCACTTTGGGTCCCAAACCATAGTTTAAGAATCCATGTCAGAGTATCTTGAGTTTATTCAGTTCGAGACTCAAATGAAAAATGTACTGTCCTCGGATGACCGAAATGAAGAAGAAATAGCTTGTGACTCAAAATGTTTACTGATATCTCGCTGCCCACCTCTCACATACTCAGGCCCACTTTGGGTCCCAAAACATAGCTTAACAAACCCTGTTGCTAGACAATTGAAGGAGTCCATATCGATTCCAATATTAGTAAATAACATTTGTTTTGTGACGTGATTTTGCAAGACAGAGATATGGGTTAAATGAATGAGACATGTTTGAAATAATTACGTGTAGTGGTGTTCTTACCTGCAACATACTTGACATCTACAGGCGCTGTGGCTTAGTTGGTTAAAGCGCCTGTCTAGTAAACAGGAGATCCTGAGTTCGAATCTCAGCAGAGCCTTTTCAAACATGTCATTGAACACATTGGTGGAAAGGTCAGAGTGGAGAGTGTTCTGCTTTTCTCAACCAGTAAGTCTTGAGAATTTGGAGTGATGAGAGGAGAAAAGATGTGAGGAAGATGCAATTGAGATATTCCAATTTCACGGAAAAAGGGAACTTTTTCAAAGAATTACAACGTACTAACTGTCTCAAGTTCAGCTGGTTCTTCAGTTGATTCATTTCGAGCGCTAAATGAAGAGTTCAGCCAGCTTGTACAGGTCTCTGTCAGAGCATGAGTAGGCTTTACAAGCAATCTTTGGTAGCTCGCTGTGATCCTATAGTGTTTAGTACTCTGCGTTGTGGCCTCAGGAACCCCGGTCTGAATCCGGGTCATGGCAAAGAATTGCTTTTTCAAAAGGGTTGTATTTTGAATTAGTTGAAACTTACTGTGTGAGCTAAGAAACTCAATAACTCTTCCATTTGACAAAGTCCCCATCTCATGGTAGGTTATTACTTACATTAACTGATTCATCTGCTTTTTCTTAGGTTTTTACCATTTTTAATCTCGAGATCCAACTGAGAAATGTAGTTTCCCCGAAACGACCAAAATGATGAAGAAATCGTATATGATCCTGAATGTTTCCTCATATCTCGCGATATTTCCACTTTGGGTCCCAAACCATAGTTTAAGAATCCATGTCAGAGTATGTTGAGTTTATTCAGTTCGAGACCCAAATTAAAAATGTACTGTCCTCGGATGACCGAAATGAAGAAGAAATAGCTTGTGATTCAAAATGTTTACTGATATCTCGCTGCCCACCTCTCACATACTCAGGCCCACTTTGGGTCCCAAAACATAGCTTAACCTGTTGCTTCTACCCGGGACGCTTGCGTCCCAACTAGAGCTCTGGAAATGCAAATGCGCTACGCTAAATGCTAATAGTATTAGTTAAAACTCAAAAGTTCATTAAAATACACATGCAGGGTATCGAATTAAAGCTACACTCGTTGTGAATCCAGGCAACAAGTCAGATTTTTAAAATGCTTTTCGGCGAAAGCATGAGAAGCTATTATCTGATAGCATGCAACACCCCAAAAGACCCACAGGGGACGTAAACAAAATAATTAGCATTTCGGCGTTACACAAACCGCACAATAAAATAGAAAACATTCATTACCTTTCACCATCTTCTTTGTTGGCACTCCTAGATGTCCCATAAACACTATTTGGGTCTTTATTTCGATTAAATCGGTCCATATAAAGCCTAGATATCGTTATATGTAGACTGTGTGATAAACGAAAAAAACAGTTTCAAAACGTAACGTCATTTTTTAAAATTCAAAAAGTCGACGATAAACTTTCACAAAACACTTCGAAATACGTTTGTAATGCAACTTTAGGTATTAGTAAATGTTAATAAGCGATAAAATTCATCAGGAGGCGATGTAAAGATTATTAGCTGTCCTTCTGGAAAAATGTCCGGCTAGAAACTCAACGAAAATATCCGGTCCTAGACCGGATTAGATACGGTGTCCTGTATGTGTTTGACCAAGAAAAAACTCGAAGGGAAATGACAAGACTCTAGACACCCTGTGGAAGCTGTAGGTACTGCAACCTCAGTCAATTAATTGTGGTTCACGTTTATCAATGGGTTCAAGTAGCGCATGGATATATTTTCCCCATTTTCAGTGATCAGTTTTTCCTGTGCTTTTCGATGTAAATGCCGTTCTGGTAAAGCCACAGCAGTGATTTAACCAGTTTTTAAAACGTCTGAGTGTTTTCTATCCACACATACTAAGCAAATGCATATACTATATTCCTGGCATGAGTAGCAGGGCGCTGAAATGTTGCGCGATTTTTAACAGAATGTTCAAAAAAGTAGAGGGTCGACTGAAGAGGTTAAGAAACCCTGTTGCTAGACAATTGAAGGAGTCCATATCGATTCCAATATTAGTAAATAACATCTGTTTTGTGACGTTGTTTTGCAAGACAGAGATATGGGTTAAATGAATGAGACATGTTTGAAATAAATACGTGTAGCGGTGTTCTTACCTGCAACATACTTGGCATCTACAGGCGCTGTGGCTTAGTTGGTTAAAGCGCCTGTCTAGTAAACAGGAGATCCTGAGTTCGAATCTCAGCAGAGCCTCTTCAAACATGTCATTGAAATTGGTGGAAAGTTCAGAGTGGAGAGTGTTCTGCTTTTCTCAACCAATGAGTCTTGAGAATTTGGAGTGATGAGAGGAGAAAACATGTGAGGAGGATGCAATTGAGATATTCCAATTTCACGGAAAAAATGAACTTTTTCAAAGAATTACAACGTACCAACTGTCTCAAGTTCAGCTGGTTCTTCAGTTGATTCATTTCGAGCGCTAAATGAAGAGTTCAGCCAGCTTGTACAGGTCTCTGTCAGAGCATGAGTAGGCTTTACAAGCAATCTTTGGTAGCTCGCTGTGATCCTATAGTGTTTAGTACTCTGCGTTGTGGCCACAGGAACCCCGGTCTGAATCCGGGTCACGGCAAAGAATTGCCATTTCAAAAGGATTGTATTTTGAATGAGTTGAAACTTACTGTGTGAGCTAAAAAACTCAATAACTCTTCCATTTGACAAAGTCCCCATCTCATGGTAGGTTAATTACTTACATTAACTGATTCATCTGCTTTTTCTTAGGTTTTTACCATTTTTAATCTCGAGATCCAACTGAGAAATGTAGTTTCCCCGAAACGACCAAAATGATGAAGAAATCGTGTATGATTCTGAATGTTTACTCATATCTCGCGATATTCCCACTTTGGGTCCCAAACCATAGTTTAAGAATCCATGTCAGAGTATCTTGAGTTTATTCAGTTCGAGACCCAAATGAAACATGTACTGTCCTCAGATGACCGTAATGAAGAAGAAATAGCTTGTGACTCAAAATGTTTACTGATATCTCGCTGCTCACATACTCAGGCCCACTTTGGGTCCCAAAACATAGCTTAACAAACCCTGTTGCTGGCTAGCAGGCTAGTGATTGCTTTGCAATGCTTGCAGTTAGCCACTGTCACTGATTCCTTCCATACCACTCATTGTTGAATTTACGATTTCCAACTTGTTGTGTAATGTTCATGTCCAATGGCCGATGAGAACCAATTCGTTTCATCTATAATTTATCTTCAGGATTAAAAAGGATTTGCCAGTAGATTGCCAACTTGATTCATGATGATGACTGCTAGCTACGATTTTGAATGTATGATGTTGACATGATCACTCCAATCAAAGCTACTGTACATATAACGTGATTTGACATAATTTAATTAGTGGTCAATGACCTTGAGCCTTCGGGGATGGGCACTTCTAATGTAACTCTATAGCAGCACCAAAGGGGATAGAACTTTCTAGCTCTACCCTTAGACTTGATGGTGACGTTGTGTTCCCATGAGTGACAGAACACTGTGCCAATGACGGCGCAATGCTCCGTATTTTCTGATGGCTTGCTCCACCACCACAGGAAGCACTGAGCTAGGCTGAAAAACCTGCATTTTGGAGCTGCCTTAATCATGAAAACAAAAAAGATACCATGTTTTTATGCAGGCTTTATTAACTCATATTTTTTTTACATTGTTTGCAAACTGATATGTGACACATATTAATTCCAAACTAACATGCAAAACAGACAAGCCCCCCCTCCCCCCAAAAAATGACGGGTCGCCACTGGGTGTAACTAAATATTTAGAAATTGTTCGGTATACTCAGTGTAGGGCTATTAGGTCGTTTTTGTGCTCTCAAAAAAGTTATTCCTCAAGAGAATTGTATTATTGAAAATGAAATAGTCGGGAATGTTGTTCAATTGTCATATTAATGCTACATGTACTATCAATATAGAATACAACATATTTTCTAGATGGTATTTTGGGGATTATTTTTTGCAAATGTTTGGTCACGACTGACACAACCTGGTTCAATTTAGGTTCCGAGGCAAAACCAGTTCAGACCCACTGCTGAGATTCGAACTCAGGATGTCCTGTTAACCGTTAATATATTATTGATTGCGGGTCTGAAAAGCAACACATATTTTTATTGAAACCGAATCTTATTTATTTAACCCATATCTTTGTCCAGCAAAAGAAAATATCCTGAAAGTTTAAGAACCTCTGGACTAGCAAATGAATCAAATGTATTAACCTACTATGAGCTGAAGGACTGTGTCCAATAGCAGGGTTGTCTCATTAGTTAGTTAATTTACAGTTACTAGAACAGGCACATGCGTGCGTCCGTGTACGCCATTTAAATCCGAGTCACAGCATTGCGATGTCCTGGCAAATGGGCTGTATTTTGAAGTTTAAAACATTCTGTTTAATCTAACTGGTAAGGCTAACATGCTAACATGCTGACTCGACCAGGCGTTCGCATGCGCCATCGCGCGCATGTTGATTTTGTCCATCCACACCACACGCAATCAGGACACGGAGGTTGAAATATCAAAACAAACTCCGAACCAACGATATTAATTTGGGGAGAGGTTGAAAAGAGATTAAACATTTGTGGCAATTTAGCTAGCTAAATCGGTTGTCCTGATCGCGTCTGATCTGGATGGGCAAAATCAACATGCGCGCGATGGCGCATGCGAACGCCTGGTCGAGTCAGCATGTTAGCATGTTAGCCTTACCAGTTAGATTAAACAGAATGTTTTAAACTTCAAAATACAGCCCATTTGCCAGGACATCGCAATGCTGTGACTCGGATTTAAATCCGTGGTTGGAGAGTACTAACCACTATACGATCACGGCGAGCTACCAGAGCTTGATTGTAGAGATGAGATACTGGGCTACTCAAACTGGCACTGTGACATGTACAAGCTGGCTAAATGCTTGAGTTGTTAGCCAATTCAGCTAATGTCACAGTTTGTATTTAGATTTACACAGTTAGTGCATTTTAATTATTTTGAAAAGAGCCCTTTTGTCGTGACATTGGGAGAATCTCAATTGCATTACTCCTCACATTCACTTTCCTCTCTCCTTCCCTCCTTCTCAAAACTCCTTCTTCTCCCCGGTTGAACCTATTATATTTTTTCTCCCCAATTCCATGATTATGATCTTGTCTCATCGTTGCAACTCCCCAACAGGCTCAGGAGAGGCAAAGGTCCCGAAACATGACCCACTAAGCCACGCTTCTAACCAACCACTCAACCCAGAGGCCAGCTGCACCAATGTGTCGCAAGAAACAACATTCAACTGACAACAGCCTGCAGGCACCCGACCCACCACAAGGAGTCTCTAGAGTGCAATGAGCCACGTAAGGCCCAACCAGCCAAACACTCCCCTGGGCCAATTGTGCAACACCCTATGGGGCTCCCGGTCACGATGTCATGTTGGTGAATTAACAATACGTCATGTTGGTGATGTAACAATACGTCATGTTAGTGATGTAACAATACGTCATGTTGGTGATGTAATAATATGTCATGTTGGTGAATTAACAATACGTCATGTTGGTGATGCAACAATATGTCATGTTGGTGATGTAACAATATGTCATGTTGGTGATGTAACAATACGTCATGTTGGTGATGTAACAAAATGTAATGTTGGTGATGTAACAATTTGTCATGTTGGTGATGTAACAATACGTCATGTTGGTGATGTAACAATATGTCATGTTGGTGATGTAACAATATGTCATGTTGGTGATGTAACAATATGTCATGTATTGATGTTCCCGATGAAATGACCCACTGTAAACAAGCAGAACAGAGCAGCAGATTTAACAGATGTTTTTATTGATTAGCATCTGGGATAATGTATCCAAGTCTTTACTGTGTTGTAGTGTTAATAAATTGCATATCTGGTTTCATTGGACATCTACATAGGTTTTGAAAACTAATTATCACTTATCAACAGCTATGAATGAGAAAGTGTCATTCTCAGAACGTTCAACTGCATTTGCCTAACACCTAATATTGAATTGCACCCGACCTTTGGCCCTGAGAACAACTTAAAATATTCTATCCATGGACTCTACAAGTTGTAGAAAGTTCCACAGGGAAGCTGGCCCATGTTGACTCCAATTCTTCCCACAGTTGTGTGAAATTGGCTAATCACCCACTATTTCTTCTTAATTTGGGTTGATCGAGGACAGTACATTTCTCACTTGAGTCTCAAGCTGGATAACCTGAAGAAACTCTGATATAGAGAGTTAGGCCAGGTTCTAGAACTGCCGCCATGTTAGCGCCCATATAGATATTTGTTCATGAAATGTTGGTGATGTAACAATATGTAATGTTGGTGATGTAACAATATGTCATGTTGGTGATGTAACAATATGTCATGTTGGTGATGTAACAATATGTCATGTTGGGGATGTAACAATATGTCATGTTGGTGATGTAACAATATGTCATGTTGGTGATGTAAAAATATGTCATGTTGGGGATGTAACAATATGTCATGTTGGTGATGTAACAATATGTCATGTTGGTGATATAACAATACGTCATGTTAGTGATGTAACAATACGTCATGTTGGTGATGTAAAAATATGTAATGTTGGGGATGTAACAATATGTCATGTTGGTGATGTAACAATATGTCATGTTGGTGATGTAACAAAATGTCATGTTGGTGATGTAACAATACGTCATGTTGGTGATGTAACAATATGTAATGTATTGATGTTCCCGATGAAATGACCCACTGTAAACAAGCAGAACAGAGCAGCAGATTTAACAGACATTTTTATTGATTAGCATCTGGGATAATGTATCCAAGTCTTTACTGTGTTGTAGTGTTAATAAATTGCATATCTGGTTTCATTGGACATCTACATAGGTTTTGAAAACTAATTATCACTTATCAACGGCTATGGATGAGAAAGTGTCATTCTCAGAACGTTCAACTGCATTTGCCTAACACCTAATATTGAATTGCACCCGACCTTTGGCCCTGAGAACAACTTAAAATATTCTATCCATAGACTCTACAAGTTGTAGAAAGTTCCACAGGGAAGCTGGCCCATGTTGACTCCAATTCTTCCCACAGTTGTGTGAAATTGGCTGGATGTCCTTTGGGTGGTGGGCCATTCTTGATACACACGGGAAACTGTTGTGTGTAAAAAAAATAGCAGCGCTGCAGTTCTTGACACAAACCGGTCACCTACTACCATAACCCCTTCAAAGGCACTTAAATCGTTTTTTTTTTGCCCATTCACCCTCTGAATGGCATACATACACAACGCATGTCTCAATTGACTCAAGGCTTAAAAACCCTTCTTTAACCTGTCTCCTCCCCTTCATCTACACTGATTGAAGTGGATTTAACAAGTGACATCAATAAGGGATCATATCTTTCACCTGGATTCACCTGGTCAGTCTATTTCATGGAAAGAGAAGGTTTTCTTAATGTTTTGTATACTCAGTGTAAATGGCTCTGTGCTGGAGGCTGTAGCAGCATCCGAAGAGATGACCTCAGCTATCCTGCAGCGCTGGGCTTACACAGCTGCCTCTGATTGGCTAGGAACAAAGGCCTGCGATGGCTGCACCCGCGTTTGGCAAGTACGTAGCTACACAGAGCTACAGTCAACCCAGACCCAAGCCCAGACCAGAGGCTATTGAGCTGCACTTTATCTAGATACTAACCATCCTATTTCCTCTCTCCTTCTCCCGAGCTGGCTCTCTGCCTCTGCCCCAAAACAAATATGACTGAGTGGTTTTTAAACAATATGGAATCGTTCTGTCAAAGAGAGCACTTGCTTTCGTTATATTCTTGGCTCTGTAGGCTGAGCACCTCCCAATCATGTCATGTAGACAGAATGTGAAGATACGGAATAAGGCGTCGTTATAACAGTGTCAGGTTTCAGAATGAGGAATTGCTATAACACTGTTATAATAAAGTATCATTAAGCGTCCTACATGATCAGAGCATCTGACAGCAATCTCTATCAGTCTGTAAAAGGAGAAAGAAGAAGTCATCTCTTTCTTTTAGGCCTTGTTTAGACTCATATACTGCACTGTACTATCTTCCTGTATTAAGTTTCAGCTCTGCAGACAGAGAGCGAAGCACAAGAGCCCACCCCCATAGTGGTTAGAGCGTTGGACTAGTAACTGAAAGGTTGCAAGATCGAATCCCCTGAGCTGACAAGGTACAAATCTGTCGTTCTGCCCCTGAGCAAGGCAGTTAACTCACTGTTCCCCCAGCACCAAAGACGTGGATGTCGATTAAGGCAGCCCCCCCGCACCTCTCTGATTCAGAGGGGTTGGGTTAAATGCGGAAGACACATTTCAGTTGAATACATTCAGTTGGACAACTGACTAGGTATTCTCCTTTCCCTTTCCATAGGGCACTACTTTTGACCAGGGCTTATGGGTCCTAGTCAAAAATAGTGTACTACATAGGGAAGTAGTGAATTACATAGGGAGTAGGGTGTCATTTGAGACTGACGGGCACAACTTTAAATAAGCCATTTTCTTTTATTACATTTTCCTTTTATACTTAATCTTGCTGTAAAGGAAAGCAGGGTGTTAAAAGCAACCCACAGTTCGTCTTCAGGGTAGGCCTATCATTCCCCAGATTCAAATCAAATTGTAATTGTCACATTGATTAGGCCTGACACCGCTCTGTATCCCACCCCGACTTTGTTGACTGTCCTCCACCAACCTGACTTTTGATTGCTATTTGTGGCTAAATAGGAGATTCCTGTGTAAAATTGATAATTGTCCTCAAATGTTTAAATTGTATCATAGCTTTTAGGGGGCAAAATGAGTCTGGGACATTACAAATTATCCAGAGAAAAAAGTTCTTAAAAACGTCACTTGTTGTGCAGCAAAGTGTTCCTGTTGTTGTCAGCACGAGTCCTGGGCGCTCAGCCTGGAGTTGAGAAAACGTGAGTAATTATCCGTGTTAACTCTGCAGACTTCCTAATGATTTATCCTGAATTTTGCTGACAGTGTTAAGCCCTGTTTCAATGCTTTATTCTCAAATATATAAGCAATATAACAATGGTCCCCAGGAACTCGTTCGCGTGAGGAGTGTTCTCAAGTGATGTCCGTCCCGAGACCGCGGGTGAAGCTTTAAGCACGTTTGGCTGTTTACCATCTCTGCATTTCGATGGCCTGTTATGAAAATATCACCCCTAAATATTGAAGACACGTTCCACAACACTAGTAAAGGCATAACATTTTAATGTTTAGATGAGGCATTTGCCCAGTTTCAGATGATTTAACCAATTTTACAAACTTTCTTATAAAATAATTACGACATGATTAGACTATTGTAGGCCTAATATAGTAGGCCTAACTGAGTACATTGCAATGGGTATTGCAATATTGTCACACTGCTGGATAATTACACAGTAATAAGTCCTGTTAAAACATATTTTAACTCTTGACTTGCAGCCTATTCAACAAGTTATTGTAATAGTCTATTTTATGCTATTTTGGTTTCTATGACTATTTTATATTCTCTCTAAGAGCAACGTCCATGTTTATAATGAAATTATGCTGTTTCGATATTTAGATCAAATTTGAAAATAATTTGGAAACATGTATGCGCTTCTAATATAATTATCTATAGTCTATACTGAATAATCTTCTAATTAATTATTTCTGAAATTACTGTAAGCATATTTGAGTGTATTCAAATCCATGTAGGCTTACATTTACAATAGGCCACTGCAAAAAAAAAAGCAACTCAACAAAAATGAAATCTCTCTCAAGAGTGTCCCCAGTTGAACTTCGTTTGCTCGCTATATTTTTCAAAGGTTTAATCGTTTTCATCATACATTATGTTCAGCCACTCTGTGATAAATCATTGGTGTGGTAACGATGGCAGAAAACTACCATGAATGTCGCGTAGTGCTCTGAAGACACTAAAGCCTAGAGCTCATCCGTTCTGCCGCGTCAATATAAAGAGACTCTCTTTTCCTCTCATTCATGACTGGATGAATCAGACAATTATGGCTCCTGAAAATAATGTTTGATTGTGTTGTGAAATGTCTAGTCTGAATCTGACATTGGAGCCAGAAACGGATATGCCACTTCATTATTTAGTTGATTTGATCACAGTGATGTTTTTGATAGCCAACACATATTTTCAATCAGTATGGCTATATATTTATTATAATAATAGTTCATCATTTTTGTTCAGTTTTGTTGGTTTATTTATTTTAGAAGACACTTCCCTCTGTATTTTAGGCCTGTATTTGGTTGTAACAATTATTCATTTAATTTTAATGCACTTCTACATGTGGATGATGCTTCCTCTCTTTCTGTTTTAGGCTATTCTCTTAACAAGTCCTGAAAGGTGATTTAATCCTCTCCTTCCACAGGTGCTGCTCTCAGTACTCTTTCCCCATGTGTAACGGCTTAAGATGTTCTACCAGTGCCTTGTATCCGGGGGAAGAGGTGAAGCGTGACAACAGGTTGGAGGTTAGAATAGGAGGACCCGAGAGGAGGTTCCTGTCCTCCGGCCTAGGACACCTAATCAAAATCCCATGGCCTTGTATCCTCACTCTCGTGCTCTCTCTCTCTTCACACACACACACACACACACACACACACACACACACACACACACACACACATGCACACGCACACACACACACACACGCACACACTGCTCTGGCTCTACTGCAGCTTCACGGTCATTGTTGGTTTGTTCCTCCGACCACCTCTAATTCAATCATGTCCCTCGGGCCATGGGGACGCATCGCCAGAGGTCCCATCCACTATAAACACATTTAGGGATTATTTATTTTTAGCTTTAGCGCGGGTCCACTCAGTACTCTCCTGTGTTCGGGCCTAGCTAACCGCAGCTACCCCAGATGGTTCTGCTAAGGTGGCTGTTTATGGATTCTTGCAGATTGTGGGTTGTAAGTGAAGAAAGGGTTTCTCTCTTTTGGCCTGTCCTTCATTAGGAGAGAGGTATTTATCACAATCGGACTGACTGACGGAGCTTAACCCTTCTGGTCCTCCACACACAGCACTATGGGGCGGCAGGGTAGCCTAGTGGTTAGAGCGTTGGACTAGTAACCGGAAGGTTGCAAGTTCAAACCCCCGAGCTGACAAGGTACAAATCTGTCGTTCTGCCCCTGAACAGGCAGTTAACCCACTGTTCCCAGGCCGTCATTGAAAATAAGAATTTGTTCTTAACTGACTTGCCTGGTTAAATAAAGGTAAAATAAAAAAATTAAAAAATATGCTACTGTTCAATGATGCCGACAAAAAAAAAAAAAAGTTTTACGTTGTTTACATGGAAAAATAAAATGTAGTCAGAGTATCAGTTACCTTACGCAGCTTCCTCCATAGCTCAGAATGGACTTTGGTGGGTTTTACCAGGGGCAAATCTGAAATGTCATCCTATTTCCTAAGTAGCATTATGTTTGGCCTGAGACGGTGCCATTTTGGACACAACGCAGCATTGATGTTTTACTGGCAGACGGATGTGTTGCTGGCAGACGGATGTGTTGCTGGCAGACGGATGTGTTACTGGCAGAATCTGCTTAGAAAATAACACACTGTAGCCCTTCTCTCTGATGTAGTCATCTGTGAATGAATCACATTCACTGATTCACTGGACCTCAGTGCCTCAGTGTATTTGGCCTCATTTGAATAAAAGGTCAGAGAGAGGACAGAACACCCCATGTCTCCCCATCCCTTCATTCACTATTCTCCACACAAACCCAACTACAACTCCTATTTCCCAGCCTGCACCTCTCTTCCTGTCTGAGTGCTGACCCAGGGGTCGGTAGCTGCCAGTCACGTCCCTCAGCTGGCCTCCGAGCCTCTCCTCTCACGAACCGCTGACCACAGACTGGGCTCTGTGAGGGGACCTCTGAAGGAAAGGCCCAGGCCGGTCATATGGGATCATCTCTGTGCATTCATGGTGTGTAATTGAATTACCCCTTCCCTCCTCTTTCTCATGTTTCCTTCTCCTATCCTAATGCAAACCCCAGGTTGGACCGACCGTCACCCTGGCCTATAGTGAGAGGAAGGGCTTCAGGGGCTGACAACCAGACAAAGACAGACACATGTTGACAATGTGTATACTCAGGCCCTGACAGAATTTGGGTTAATAGTGGGAGTCTTGTATGAGGATCGACTGACGAGCAGCTTGTCAACTCTCCATCTACATGCTGTTGGAGGATCAGGAGGATCAGGAGGATCAGGAGGATCACCCACCGTGTCCATGGAAGGAAGAGGTCAGCTCTGTTGCTTTTCTTTCTTTGCAATTCAACGTGATACAATAGGCCTGTTAAAGTCCCGCCTACTCATCCATAACCTGCTGTACTACTCATTCATAACCAGAGGATATGCGAACCTTGACCTCCTCTCTTTGTGCTTTGACTGTGTCACATTATTTGAGCAATTGTCTGAAAAAAACGAGTGCCTTGAGATGTGTGAGTGTGTGTAGAGAGAGTAAGACAGACAGAGAGAAAGAGAGGGGGGCGAGATAGAGGGGGGAGAGAGAGAGGAGGGGAGAGAGAAAAATAGAGAGAGAGGGAGAAATTGAGAGAGAGAGAAATAGAGAGCGAGCGAGAGAAATAGAGAGAGAGAGAATGAGAGAGTGAGAGAGAGAGAACCACAACAATAACAAGAAAGTGAATGCAAAAGAGAGAGACAGGAAGCAGCCTATGGCCTGGGGCTACTAGGGTGAGAGGGGAAGGGCTCAGAAGGTTGGGGTCACCCTACTTGGCTGTCTGTTTGTCTGTCTGTGCCTTAAAGCTAGGACTAAGACCACAACCATGGAGGGCAGCAAGGAAGTGGAGAGGGTCAGGACAAGGCGGGGGGAGGAGAGTGCAGGGGAGCCCTTATCCAGTATCGGGCAGAGAAGGGGGAAGGGGCAGGAGAAGGGAGCCCTGAAACTCCCAACAGGCTGAACTGATTTCCTGTGTGGTGTCATGCCAAGGGTAGGTTCAGATCAGAGAACCGACCGTGGCTTTAGGCTTTAAAACCCAGTGACGTGTGGTGAGGTCTGAGGCCGTTTTGGCACTTTCTATTGAGCTTCTTAAAGGCTCATAAAGCAGATTTCTGCTACTCTGTTTATTGCTATGACACGACCACAAAGATAATCATCAAACAACCACAACCAACCACCATACAGCAGCAGGTAGGTGGTGTAACCATTACACAAACATTCACATAGCTTGTGCCCTACACAATTGCCCTGCACAAACAGGCGACTTTCAGCACCACAGACAGCAACCCAAATGCCAGTGAGTTGGCCTAGTTGTAGACAGTGACCCAAATGCCAGTGAGTAGGACTACTTATAGACAACGACCCAAATGCCAGTGAGTAGGACTACTTATAGACAACAACCCAAATGCCAGTGAGTAGGACTACTTATAGACAACAACCCAAATGCCAGTGAGTAGGACTACTTATAGACAACGACCCAAATGCCAGTGAGTAGGACTACTTATAGACAACGACCAAAATTCCCGTGAGTAGGACTACTTATAGACAACGACCCAAATGCCAGTGAGTTGGCCTAGTTGTAGACAGTGATCCAAATGCCAGTGAGTAGGACTACTAGTAGACAGTGACCCAAATGCCACTGAGCAGGACTACTAGTAGACAGTGACCCAAATGCCAGTGAGTAGGACTACTAGTAGACAGTGACCCAAATGCCAGTGAGTAGGACTACTAGTAGACAGTGACCCAAATGCCACTGAGCAGGACTACTTATAGACAGCGACCCAAATGCCAGTGAGTAGGACTACTTATAGACAACGACCCAAATGCCAGTGAGAAGGACTACTTGTAGACAGCGACCCAAATGCCAGTGAGTAGGACTACTAGTAGACAACGACCCAAATGCCAGTGAGTAGAACTACTTGTAGACAACGACCCAAATGCCAGTGAGTAGGACTACTTATAGACAACGACCCAAATGCCAGTGAGTAGGACTACTTATAGACAATGACCCAAATGCCAGTGAGTAGGACTACTTATAGACAACGACCCAAATGCCAGTGAGTAGGACTACTTATAGACAACGACCCAAATGCCAGTGAGTAGGACTACTTGTAGACAACGACCCAAATGCCAGTGAGTAGGACTACATATAGACAACGACCCAAATGCCAGTGAGTAGAACTACTTGTAGACAGCGACCCAAATGCCAGTGAGTAGGACTACTTATAGACAACGACCCAAATGCCAGTGAGTAGAACTACTTGTAGACAACGACCCAAATGCCAGTGAGTAGAACTACTTGTAGACAACGACCCAAATGCCAGTGAGTAGGACTACTTATAGACAATGACCCAAATGCCAGTGAGTAGAACTACTTGTAGACAACGACCCAAATGCCAGTGAGTAGGACTACTTATAGACAATGACCCAAATGCCAGTGAGTAGAACTACTTGTAGACAACGACCCAAATGCCAGTGAGTAGAACTACTTGTAGACAACGACCCAAATGCCAGTGAGTAGGACTACTTATAGACAACGACCCAAATGCCAGTGAGTAGGACTACTTGTAGACAACGACCCAAATGCCAGTGAGTAGGACTACTTATAGACAACGACCCAAATGCCAGTGAGTAGGACTACTTGTAGACAACGACCCAAATGCCAGTGAGTAGGACTACTTATAGACAACGACCCAAATGCCAGTGAGTAGAACTACTTGTAGACAGCGACCCAAATGCCAGTGAGTAGGACTACTTATAGACAACGACCCAAATGCCAGTGAGTAGAACTACTTGTAGACAACGACCCAAATGCCAGTGAGTAGAACTACTTGTAGACAACGACCCAAATGCCAGTGAGTAGAACTACTTGTAGACAACGACCCAAATGCCAGTGAGTAGAACTACTTGTAGACAACGACCCAAATGCCAGTGAGTAGAACTACTTGTAGACAACGACCCAAATGCCAGTGAGTAGAACTACTTGTAGACAACGACCCAAATGCCAGTGAGTAGAACTACTTGTAGACAACGACCCAAATGCCAGTGAGTAGAACTACTTGTAGACAACGACCCAAATGCCAGTGAGTAGGACTACTTGTAGACAACGACCCAAATGCCAGTGAGTAGGACTACTTATAGACAACGACCCAAATGCCAGTGAGTAGAACTACTTGTAGACAACGACCAAAATGCCAGTGAGTAGAACTACTTGTAGACAACGACCCAAATGCCAGTGAGTAGGACTACTTGTAGACAACGACCCAAATGCCAGTGAGTAGAACTACTTGTAGACAACGACCCAAATGCCAGTGAGTAGAACTACTTGTAGACAACGACCCAAATGCCAGTGAGTAGAACTACTTGTAGACAGCGCCTAGTAGTCACCCCTACTGATTGTGCTACGCACTTAGTGGCCAGTTTATTAGGTACACACATCTAGTACCGGATCAGACCCTCCTTTGCCTTCATAACAGCCTGAATTCTTCAGGGCATGGAAACGTTGCTCCATTGGTATTTTTTTATTTCACCTTTATTTAACCAGGTAGGCAAGTTGAGAACAAGTTCTCATTTACAATGCGACCTTAGTCAAGATAAAGCAAAGCAGTTTGACACATACAACAACACAGAGTTACACATGGAGTAAAACAAACATACAGTCAATAATACAGTAGAAAAATAAGTCTATATACAATGTGAGCAAATGAGGTGACATAAGGCAGGTAAAGGCAAAAAAAGGCCATGGTGGCGAAGGAAATACAATATAGCAAGTAAAACACTGGAATGGTAGATTTGCAGTGGAAGAATGTACAAGGTAGAGATAGAAATAATGTTGTGCAAAGGAGCTAAATAAATAAATACATACAGTAGGGGGAGAGGTAGTTGTTTGGGCTAAATTATAGATGGGTTATGTACAGGTGCAGTAATCTGTGAGCTGCTCTGACAGCTGATGCTTAAAGCTAGTGAGGGAGGTAAGTGTTTCCTGTCACGGCCCTTCCTCTGCAGTGCAGGGGCGGTTCCTCCTGCAGGCAGAGGAGGGTCGTTAGTGATCGGAGTCACCTGGGCTCAGCGTATTTAAACGGCTTCACTAATCACTCCTCTCTCTCTGCTCCTCCAGGTATGATCCTGTTTTGTTTGTTCCTTTGTAGTTTTGCATAGTTTTCACTCAGTCATTCACACACAGATTCATGCATCCCTGCACTTTACATACACCTTACATTATGATACATTCACACCTCATTCCTTTTTCTTTGTTTAAAGTTAATAGTTTGGTTTACAATAAAGAACCTTTTTGATTGGCCGATACCTGTTGTTCGTGTCCCCTCATTTTTGCCACAGGCTATGAGCCGGCCTTCAGAGATTCAGTTTCAGAGATTTTTGTAGTTCCTTCCAGTCATTGGCAGCAGAGAACTGGAAGGAGAGGTGGTATCAAGGGTATCAAGGGACCTAAGTGGAAACATTCCCCACACCATTACACCACCGCCACCAGCCTTAATCTATGTACACTAACATCAGGCAATTATGGGCAGCTGAATAGCATGTCTCTTTGGGGAATCTAGTCTCAGTGAGACCTGAAGCAGAGAAAACAAAACGTGAATGATCATCAGCATAGCTAGTCCAAACCTATCTCTTACCGACCTAGCTCTTACCGAACTAGCTCTTACCAACCTTGCTCTTACTGAGTCGGTCAGTAGGAATCAATAAAACATTGAAAATCAGAGTATCAAAGACACACAAAAATAACTACTAACACACAAAACTGTCAATGGATTTAAGGAAGGGGTAGTTCTGCTCTCTCCTTCCCCAGGGATGTGGCAGAATAGGTTACCGGTAATTGAGTGGGTGGCCAAGCACTGCTGTAGAGGCCATGCATCAGGCCATTGACATGTTTCAGGAACTATTAAGACAGAGACAAATCATGAATAACCATTAAGTTCATTAACCTAGCTAATACAGAAAACCTGTCTTTACTAAGTTAGACTTAGCCCAGCAAGTACATTGATTATTTTTTCCCTCATCAATCTGGCAGCCAGGCAGACAGATGGAAAGAGATAGACAGCAAACCACAGAAGAATATTAAAATATGTGGTTTTCGGTGATGTCACGTGTGCTCCGGCCTCTAGGTCACCAGGCTGCTCGTTATGGTGCACACCTGTCACCATCGTTACGTGTTTTTTTGTTGTTGCCTAAAATGACATACCCAAATCTAACTGCCTGAAGCTCAGGCCCTAAAGCAAGGATATGCATATTCTTGATACCATTTAAAAGGAAACACTTTGAAGCTTGTGGAAATGTTAAATGAATGTGGGAGATTATAACACATTAATCTGGTAAAAGATAATACAAAGAAAAAAACAACTGTTTAAAAGAAAATAGTACCATCGTCTTTGAAATGCAAGAGAAAGGCCATAATGTATTATGCCAGCCCAGGTGCAATTTATATTTTGGCCACTAGATGACAGCAGTATATGTGCAAAGCTTTAGACTGATCCAAGGAACCATTGCATTTCTGTTCAAAATGTATCAAGACTGCCCAAATGTGCCTAATGTGTTTATTAATAACTTTTAAAGTTCATAACTGTGCACTCTCCTCAAACAATAGCATGTTATTATTTCACTGTAACAGCTACTGTAAATTGGACATTGCAGTTGGATTAACAAGAATTTATCTTTCTGCCAATATCAGATATGTCTATGTCCTGGGAAATGTTCTTGTTACTTACAACCTCATGCTAATCGCATTAGCCTACGTTAGCTCAACTGTCCCGCAGGGGACGCACCAATCCTGAAGCAGTTTTAAGCCAATTATATTATGACTGTTGCCTCCCGTTTAACTTTATTGTGATGGTAATGTCATTTGTTATAGAGTTAGAGAAACAAGTTTAGAAAAAAGTAACTGAAGAAAACATGTTTTATCACCTGAAACAATACAGTTATCCTGTCTTGAATCAAATCAAATCAAATGTATTTATAAAGCCTTTTTTTACATCAGCAGATGTAGTAACAAAGTACAGAAACCCAGCCTAAAACCCCAAACAGGATGCAATGCCGATGTAGAAGCATGGTGACTAGGAAAAACTCCCTAGAAAATAAAAAAAAAGTAATATCTGCCAAAATACACTGAACAAAAATATAACATGCAACAATTTCAAATATTTTACAGTTACAGTTCATATCTGTTGGTCACAGATATCTTTTTTTTAACGGTAGGGGCGTAGATCAGAAAACCATTGAGTATCTGGCACCACCATTTGCATCATGCATCTCCTTTGCATAGAGTTGATCAGGCTGTTGATTGTGGCCTGTGGAATGTTGTCCCACTCCTCTTCAATAGCTGTGTGAAGTTGCTGGATATTGGCTGAAACTGGAACACGCTGTCGTACACGTCCAACCAGGGCATCCCAAACATGCTCAATTTGTGACATGTCTGGTGAGTATGCAGGCCATGGAAGAACTGGGACTTTTTCAGCTTCCAGGACATGGGGCCGTGCATTATCATGCTGAAACATGAGTTGATGGTGACGGATGCCATCGATGAAATGCAATTGTGTTCATTGTCCATAGCTTCTTCCTGCCCATAACATAACACAACCACCACCATGGGGCACTCTGTTCCCAACATTGACATCAGCAAATTGCTCGCCCACACAATGCCATACACGTGGTCTGCAGTTGTGAGGCCGGTTGGACGTACTGCCGAATTGTCTAAAATAACGTTGGAGGCGGCTTATGGTAGAGAAATTAGCATTCAATTATTTTGCTCTAGTGGACATTCCTGCAGCCAGCATGCGAATTGCACGCTCCCTCAAAACTTAAGACACCTGTGGCATTGTGTTGTGTGACAAAACTGCACATTTTAGAGTGGCCTTTTATTTTTCCTATAACAAGGTGCACCTGTGTAATATTCATGCTGTTCAATCAACTTCTTGATATGCCACAACTGTCAGGTGGATGGATTATCTTGGCAAAGGAGAAATGCTCACTAACAGGGATGTAGACAAATGTGTGCACAACATTGGAGGGAAACAAGTTTTTTGTGCATATGAAACATTTCTGGTTTCTTTAATTTCAGCTCATGACACATGGGACCAGCACATTACATGTTGCATTTATATTTTTGTTCAGAGTGCGAACTCTGACGAGAGATCTCCATCTTGCGTTGCAAACACTACACATCTCCATTCAGTAGCGGGGCAACTCTGTGAAGATGGCGTTCGGTGTGTGAAGATGACATACAGTGTAATGAAATATGTTGCGATGTGTACAGGGCATTAGCCAGAGCGCTAATGTTAGCTGGATAAAATTAGCCAGCTAACTAGCTAGCAAAACTTTTCTTGACGTTCTTCTCGCCAACAAACCGTCGCTTTACTTACAAAAATAAAACCAGAATGCAGGAGAACAGGAACTACCACTTAGCAGTCAAATATTTTTTGTTTTGTTTTTTTGTTTTTAAACTCAGTGAAAAAAGTAACGTCCCTTTTTCAGGACCCTGTCTTTCAAAGATAATTCGTAAAAATCTAAATAACTTCACAGATCTTCATTGTAAAGGGTTTAAACACTGTTTCCCATGCTTGTTCAATGAACCATAAACAATTAATGAACCTGCACCTGTGGAACAGTCATTAAGACACTAACAGCTTACAGACGGTCGGCAATTAAGGTCACAGTTATGAAAACTTAGGACACTAAAGAGGCCTTTCTACTGGCTCTGAAAAACACCAAAAGAAAGATGCCCAGGGTCCCTGCTCATCTGCGTGAACGTGCCTTAGGCATGCTGCAAGGAGGCATGAGGGCTGCAGATGTGGCCAGGGCAATAAATTGCAATGTCCGTACTGTGAGACGCCTAAGACATCGCTACAGGGAGACAGGACGGACAGCTGATCGTCCTCGCAGTGGCAGACCACGTGTAACAACACCTGCACAGGATTGGTACATTCGAACATCACACCTGCAGGACAGGTACAGGATGGCAAAAACAACTGCCCGAGTTACACCAGTAATGCACAATCCCTCCATCAGTGCTCAGATTGTCCACAATAGGCTGAGAGAGGCTGGACTGAGGGCTTGTAGGCCTGTTGTATGTCAGGTCCTCGCCAGACATCACCGGCAACAACGTCGCCTTATGGCACAAACCCACCGTCGCTGGACCAGCCAGGACTGGCTTTTTGTCTCACCAGGGGTGATGGTCGGATTCACGTTTATCGTCGAAGGAATGAGCCTTACACCGAGGGTTGTACTCTGGAGCGGGATCGATTTGGAGGTGCAGGGTCCGTCATGGTCTGGGGCAGTGTGTCACAGCATCATCGGACTGAGCTTGTTGTCATTGCAGGCAATCTCAACGCTGTGCGTTACAGGGAAGACATCCTCCCTCATGTGGTACCCTTCTTGCAGGCTCATCCTGACATGACACTCCAGCATGACAATGCCACCAGCCATAATGCTCGTTCTGTGAGTGATTTCCTGCAAGACAAGAATGTCATTGTTCTGCCATGGCCAGCGAAGAGCCCGGATCTCAATCCCATTGAGCACGTCAGGGACCTGTTGGATCGGAGGGTGAGGGCTAGGGCCATTCCCCCAATAAATGTCCGGGAACTTGCAGGGGCCTTTTTGGAAGAGTTGTGTAACATCTCACAGCAAGAACTGGCAAATCTGGTGCAGTCCATGAGGAGGAGATGAACTGCAGTACTTAATGCAGCTGGTGACCACACCAGATACTGACTATTACTTTTGATTTTGACCCCCCCCTCCCCTTTGTTCAGGGACACATTATTCCATTTCTGTTAGTCACATGGCTGTAGAATTTGTTCAGTTTATGTCTCAGTTGTTGAATCTTGTTATGTTCATACAAATATTTACACGTTAAATTTGCTGAAAATAAATACAGTTTCTTTTTTTGCTGAGTTTATTTCAAGAATCTGTGGTTGTTTTCCAGCTGCGTTGTTGTATAGCCTACTAGGCATTTTGTCCCAATAGGCAGTATGGAATGTTGACGGATGTGCTCGAGCAAGCAGGCTGCAACAGAGATCTATTGCTAAGCGAGGCATAGATTCCCAAACCAAGATTAAGCTGGAAATTATATGCCTACCTCATTATTTAGCTACTTATATTACAATTCAAAATTGCAGCACACATTATGTTAATTGTAAGTCGCTCTGGATAAGAGCGTCTGCTAAATGACTTAAATGTAAATGTAAATGTTAATTGGTTAAAAGCTTTAAGGGAAAATATAATTGTCATATTTTCAGGGATAAATTCAGGTGCAATTATTTTTGACTAATTATTGATGGAAATTAATGGGATAACAATTGTGTTTTGTCAATTCTGGTGGATTGTGGGATATTGACATTTAAAAAAAATAGGCCTATGTGTTCTGTGTTATATTCTGAAAACAAATGTAGAGTCAAAATAGAACATCAAAATTGCATTCAGTGGAACAGAGGAAAATGTGCAGCACAATAAACAGTGCAATTAACGTCAACAAAGTATTATAATTAGAAGCCAACACACACAGCAAGCTGCCCAGTGGCGAACCGTCATTGTTGTTGCCTGTTTTGCATGTTATTTTGGCATTAATACAGTTGAAGTCGGAAGTTTACATACACCTTAGCCAAATACATTTAAACTCCGTTTTTCACAATTCCTGACATTTAATCAGAGTAACAATTCTTTGTCTTAGGTCAGTTAGGATCACCACTTTGTTTCAAGAATGTGAAATGTCAGAATAATAGGAGAGAGAATGATATATTTCAGCTTTTATTTCTTTCATCACATTCCCAGTGTGGCAGAAGTTTACATACTGTCACGTTCTGACCTTAGTTCTTCTGTTATGTCTTTGCTTTAGTATGGTCAGGATGTGAGTTGGGTGGGTAGTCTATGTACTTTTTTCTATGATTTGGGATTTCTGTGTTTGGCCTGGTATGGTTCTCAATTAGAGGCAGCTGTCAATCATTGTCCCTGATTGAGAACCATACTTAGGTAGCCTTCACTTTTGAGTTGTGCGTGATTATTTTCCATGTCAGTGTTTGTGCCACACGGGACTGTTTCGTTTGTTTCGTTCTTTCACTTTGTTATTTTGTATTTTGTAGTGTTCAGTTTTACATATTAAAATTGACACTTACCACGCTACAAATTGGTCCGATATCTCTTACTCCTCGTCAGAAAAAGAGGACGAGCGTTATACATACACTCAATTATTATTTGGTAGCATTGTCTTTAAATTGTTGAACTTGGGTCAAACGTTTCGGGTAGCCTTCCACAAGCTTCCCACAATAAGTTGGGTGAATTTTGGCCCATTCCTCCTGACAGAGCTGGTGTAACTGAGTCAGATTTGTAGGCCTTCTCTCTCGTACACGCCTTTTCAGTTCTGCCCACACATTTTCTATGGGATTGAGGTCAAGGATTTGTGATGGCCACTTCAATACCTTGACTTTGTTGTCCTTAAGCCATTTTGCCACAACTTTGGAAGTATGCTTAGGGTCATTGTCCATTTGGAAGACCCATTTGCGGCCAAGCTTTAGCTTCATGACTGATGTCCTGAGATGTTGCTTCAATATATCCACATAATTTTCCTGCTTCATGATGCCATCTATTTTGTGAAGTACACCAGTTCCTCCTGCAGCAAAGCACCCCCACAACATGATGTTGCCACCCCCGTGCTTCATGGTTGGGATGGTGTTCTTCGGCTAGCAAGCCTCCCCCTTTTTCTTCCAGACATAATGATGGTCATTATGACCAAACAGTTCTATTTTTGATTCATCAGACCAGTGGACATTTCTCCAAAAAGTATGATCTTTGACCCATGTGCATTTGCAAACCGTAGTCTGGCTTTTTTAATGGTGGTTTTGGAGCAGTGGCTTCTTCCTTGATGAGCGGCCTTTCGGGTTATGTCGATATAGGACTAGTTTTACTGTGGATATAGATACTTTTGTACCTGTTTCCTCCAGCATCTTCACAAGGTCCTTTGCTATTCTTCTGGGATTCATTTGCACTTTTTGCACCAAAGTACGTTCATCTCCACGAGACAGAACGCGTCTCCTTCCTGAGCGGTATGACGGCTCCTTGGTCCCATGGTGTTTATACGTGAGTACTACTGTTTACACAGATGAACGTGGTACCTTCAGGCATTTGGAAATTGCTCCCAAGGATGAACCAGACTTGTGGAGGTCTGTAAAACAAATTCTGAGGTCTTGGCTGATTTCTTTTGATTTTCCCATGATGTCAAGCAAAGAGGCACTGAGTTTGAAGGTAGGCCTCAAAATACATCCACAGGTACACCTCCAATTGACTCAAATTATGTCAATTAGCCTATCAGAAGCTTCTAAAGCCATGACATCATTTTCTGGAATTTTCCAAGCTGTTTAAAGGCACAGTCAACTTAGTGTATGTAAACTTCTGACGCACTGGAATTGCTATACAGTGAATTATAAGTGAAATAATCTGTCTGTAAACAATTGTTGGGAAAATTCCTTGTGTCATGCAGAAAGTAGATGTCCTAACTGACTTGCCAAAACTATAGTTTGTTAAAAAGACATTTGTGGAGTGGTTGAAAAAGTTTTAATGACTCCAACCCAAATGTATGTAAACTTCTGACTTCAACTGCATGTCACATATCAGTTTGCAAACAAGTAAAAAAATGATTACATAATTGAGTTAATACGTGTTTTTTTTCATGACTTTGCCCCATCAACATTTACATGCTAAAATCACTAAATGAAGCTACCAGATATCATTAATTAAACAACCATTTTTTAATTGTACTGCAGTTTTACTGTATTTTAACAGCAGGGAATTTTTGTAAGGGCATCCTGTATTATTGTGCATGTTTATCTTAGGCTATGTGTTGGTAGCCTAGAACACATGTCATGTTTATCTTAGGCTATGTGTTGGTAGCCTAGAACACATGTCATGTTTATCTTAGGCTATGTGTTGGTAGCCTAGAACACATGTCATGTTTATCTTAGGCTATGTGTTGGTAGCCTAGAACACATGTCATGTTTATCTTAGGCTATGTGTTGGTAGCCTAGAACACATGTCATGTTTATCTTAGGCTATGTGTTGGTAGCCTAGAACACATGTCATGTTTATCTTAGGCTATGTGTTGGTAGCCTAGAACACATGTCATGTTTATCTTAGGCTATGTGTTGGTAGCCTAGAACACATGTCATGTTTATCTTAGGCTATGTGTTGGTAGCCTAGAACACATGTCATGTTTATCTTAGGCTATGTGTTGGTAGCCTAGAACACATGTCATGTTTATCTTAGGCTATGTGTTGGTAGCCTAGAACACATGTCATGTTTATCTTAGGCTATGTGTTGGTAGCCTAGAACACATGTCATGTTTATCTTAGGCTATGTGTTGGTAGCCTAGAACACATGTCATGTTTATCTTAGGCTATGTGTTGGTAGCCTAGAACACATGTCATGTTTATCTTAGGCTATGTGTTGGTAGCCTAGAACACATGTCATGTTTATCTTAGGCTATGTGTTGGTAGCCTAGAACACATGTCATGTTTATCTTAGGCTATGTGTTGGTAGCCTAGAACAAATGTCATGTTTATCTTAGGCTATGTGTTGGTAGCCTAGAACAAATGTCATGTTTATCTTAGGCTATGTGTTGGTAGCCTAGAACACATGTCATGTTTATCTTAGGCTATGTGTTGGTAGCCTAGAACACATGTCATGTTTATCTTAGGCTATGTGTTGGTAGCCTAGAACACATGTCATGTTTATCTTAGGCTATGTGTTGGTAGCCTAGAACAAATGTCATGTCTATGTTTATCTTAGGCTATGTGTTGGTAGCCTAGAACACATGTCATGTTTATCTTAGGCTATGTGTTGAACACATGTCAGTTTATCCTAGAACACATGTCATGTTTATCTTAGGCTATGTGTTGGTAGCCTAGAACACATGTCATGTTTATCTTAGGCTATGTGTTGGTAGCCTAGAACACATGTCATGTTTATCTTAGGCTATGTGTTGGTAGCCTAGAACACATGTCATGTTTATCTTAGGCTATGTGTTGGTAGCCTAGAACAAATGTCATGTTTATCTTAGGCTATGTGTTGGTAGCCTAGAACAAATGTCATGTTTATCTTAGGCTATGTGTTGGTAGCCTAGAACAAATGTCATGGAAGTGAATGTGCACCTTTCAATTGAGTGGACTGCAACTACAAAAAACATTGTCATAGCCTGTAGTAAATAAAAAGTGTTTACGGCATCAGGATTCTCTAAATTAGGGACCATCTCTGATAGCTATAGGACTGCAGAGACCGTCACAAATATTTACTTTCTAATGACCTAGCAAATTCGATGACTTTGATGTGAAATATGTCATATTTATTTGTTTTTTTCAACTGGCATTCCATCACCTGCTGAATAAAAAGCTCAAATGGCCCTACTCCTGAAAATAGTAATCGGGGGGGGGTAAGATGATGTGGACTCAGCCCGAATATAGCCCCAGGGAAGTGGGGATGCTGAGGGTGTTGCAGCCCCTGATAAATCAAAATAATAATACAAATAATAATAAAATATTTTAATCATAGAATTTGTGGACTATGCCTTTATTACTCCTGTGAGCAGACAAAAGTACTCATCAGCAGGATGCATGTTTTGGAATATTTTAATTACGTACAGGTTTCCTTATTTTCACTCTGTCATTTTGGTTTGTGGAGTAACTACAATGTTGTTGATCCATCCTCATTGTTCTCATATCACAACTACTAAACTCTGTAACTGTTTTAAAATCACCATGAGCCTCATTGTGAAATCCCTGAGTAGTTTCCTTCCTCTCCGGCAACTGAGTTAGGAAGGACGCCTGTATCTTTGTAGTGACTGGGTGTATTGATACACCATCCAAAGTGTCATTAATTGATTCACCCAGCGTTTTTTTAACACATTTACCAATCGGTGCCCTTCTTTACGAGGCATTGAATAACCTCCCTGATCTTTGTAGTTGAATCTTTGATTGAAATTCACTACTTGATTGAGGGACCTTACAGAGAATTGTATGTGAGGTACAGAGACGAGGTCTTAATTCAAAAATCATGTTGAGCACTATTATTGAACACAGAATGAGTCAATTTAACTTATTATGCGATTTGTTAAGCAAATTTGGGCCCGAGTACCATAAGCCGGAGCCCAGAGTAATATAATTATGTCGGACTCAGGAAGAGCTCACATGAAGCCCAAAAACACTATGCACATGTTTATATAGATTGGTGGGTCAAGGTGGGTCAATGTGGGTAAAGGAGGGTCAAGGTCAAGGAGGGTCAATGTGGGTAAAGGAGGGTCAAGGTGGATCATGGTGGGTAAATGGGCATTTGGATGCACTCTTAGAAAAAAAGGTGCTATTTGGCTGTCCCCATAGGAGAACCATTTGAAGAACCCTTTTTGGTTGCAGGTAAAACCATTTTCTACAGAGAGTTCTATGTGGAACCAAAAAGGATTCTCCTATGAGGACAGCCAAAGAACCCTTTTGAAACCCTTTTTTCTAAGAGTGTATATACCTCTGGGTCAGGTAGGACTCCCTGCAGCATATACAAATAGAGACCTGGCTAGGATTCCCTGCAGCATATACAAATAGAGACCTGGCTAGGATTCCCTGCAGCATATACAAATAGAGACCTGGTTAGGATTCCCTGCAGCATATACAAATAGAGACCTGGCTAGGATTCCCTGCAGCATATACAAATAGAGACCTGGCTAGGATTCCTGCAGCATATACAAATAGAGACCTGGTTAGATTCCCTGCAGCATATACAAATAGAGACCTGGTTAGGATTCCTGCAGCATATACAAATAGAGACCTGGTTAGGATTCCCTGCAGCATATACAAATAGAGACCTGGCTAGGATTCCCTGCAGCATATACAAATAGAGACCTGGTTAGGATTCCTGCAGCATATACAAATAGAGACCTGGTTAGATTCCTGCAGCATATACAAATAGAGACCTGGTTAGGATTCCCTGCAGCATATACAAATAGAGACCTGGCTAGGATTCCCTGCAGCATATACAAATAGAGACCTGGCTAGGATTCCCTGCAGCATATACAAATAGAGACCTGGTTAGGATTCCCTGCAGCATATACAAATAGAGACCTGGCTAGGATTCCCTGCAGCATATACAAATAGAGACCTGGTTAGGATTCCCTGCAGCATATACAAATAGAGACCTGGCTTAAGAAACCCCTAGCCTAGGCCAACAACACAGTGCACAGAGGTACACACAGACTCATATTTCCCATAACCCTCAACAACGTCCTCTCTCTTCCAACATTATCCTCTCTCCTCCTCTCTCTTTAGGCAAGATTTGTGAAAACCCTGTTGTTACCTGAGGAAATACTCCAGAGATCATAGCAGCACAGAGATTTCCCTCCTCTTACTCTGCATATCTGGAATGCATTTACTCAGCTGGGTTTTTGAGTTCCAGAGCTCTCTGTTGCCTCAGGCTGAGTGGACATGGTTGTCATGAGATTTAAGCAACAACATTTTAACCGTGTCCTCCTGTTTCTATCTTAAAACGTTTATTTTCCTTCTCATTTCTCTATAACAATCTTAAAGGCCCAGTGCTGTCAAAAATGTGATTTCCCTGTGCTTTCTAGATATTTTCACACTGATGTTGGAATAATACTTTGAAAATGATGATAATGACATTTTAGTGTAATAGATGTTTGAAAAGACCACCTGAAATTTCAGCCTGTTTTGGTGCGAAGGAGTTTTGGCCTTCCTGGTGACATGACTAGTAGTAAATTAGTTAATAGACCAATAAGAAAGCGCTCCAAACCTCTCTGCCAATAACAGTTAGCTTCCAATTTTCCCCTCCCCACTCAGACAACTCCAAGACAGTCCTAGCAAAATTCTTGCTTGAGAAATTTCTCTTTGCTAAGAAGCTTTTTTTTAAATGATTTTTTTACAGTATAGTACTTCATTATTGCCCAGAAATCATTTCATATTGAAAAAAAAAAAAAACGTCCACATTGGACATTTAAAGCAGCCAGTCTTGTTCACTTGTTAAATAGTCATGTCTTTGTAATTTGTGTGAGCAACTTTTAGAACCAGCTCGCACTCTGGCTTTGCATCATGACTGCTCCTTTTGGGTCCATAGGGTAAAAGCTAAAAATGCAGATGTTTGTTTGTGAGTGTTGCATTGACATTTAATTGTGTTATCAAATGACCAACTTGGGAGTGTGGCTGGTTGTGGATCATCAAATAGGTTGGTGGAGGCTGTAGTCTGCACAGAAAAGTGAATTTAGGCATAGATGTTAGTAATACAGTATAAACTAGACTAGAAACTAGAAAACGAGTTATTCAATGGTAGACATATTTTTCCTATAACTGCACACGTCATGCAATGTTGGTCTGTTATAGCGAAGTGATACGCTCCCCTTCTCTGTCGACAGTTGTACTTTTTTGGCCTCCACACTAAATAAAACGACGCTTATGTCCCCTGTATAGCCAAATGGACCGGGTGTTTACACACTTGTCCATCAGTTCAGGCTCCATGCGGCCTCCATAGGTATTCAGAAAGATTATGAGACGTCTTCAAAACCAAAGTTGCCATTTCTGAGCTCCGTAAGTGCACCGTGTTTAGAGATGGAGGCGCAGATTAGAGATCCCATGTCAACCTCAATAGTCAGATTCCTTTAATCTTACAGGCTACAAGTCTCTACAAAGTAGTCAAACTGTCTGTGTTTTATATTTTAGAGTGAACATTTTAATCAGAAAATGAGTGCATGTATGTCTTGTTTGCTCATGCGTCAACTTTATTTTGCCAATCCTGTAGCTATTATTTATTTTAGAAACAATAAATAATAGTTTACCCTGGACTGCCATAAAAAAGTTTTAATTTTAAGAGCGTGTTTATAGGTCTATATGTATAGTGACATTTTGTTTGTCACAGTAAAGAGGTAACTTTTTCAGTATTTCCAGTAACTTTATAGTTGTTGTCAAAAAATCAAGTTCCAAGCACAATTTCACTAGAAGCTGACGTTATTCAAGGTTCCTTCCATTCACATTGAAATATATGTATGAGTAGTGAAAAGTGAATTGATTGAATTAATTGAATTTGAAAGCTAAATGGGAAGCATTTAATTTTTACAGTGTCCTAAATTGGTTAATCTCTTCTCGTTCAGTTGTATAGGCCTAAAAATGATTCCCTTACAATCTAATATATGTTCAATGAAATCAAAACTTCGGTGATTTTACACTCCAATTATTAACTAAAGTTTCAGGTAATGGCGATGCCCACCTGCACTATTTAGCCTCGAAAATAGGCAACAAAAATGGAGTGATGTGCTTATTATAAAGTATCCTATATAGCCTAGGCCCTAGTGATCTGACAACTATTTAACGAACCTTTTTTAAATAAAGTCTTTATTTTCAATGTAGCCTATTATGGCTAGTGATTTACGATGTTTTGGTGTAAATACTGTTTCAGTAGGCCTAATGAATCAGAGTATTTGTAGTTTATATGTTTGATCGTGTTCCACGGACATTTCTAACACGTGTAGGGTCTTTCTAATGTATCTGGTTAATTTAATTCGATTTTTTGAACAGGTATTCTGAATATCTTCCGTTTCTATTTACCTCCGGCCTTTGAAATAATCAACTGCCTGTTTGTTTTGACCTTTCTGATTTGCAATTCTCCAATTGCAACTGAGTTAGTGCATAACATTTGTTAAATGTCCTTTTATTTGGTGCCCGATTTGATTCCGTGCTTTTTCCTTTATAAAAAAATATGTATATAAATGAATACAAGCAAACGCCACAAGAATGCAAGAAATAGCTATATTGATTTTTTTTTAATCCCCACAAATATTATTACCATTATTACCATTATTACCATTACCCAACTGAAACATGTAATGAGATCAACAATTTCACACTGACAAAATTAAATGTTGGTCTCATCATATCGATATGTTTGACAATATAGACTAGGGAAAGAATATTCACGCTGGTCTTAAAATATTTAGTTAATTACATAGCTATTATTGTTCTTATCATTATGAAAACAAGTTTCTTGTAGGCCTTAGAAAACAGAGGTTGTACATGACCGACGCTGTCAACACGCTCAGGTGGTCCAGAGACTTTGATTGGCACATAGAAGTGGTCAAAAATAATTCATTGAGTGTCCGTTTTATTTGTACTATATGCATTATTCAACTTCCCCAGAAGTAGATAGTCAAATCCGGTTGATATTGCTTGAACGGTTGGTTCTATGATGGCCTGCGTTTTATTCAATGATGGGCAAAAAAAAAAAAAAAGCTGTCGCAATTACTGTTATCTGGTCTATTTAGTAGATTTTCGGTAATATTTCTCTTCAACCAAAATGCTTTAGTTCAAATTAGTTGAAATTGTAGCCATGTCGTTTCAATGTTCTTTTTTTTGTTGCCTAACAAATGGTACCCCATTATTTTTCTTCAAATCGCTCAATCTGTTTGGGCAGTGTTATCCTGAAATGATGTATGTAATGCCATTTAGATTAGAAATGCGTACAAAAAAACAACATCGAATTTTAAGGTTGCTTATAAATCAAGCGTTGTGCATGCATTAGCCAATAGATTATGATCCAAACTAATACAAGAGATATTCATAGATATCCCCTACATTCCCTGACCTCAAATCACTACAATTTACTATTACGTTGACATTTAATAAACCCAGGTAATGTAACGAGAATGTTACCTGTAAACCCAGTGGAAAAAATTAGGGCATCATTGGCAACATTATTTTCCTTGTGCGTATTTGGCCATTTGGCACTGAACATAACAAAAGGCCTGGATCTGTGCGTAATTTGCCTTGCGTAAAATGCCTTGCGTAAAATGCTCTCTCTATCCCTGCCCCGATTAGTAATATGTTTGCTTTTGCAACAAAATGAAAGAGGAGTTCGATTGTTAATTGTAGCGACAGGAATCACACGTGATTGAATTATTGGCGGATCATAGGCCTATCTGCCCGCTGTCCCGCCTGGTCCTCCCTGTTTCACGGGTCTTTGTTCCTGATCTCCTAAATCCCACCCATTTGAAATGAAGAGAAGAAGAAAAAACCCACTCTCTCGGGCTCGCACAGGCGCCTTGCTTTCACTGTAACCGGTAGTCGTTAAAGTGCGTTCCGGACCAACCTCATGATGGAGACGGATAGTTGTTTGTCTTTCTCTTCGCAGCCAAACCGGACACCACCAGAGAACTCACCGGGTTTGGAACAGCATAGTTCCTCGGGTTCGTTTCTTCCCTGTGACGAACTTCAGAAAAACGCACACCTTCCTCTCGCGCACCGCCTGAGTCTCCGGGGTCAGGGTGACTTCTACAGCTCGAGCTCCATGGGACGATTTAATGACGGCGCACCCGCGGACTTTACGCACGGGGCAGCTCCCACGAACCCTCGCGCCTCGCCCAACAAACATAGCAAATATATGGAAAATATTAATCAGGATCAAAATGGTTTATCAATAAGCGGGAAGGGCTCGTTTTATGAAAACAACTCCGAGGGTAAGTGGAGATTTTTATTTATTTTTTATTAAAAAATCACGGCCATCAGTGTGAGGCTAACTGTGAAAAAGATATAGCCTCTCTACGAAAATAGGGGGAAATGCAATAATAATACTCACAATAATTATAATAATTATGTATTTACCTAAATGGTATAGGCCTAACTGAATAATGTTCTATTGCGTGTGGAAACCGTTTGACTTGTCAAACATTATGCAATATCCATTCTGAAGAAGATACATACCCGTGATAAGATAATTGCGACCAACATTTGTTGTCAGCTACTTCAAGTTGTTTCAAAATTAAATTTTCACCTATTTTGTAGATCAGTGGATACATATATTTTCAGGGTTTCTTTGGCGCTGCACATAGCCTATGCATATGTTTCAAGGGCTTGGATAAAAACTTTGTTAACACTGTAAACAATATTGTGCTAGTTCTACCTTTTTTTAAATTACGTAACTATTTACATCATCTTTTTTAGTATTTCCAACATGAGGTATTCTGATGTATAATATACTTCACTTTTGCTGTTTCACAAACACTAATAAATGAAGTCCAGCGTCTAAAAAAAGGGCGTAGTTCCAACAGAAGTGTATTAATTCCCAAACGATTCGTCAGATCTACTTCCTCTTTTTGATCAGTTACTTTCAGTGATCATATCTTAATGTTGATTTGTTGTTGTTGCCATTTTAACACACTTGATCACGCATTGTTGAACACGGAAGTGGAGGTGGAACTGCAAGCATAGTAAGATGCTTTTAATGTGCCTCCAGCATGAAGTGTTATGCGCAGTTATGCGCATGACCTTGTTTAAAGTGGGAATGGGTCATCTCATTTTTCAACGTAAATTTGCATATAATGTTGTTTAAGAGTATAATAAAAGTAACACAAAAAAAATGTATTACCCACAAAATTGAGCTACCCGGCAAGTACTCTCAAATTCTTAAATTGAGAGTAAATGTCAAGACAAAAATTGTAAACTAAACAATACATTAAATTGAATTAACACTTTCAAATATTGAAGTAAAACCAGGAACCTGTGCTTTTATGTGATAATCCTACATTTTTTGGGGGGGGGGCCTGAATCATTATGTACAGTCTAATGATCGTGATTCCTTTTCACCAAATGTCTGTTTTTAATTGTTCACCTAATTATTTAGCTTGTTTTCTATCATTTAGGATAACGTTCCAAAGGACCATCAAAGGACGGATGTTTATTAGTCCACACAGCAGGCCCCGGCTGAAGAAATCCCTCAAAAATAACGGAATGACTTTGTAGATCTGGGCCTCGTTTCCCAGTTGCGATGTAATTTAAGCATTACGATGATCGTACCAGTTGCATCATTATTTACGAGCCAACTTTCTAAGTGTGTCCCAAACAAACAAGTAGAGAGTACCTTCGCTAAGTGCATCGTTAGACCATGTGTCGTGTGGTTAGTAGGCCTATTGATTGGATCGAAAGAATAAGCCGCGCTGCTGTCGGATCAGCTTTCTCCATTCAAATCTTACTTTAACATTCGGATTATTCCACAATACTGACGACGGATTAGCTCCTAGAGAGATATTACCATCTATGGCTGCAACTATTGAGGTGACGTATTATGTTTACCCGATAATAATGCACTAAATCACAGATTGGGCACATGTTGTTACACATGAAACATATTGAGGCAAAAAAAAAATACAGACAGTAGTGGCAAAATAAAGCTCAATATGATTTAAATATGATTGAAATATATCGACCCATTTAGGCTTAGCCTATTTACATTTTAATGTTGTCATCACGGTTTTCGTTTGAAGATTTGTTTTATCTTTCACTTGTTTGTAACAATTGCAAATACTTTGGCAACTTTGTATTTGTAGTCCACTTCGCTCTGAAGTTATCAGCCGTCAAAGTCAGACAGATACCCAGCCTAAACACAGGCAGGACAGGTCACCCGTGATGCAAGTCAGTATTCCACGGTTCCCATTTCTGGGGACATCGGGAGGCAACAATGAGCGCTGTTACCTTCAAGCATCTGTCTTTGATTCCAAAGGTTACAATTTCGAATCAGGCGATAGAAAGTTGTTTTTGGGATGTTTTTTTTAAGCCTATCCCAAACCTTAGCCCTTACCTGAATTTACCTGAACTCAGAGTTAATGCCTAAATTAAGATTTCGGAATATTGCCTAAACTTAACTCTAGCATACTGACCACTCCGCTCGCGTTACTAGCTGAGATGTCTGTGAATAAAGTGACGCGGAAGGGCCAAACACATCTAATGGTGCACTTTGGCTGCTCTGTGAGTGGTCTGGATCACTCGTAGACGTGTGAAGATTTTTAACAGCAACGTTACTAACGAAGGTTCTGGGAAACAGCTCGGCTACTAAAGATACGTCGTAAAATTGTTCTAATTATGATATATCTTAACGCTACGAAGGCTCTGGGAAACGAGGCCCTGAATGCCGCTATGCCTTTGTAGGTCGAACATCTTGAATTAGGCCTGTGATGTTGTTCCTTGCCAGCTCCTTTTCAGGATTTAGTTGTTTTGGTGAACCTAATATCCCCAATGTTGCCCTTTCGAATGATTAGAAAATCAAATGTAAATCAAATGTTAAAAGACGATTTTAAAGTCATGGAATATTATAGGCCTAGACGACGACTACAAAATAATATAGCCAGCCCACCGAAATTGGCTAGGCCGACTCAAATGAATGTGCAACGACATCAAAAAACGTCATTATTTTAGCCTGAGCGGTCTAGGTGCGTGATTACGGCGTCGGTGGAGCGAGCTTCCACCGTGCCATACACATCTTATAAACACACCAATCATATGTATTCTGCACAAAATACAGTAATAAACGAAACAAACAAAAACTAAATACAACTTGAGTTCATTTTAAATTGAGAAGGTTTCTTAATCAAAAAGTTCTGTTTTGTTTCTGATGCGCAAAAAAAAGTTACACATTTCCTAATTAGATTCTCAATATGTGTTTTATGCAACAGGCCCTATTTGCAAATATTGACTCTGGAAGACCCTGTCCCTTTTACATTTTTTTTTTACATCATAATATTTTTCAGGTGCAATATTATCTATTATATTTAAGCACATTCAGAACATTCTCTAAATAATAATAAACTTAAAGAACTAGATTAACTTAAAGATAAAGATGATTTTCTTCGGCCTGAGACATGCACCAACACAACGTTCCAAATTGAAACACTTTAGTAAACGTAATATCCCGTGAACTCGAGTCTTAGGAAATGACGTGGTTCTTCAGTATTATTTATTGACGTTTGTAATCTATCCTCTAAAGTTGCCTTTATTAAGGGATGTGAGTTCTGTTAAGGACAGTGATATATCTGTGTGTGCAGAATAACATACAGCAGTCTGATTCATGTTATTGCCAAAGACAACGTGTGATAGAGATACTCTATCTCTACAGTTAATCTTCATCTTAGATAATACCATGGTCTGATATAAAATGAATACTTTTCTATTTCTTTGGTCTTGAATTAATACTTTTTTATACACATGCAAACACACTTAGACGCTTACACACACACACACACACACACACACACACACACACACACACACACACACACACACACACACACACACACACACACACACACACACACACACACACACACACACACACACAGTGATTAGAGCGTTGGGCCAATAACCAAAAGTTTGCTGAATCGAATACCTGAGATGACATGGTAAAAAAAAACATGTCATTCTGCCCCTGAGCAAGGCAGTTAACCCACTGTTACCCAGGCGGCGTGGCTGTCGATTAACCCTTGTGTAGTCTTAACATTATGTATACTCCCCTTGTCCTAAGGGTAAAAAAAAATGACCTGCCTTCACTAAAATAAAGCAGCTTAATTGAATGTTAAACCCCAAATCTATTTTGCATGAAGAAACTTTGTGAATATCTGGGATTTCCCTCTTCACAATGCAGAAAGACTGCACTTAATCAGTGGACACCACTTGTTTCTATTACAACACACCTGTCAGAATTGTTTACTGTTGAACATAGTGGCGGGTCTTTTTTTTACCCTTAAGCCAACACAAGGGTTAAGGCAGCCCCTTGCTGAAGACACATTTAAGTTGTACAACTGACTAGGTATCCCCCTTTCCCTTTCTGTTGTACAACTGACTAGGTATCCCCCTTTCCCTTTCTGTTGTACAACTGACAAGGTATCCCCCCTTTCTGTTGTACAACTGACTAGATACCCCCCTTTCCCTTTCTGTTGTACAACTGACTAGATATCCCCCCTTTCTGTTGTACAACTGACTAGATATCCCCTTCCCCTTTCTGTTGTACAACTGACTAGGTATCCCCCTTTCTGTTGTACAACTGACTAGATACCCCTTTCCTTTCTGTTGTACAACTGACTAGATATCCCCCTTTCTGTTGTACAACTGACTAGGTATCCCCTTTCTGTTGTACAACTGACTAGATACCCCCTTTCCTTTCTGTTGTACAACTGACTAGATATCCCCCCCTTTCTGTTGTACAACTGACTAGGTATCCCCCCTTTCTGTTGTACAACTGACTACATATCCCCCTTTCCTTTCTGTTGTACAACTGACTAGATATCCCCCTTTCTGTTGTACAACTGACTAGGTATCCCCTTTCTGTTTTACAACTAACTAGATATCCCCCTTTCCCTTTCTGTTGTACAACTGACTAGGTATCCCCCTTTCTGTTGGACAACTGACTAGGTATCCCCCTTTCTGTTGTACAACTGACTAGGTATCCCCCTTTCTGTTGTACAACTGACTAGGTATCCCCCTTTCTGTTGTACAACTGACTAGATATCCCCCTTTCTGTTGTACAACTGACTAGGTATCCCCCTTTCTGTTGTACAACTGACTAGGTATCCCCCTTTCTGTTGTACAACTGACCAGATATCCCCCTTTCTGTTGTACAACTGACTAGATATCCCCCTTTCTGTTGTACAACTGACTAGATATCCCCCTTTCTGTTGTACAACTGACTAGGTATCCCCCCTTGCTGTTGTACAACTGACTAGATATCCCCCTTTCTGTTGTACAACTGACTAGGTATCCCCCTTTCTGTTGTACAACTGACTAGATATCCCCCTTTCTGTTGTACAACTGACTAGATATCCCCCTTTCTGTTGTACAACTGACTAGGTATCCCCCTTTCTGTTGTACAACTGACTAGCTATCCCCCTTTCTGTTGTACAACTGACTAGGTATCCCCCTTTCTGTTGTACAACTGACCAGATATCCCCCTTTCTGTTGTACAACTGACCAGATATCCCCCTTTCTGTTGTACAACTGACCAGATATCCCCCTTTCTGTTGGACAACTGACCAGATATCCCCCTTTCTGTTGGACAACTGACTAGGTATCCCGCTTTCTGTTGTACAACTGACTAGGTATCCCCCTTTCTGTTGTACAACTGACCAGATATCCCCCTTTCTGTTGGACAACTGACTAGGTATCCTCCCTTTCTGTTGTACAACTAACAACTAACTAGATATCCCCCTTTCCTTTCTGTTGAAATACATCAAAACACAATAATATTGTAGTATACAGACACCTGCCAACTAATATCAACACATATTGCCTTGTGCCTTGTAATTCTGTTACCAAACACCCACTGATCTTTAAGATATATTCTAGTTTCTCTCGCTCACGAGGAGGGAGGATAATGAAAGTTCACAGGAGTAACAAGTAAAGGTAGACCTACCAATTAGTTATAGTGATTTTACTGATATCAAGTTTGTTTATGAATAATTAAGTGATTCAAACTTGTAATTCTGTTACCAAATTGGTAACAGAATTACCAAAAAGTAGAGTACTGTACAGTAGAGTTGAGTACAGTACAGTACAGTACAGTTCAGTACTGTACAGTACATTAGAGTTCACTACTGTACAGTAGAGTTCAGTACATTAGAGTAGAGTACTGTACATTAGAGTAGAGAAGACTACAGTACTGTACAATAGAGTAGAGTTCAGTACAGTAGAGTACAGTACAGTGTTCAGTACAGTAGAGTACTGTACAGTTCAGTAGAGTATAGTACTGTACAGTTCAGTAGAGTATAGTACAGTACAGTATTCAGTACAGTAGAGTACTGTACAGTTCAGTAGAGTATAGTACTGTATAGTTCAGTAGAGTATAGTACTGTACAGTTCAGTAGAGTATAGTACTGTACAGTTCAGTAGAGTATAGTACTGTACAGTTCAGTACAGTAGAGTACTGTACAGTTCAGTAGAGTATAGTACTGTAGAGTTCAGTACAGTATAGTAGAGTCCAGTACAGTAGAGTCCAGTACTGTACATTAGAGTTCAGTAGAGTAGAGTACGGTACAATGTACAGTATTGGACATATTTACTGTACTGTACGGAACTCTACTCTACTGTGCTGTGTTGTACTGTACTCTACTGTGCTGTGTTGTACTGTACTCTGCTGTGTTGTACTGTACTCTGCTGTGCTGTACTGTACTCTGCTGTGCTGTACTGTACTCTGCTGTGCTGTGTTGTACTGTACTCTACTGTGCTGTACTGTACGGAACTCTACTGTGCTGTGTTGTACTGTACTCTGCTGTGCTGTGTTGTACTGTACTCTACTGTGCTGTGTTGTACTGTACTCTACTGTGCTGTGTTGTACTGTACTCTGCTGTGCTGTGTTGTACTGTACTCTGCTGTGCTGTGTTGTACTGTACTCTACTGTGCTGTGTTGTACTGTACTCTGCTGTGCTGTGTTGTACTGTACTCTACTGTGCTGTGTTGTACTGTACTCTACTGTGCTGTGTTGTACTGTACTCTGCTGTGCTGTGTTGTACTGTACTCTGCTGTGCTGTGTTGTACTGTACTCTGCTGTGCTGTGTTGTACTGTACTCTACTGTGCTGTGTTGTACTGTACTCTGCTGTGCTGTGCTGTGTTGTACTGTACTCTGCTGTGCTGTGTTGTACTGTACTCTACTGTGCTGTGTTGTACTGTACTCTACTGTGCTGTGTTGTACTGTACTCTGCTGTGCTGTGTTGTACTGTACTCTACTGTGCTGTGTTGTACTGTACTCTGCTGTGCTGTGTTGTACTGTACTCTGCTGTGCTGTGTTGTACTGTACTCTACTGTGCTGTGTTGTACTGTACTCTGCTGTGCTGTGTTGTACTGTACTCTGCTGTGCTGTACTGTGACGTCCAAACTTGTGAAACATAGACATTTATGATTGGTTCAGATTTTTCAATGTAAATTGTCCAAAGTAGTCCTTGTGCATAGTGCACAGTTTGTTAAACTTTAAAATCAATGTTTTTTGTAGGGGATACATGTTAAAGTGAAAAATCTGTGTCAAATCGCAATTCTGTTACAATGGAATTGCCCTTTTTTTTAAAACCCACCATGAAAGGGTTTTCATTCAACTTTTTTTAAATATGGGGTTGTGGACCATATAAGAATGAGATACAGAAAGCCCCAAATATTGGTACGATTAGAATACTTTTTTTTGGACAAGATAATCCATTTGGCGTCAGTCTGTCTGTGAATTTAACCTGAGTGTTGTTTTTCTGACTCAGATTTGAGTAGAGATATGTTGTGTCCACATGACACTTGATTGCTGTCCAACATTCTGGGACACAGTCAGACTCACACACCTTCAAAGGCAGACTAGTGTTCCTGTTTTGTCTATTGGTGCTTGGAAGGGGAGAGGGTTAGGGTTTAGAGATTGAAAAGCAGGGGGGATGGTATAGCACATAGCCTAAAATGTTATATAAAGAAGTATATAAGTATAGTGAGTTAGAGGGATGATGAATTGACTAGATATTCCTAACCCCCAGATCTCATCCATGTTGACATTTCTTTAACTGCACAGTCCAAAAATGAATAATACAAAATGTAAAAAATATATATATTTTAAATTCTAAGAAACCGTTAAACCCAATTCAATGCTCCCGAAATTTGACATTTTACCAAAAATATGTCTGACATCTGATAATGCAGCAAAAGCTTATTTCTCTCAAATTTGTTTATATCCCTGTTAGTGAGCATTTATCCTTTGCCAAGATAATCCATCCACCTGACAGGTGTGCCATATCAAGAAGCTGATTAAACCTTATGATCATTACACAGGTGCACTTTGTGCTGGGGGACAATAAAAGGCCATTTTCAAAATGTGCCGTTTTGTCACACAATACCACAGATGAACTATGGTGTGAGGTTGGATCTATTCTAAACCAACATCAGGTGTGCGTCCCAAAATGACTCCTTATTCCATAAATAGTGCACTACTTTTGAGCAAAGACCTATTGGCCCTCGTCAAAAGTAGTGCACTCTGTAGGGAAAAGAAAATACTTATCTGTTTGGGACAGGAAGTTAATTAGGACTATGCTGAATGACTGATCTCAACTGTCCTCTGAGTGAGCCTAATGATAGGACATGGGGAAAGTCTAGATAAGACAAAGGGGACCAAGAGAGAATAATTATCTTCTGGGACCCCATCATTAACATGAAGAACAACATCCAAACACAGCCCGAGTGAAACATCCATAATGTTTTAGTCCAGTGACATCCATAATGGTACTGTCCAGTCATCCAAACACATCCAGTCCATAATGGTACTGTCCAGTTAACCAAACACTCCCGGAGTCCATAATGGTACTGTCAAGTCATTCAAACACTCAGGGAGTCCATAATGGTACTGTCAAGTCATCCAAACACTCAGGGAGTTGATAATGGTACTGTCCAGTCAAACAAACACTCCCAGAGTCCATAATGGTACTGTCCAGTCATCCAAACGCACACATAGTCCATAATGGTACTGTCCAGTCAAACAAACACTCCCAGAGTCCATAATGGTACTGTCCAGTCAACCAAACACAGGGAGTTGATAATGGTACTGTCCAGTCATCCAAATGGACCCAGTCCATAATGGTATTGTCAAGTGATCCAAACACACCCAGAGTCCATAATGGTACTGTCCAGTCATCCAAACACTCAGGGAGTTGATAATGGTACTGTCCAGTGATCCAAACACACCCAGTCCATAATGGTATTGTCCAGTACAGTTACAAGGAAGTGACTTGTATCACATAAATGAATAGATGGTCTGTGTGTCATATCTATCATAGTCATGAAATGCATATATTTGACCATGCCTTATTATTTTATACACACAATGATACTTTGTATCAAATTTGGTCAAATGTCTAACTTTCTAAATTGAATTAAAAACTCAAATGATGTGGGACTCACAATGTCAAAAATGTGTTCTTGCAATAAGAGATATCACATAACGAGATTTTCAGTCTTCAAAAATAAACTTTGAACTTGTTAAATTAGTTGGAAGAATCTGTAGTATATTCTGTCCATAACATGATCCCAAAACACTAGGTCCATGTGAAACCTCCTCAAACCCAAAACACATCAGTTTGAGTTCTGCTCAGGGGGTCTTGACCTTCATTTAATGTGGGTCAAAACAAACAGTGTTGCAGTGGTCTGGAATGTTGTGTCTGGTCAGATCTGATTAAAACCATAACAAGGAGACTTCAAACTAAAATACGAAATTAAGAGAAAAAAAAGCAAGTTTTAAAAGCAACGCATATTTATTTCCAACTCTATCTCATACAAATTTGTGCATAACTGTAAAACAATTCCGTCAGCAGCTCACTTAGTGTTTTGCGCATATAGTTGCTTGTCTTGTATTCGTGGCTCATCTGGCCTGTTTTTCTCACCTCTTATCAGGGGTCTGTAAGAGACCAGTGGGACCCCTGAGACAACATAGGAACGTTCACTCCTTTCCAAACCAACGTCCTCCTTCAGATCTTAGTCAAATCTCCTGAGAAAAGACAAGTCTACGTGGCTGAATCCTGTTTATTATTCATGGAGAATATTACGTTGATGCCTCTTACAGTGGACGTTAATGAATCCTGTTTGTTATTAATGGAGAATATTACGCTGATGCCTCTTACAGTGGACGTTAATGAATCCTGTTTGTTATTAATGGAGAATATTACGCTGATGCCTCTTACAGTGGACGTTAATGAATCCTGTTTGTTATTAATGGAGAATATTACGCTGATGCCTCTTACAGTGGACGTTAATGAATCCTGTTTGTTATTAATGGAGAATATTACGCTGATGCCTCTTACAGTGGACGTTAATGAATCCTGTTTGTTATTAATGGAGAATATTACGCTGATGCCTCTTACAGTGGACGTTAATGAATCCTGTTTGTTATTAATGGAGAATATTACGCTGATGCCTCTTACAGTGGACGTTAATGAATCCTGTTTGTTATTAATGGAGAATATTACGCTGATGCCTCTTACAGTGGACGTTAATGAATCCTGTTTGTTATTAATGGAGAATATTACGTTGATGCCTCTTACAGTGGACGTTAATGAATCCTGTTTGTTATTAATGGAGAATATTACGCTGATGCCTCTTTGAAAAATCCTGACCATAGAAAACCTGTATTGATTTTCTATGTTGGTGATTTGTACGATTCCCAATTAGAGGCAGCTGGTTATTGTTGTCTCTAATTGGGGATCATACTTATAAGTAGCATTTTGTCCACCTGTGGGTTATGGGATATTGTTTAGGTATATTGTGTTTGAGCACTACGCAGTCACGTGTCTTTGTAAGTTTTGTTATTTTGTTTTCAGTTTCACTTATTCATTAAAAGATGTGGAACTATACTCACGCTGCGCCGGACGGAGAATATTACGCTGATGCCTCAGTGGATATTAATGTTAGGTTGGCTGTTTAATCTGAATATCTCTGTGTGACAATGTTACCACTGGTAGACATCAGAGCCTCGCTTAAACACAGCAATTTACTTTTTTTCACGCACGCACACACACACACACACACACATTTTCTTATAGTAAGCCCTATCTTCCTCCTTTCTCTCTCTCTACCCGCCCTCAGCCAGAGAGAAGGTGGGTCCCAAGCCTATGGGCTACCCAGTGATTGGTTCAGACTTCTGCATCAAGCTGAAGGAGCCAACCAATGGTCTCCAAACAGGGGACTCAATCGCAGACTCCATCGACCTATCGGGCAAGAACAAGAAGCGTCGTAACCGCACCACGTTCAGTACGTTCCAGTTGGAGGAGCTGGAGAAGGTGTTTCAGAAGACTCACTACCCTGATGTTTACGCCCGGGAACAGCTGGCCCTTAGGACCGAACTCACAGAGGCCCGTGTACAGGTAATCCCCCTCTTCATCACATCCTACACATCCTACAGGCCCCTATCCTGGCTGCTACAGTAATTGTCTCAGTCCCCTATCCTGGCTGCTACAGTAACTATCTCAGTCCCCAATCCTGGCTGCTACAGTAACTGTCTCAGTCCCCTATCCTGGCTGCTACAGTAACTGTCCCAGTCCCCTATCCTGGCTGCTACAGTAACTGTCCCAGTCCCCTATCCTGGCTGCTACAGTAACTGTCCCAGTCCCCTATCCTGGCTGCTACAGTAACTATCTCAGTCCCATATCCTGGCTGCTACAGTAACTGTCCCAGTCCCCTATCCTGGCTGCTACAGTAACTGTCTCAGTCCCCTATCCTGGCTGCTACAGTAACTGTCCCAGTCCCCTATCCTGGCTGCTACAGTAACTGTCTCAGTCCCCTATCCTGGCTGCTACAGTAACTGTCCCAGTCCCCTATCCTGGCTGCTATAGTAACTGTCTCAGTCCCCTATCCTGGCTGCTACAGTAACTGTCCCAGTCCCCAATCCTAGCTGCTACAGTAACTGTCTCAGTCCCCTATCCTGGCTGCTACAGTAACTGTCTCAGTCCCCAATCCTGGCTGCTACAGTAACTGTCCCAGTCCCCTATCCTGGCTGCTACAGTAACTATCTCAGTCCCCTATCCTAGCTGCTACAGTAACTATCTCAGTCCCCTATCCTGGCTGCTACAGTAACTGTCTCAGTCCCCTATCTTGGCTGCTACAGTAACTGTCTCAGTCCCCAATCCTGGCTGCTACAGTAACTGTCTCAGTCCCCTATCCTGGCTGCTACAGTAACTGTCTCAGTCCCCTATCCTGGCTGCTACAGTAACTGTCTCAGTCCCCAATCCTGCTGCTACAGTAACTGTCTCAGTCCCCAATCCTGGCTGGTACAGTAACTGTCTCAGTCCCCTATCCTGGCTGCTACAGTAACTGTCTCAGTCCCCTATCCTGGCTGCTACAGTAACTGTCTCAGTCCCCTATCCTGGCTGCTACAGTAACTGTCTCAGTCCCCTATCCTGGCTGCTACAGTAACTGTCTCAGTCCCCAATCCTGGCTGCTACAGTAACTGTCTCAGTCCCCTATCCTGGCTGCTACAGTAACTGTCTCAGTCCCTATCCTGGCTGCTACAGTAACTGTCTCAGTCCCCTATCCTGGCTGCTACAGTAACTGTCTCAGTCCCCTATCCTGGCTGCTACAGTAACTGTCCCAGTCCCTATCCTGGCTGCTACAGTAACTGTCTCAGTCCCCTATCCTAGCTGCTACAGTAACTATCTCAGTCCCCTATCCTGGCTGCTACAGTAACTGTCTCAGTCCCCTATCTTGGCTGCTACAGTAACTGTCTCAGTCCCCAATCCTGGCTGCTACAGTAACTGTCTCAGTCCCCTATCCTGGCTGCTACAGTAACTGTCTCAGTCCCTATCCTGGCTGCTACAGTAACTGTCTCAGTCCCCTATCCTGGCTGCTACAGTAACTGTCTCAGTCCCCCAATCCTGGCTGGTACAGTAACTGTCTCAGTCCCCTATCCTGGCTGCTACAGTAACTGTCTCAGTCCCCTATCCTGGCTGCTACAGTAACTGTCTCAGTCCCCTATCCTGGCTGCTACAGTAACTGTCTCAGTCCCCTATCCTGGCTGCTACAGTAACTGTCTCAGTCCCCAATCCTGGCTGCTACAGTAACTGTCTCAGTCCCCTATCCTGGCTGCTACAGTAACTGTCTCAGTCCCCTATCCTGGCTGCTACAGTAACTGTCTCAGTCCCCTATCCTGGCTGCTACAGTAACTGTCTCAGTCCCCTATCCTGGCTGCTACAGTAACTATCTCAGTCCCCTATCCTGGCTGCTACAGTAACTGTCTCAGTCCCCTATCCTGGCTGCTACAGTAACTGTCTCAGTCCCCTATCCTGGCTGCTACAGTAACTGTCTCAGTCCCCTATCCTGGCTGCTACAGTAACTGTCTCAGTCCCCAATCCTGGCTGCTACAGTAACTGTCTCAGTCCCCTATCCTGGCTGCTACAGTAACTGTCTCAGTCCCCTATCCTGGCTGCTACAGTAACTGTCTCAGTCCCCAATCCTGGCTGCTACAGTAACTGTCTCAGTCCCCTATCCTGGCTGCTACAGTAACTGTCTCAGTCCCCTATCCTGGCTGCTACAGTAACTATCTCAGTCCCCTATCCTGGCTGCTACAGTAACTATCTCAGTCCCCTATCCTGGCTGCTACAGTAACTGTCCCAGTCCCCTATCCTGGCTGCTACAGTAACTGTCCCAGTCCCTATCCTGGCTGCTACAGTAACTGTCTCAGTCCCCTATCCTGGCTGCTACAGTAACTGTCTCAGTCCCCTATCCTGGCTGCTACAGTAACTGTCTCAGTCCCCTATCCTGGCTGCTACAGTAACTGTCTCAGTCCCCTATCCTGGCTGCTACAGTAACTGTCTCAGTCCCCTATCCTGGCTGCTACAGTAACTGTCCCAGTCCCCTATCCTGGCTGCTACAGTAACTGTCCCAGTCCCCTATCCTGGCTGCTACAGTAACTGTCTCAGTCCCCTATCCTGGCTGCTACAGTAACTATCTCATTCCCTATCCTGGCTGCTACAGTAACTGTCCCAGTCCCTATCCTGGCTGCTACAGTAACTATCTCAGTCCCCTATCCTGGCTGCTACAGTAACTGTCCCAGTCCCCTATCCTGGCTGCTACAGTAACTGTCTCAGTCCCCTATCCTGGCTGCTACAGTAACTATCTCATTCCCCTATCCTGGCTGCTACAGTAACTGTCCCAGTCCCCTATCCTGGCTGCTACAGTAACTGTCCCAGTCCCCTATCCTGGCTGCACAAGTAACTGTCTCAGTCCCCTATCCTGGCTGCTACAGTAACTGTCCCAGTCCCCTATCCTGGCTGCTACAGTAACTGTCCCAGTCCCCTATCCTGGCTGCTACAGTAACTGTCTCAGTCCCCTATCCTGGCTGCTACAGTAACTGTCTCAGTCCCCTATCCTGGCTGCTACAGTAACTGTCTCAGTCCCCTATCCTGGCTGCTACAGTAACTGTCTCAGTCCCCTATCCTGGCTGCTACAGTAACTGTCTCAGTTTGCAACTGTAATAGTTTGCAGTACCATCCTGCAAACAGTTAATACATCCAGATTATAGGCTACAATATTTATGTGCAGAAATGCAAAGTAGAACTGCTGCTCAGTCCTTTTAAATTAAGATTTTTGTTTGTTGCCTTACAACAAACTTTGGCATTTGAAAGTGAATTACGGTAAGTGGCAGATGTGATCCCTTTTCTCTCTCTCTCCATTCAGGTGTGGTTCCAGAACCGACGGGCCAAGTGGAGGAAGAGGGAACGCTACGGGAAGATCCAGGAGGTGCGAAACCACTTTGCTGCTACATACAATATCTCCACCTACCAGGTACACACAGACACACATAGTTCACTTTGCTACTACTTAAGATATCTCCACCTACCAGGTACACACAGACACACATAGTTCACTTTGCTACTACTTAAGATATCTCCACCTACCAGGTACACACAGACACACATAGTTCACTTTGCTGCTACATACAATATCTCCACCTACCAGGTACACACAGACACACATAGTTCACTTTGCTACTACATACAATATCTCCACCTACCAGGTACACACAGACACACATAGTTCACTTTGCTGCTACATACAATATCTCCACCTACCAGGTACACACAGACACACATAGTTCACTTTGCTACTACTTAAGATATCTCCACCTACCAGGTTATTACATACAATATCTCCACCTGCTACATAGTTCACTTTGCTGCTACATACAATATCTCCACCTACCAGGTACACACAGACACACATAGTTCACTTTGCTGCTACATACAATATCTCCACCTACCAGGTACACACAGACACACATAGTTCACTTTGCTGCTACATACAATATCTCCACCTACCAGGTACACACAGACACACATAGTTCACTTTGCTATTACATACAATCCACCTCTCCACAGACACACAGGTACTTGTCTTCCGACACACATAGTTCACTTTGCTGCTACATACAATATCTCCACCTACCAGGTACACGCTCACTTTGCCCTCAATCTCCACCTAAGGTACACACAGACACACATAGTTCACTTTGCTATTACATACAATATCTTCCTCTTCTAGATGCAGAGCAACCTAGATGCAGAGCAACCTGTGGCCAGGAGCTGGTGCAGGAGGGGGCGGGGGGTCCGGCGGGGGCTGTGTCCTGAGCCCTGACACCATGTCTTCCTCTTGTATGAGCCCCTACCCCCATCCCCACAGCAACCTCTCCTCCATGGGCTTCATGGGCATGCCCCCGTCCTCCAGCCACCCCCACCACCCTCACCATCACCCCCACACCACCCTGGCATCAATAGCCTCTACTCTCTCCACAGCTTCCCTGGGGCCCTCGGGGGCCACTCCTTTGAGCCAGGGCCCGAGACAGAGTATAAGCCATCCAGCCTGTTGGCCCTGCGGATGAAGGCTAAGGACCCTGGGAGTCTTCTATCCTGGCCTACATGATCACCACAGTGTCAGGGCCCTACTATGTTCTGACTGAGCCAATGTACACACACACATTCAAACTCAATCTTGTATACTAGCTACGCCATGGATAGTTATGGCCACATGTGTTTGTGTTGCTGCATGTTGATAACAGAAGAAGTCTAAACTCTCTCCTGTGGTTTACTATAATATGTATACACACACTCTGCTATTTTTCTCCCAAAAATGTAAACCCACAGACTTCAAAACATGACATGATAAACAGTTTGAGTTTGTTAGGTATTTTGTCCCTGGGCATTTCCATGTAAAAAGGACCAACATATAAAAGTTCATACGAACAGGTAAAACTGGGTGTCAAATGAAAACTAAGAGTCTATATTTTTGGGGAAATGAATGCATAGAAACCATTTTGCCATCTTGAACATTTGTCATAAAGTAAAGGCTTTGATTTCTGGACAAAGGGGGTCTTAGAAAACATCTACCAGAAAAAAAGTTTTAAAGGTATCAGAAATACATCAAAACACAATAATATTGTAGTATAAAGACCCCTGCCATCTAATATCAACACATACTTTTAGTTTTGGTTAAATGTACCATCTGTAAGTATAATAAATATTTCCTTTGTAATTGTGATTTGTAATTCCGTTACCAAACAGCCACATACTGTATCTCCTTCATGAGACATACCAATTAGTTACAGTGATTTTACTGATATCAAATTTTGTTTTTGACGTATTAAGTGATTAAAATTCGTATTTCGAGATACCAAGCAATCTGTAACGTAATGACTGCAACTGAATTGGCTACGATAGGAAATCGTAGTAGTCACAAACCACAGTTGGATCACCTGTTACTGTCCTCCCTTCCACTGACTGTTATGTTCAGCTCATAGTGTCTTATGTTACTGTCCTCCCTTCTACTGACTGTTATGTTCAGCTCATAGTGTCTCCTGTTACTGTCCTCCCTTCCACTGACTGTTATGTTCAGCTCATAGTGTCTCCTGTTACTGTCCTCTCTTCCACTGACTGTTATGTTCAGCTCAGTGTCTCCTGTTACTGTCCTCCCTTCCACTGACTGTTATGTTCAGCTCATAGTGTCTCCTGTTACTGTCCTCCCTTCCACTGACTGTTATGTTCAGCTCATAGTGTCTCCTGTTACTGTCCTCCCTTCCACTGACTGTTATGTTCAGCTCATCATTTGGTGGTCAAAGCAAGAGTGTTAAAACAGTACAGTACAGTGGAGTATAGTGCAGTACAGTGGAGTACAGTGCAGTACAGTGGAGTACAGTGCAGTACAGTGGAGTGCAGTACAGTACAGTGGAGTATAGTGCAGTACAGTGGAGTATAGTGCAGTACAGTGGAGTACAGTGCAGTACAGTGGAGTACAGTGCAGTACAGTGGAGTGCAGTACAGTACAGTGGAGAATAGTGCAGTACAGTGGAGTACAGTGCAGTACAGTGGAATGCAGTACAGTACAGTGGAGTATAGTGCAGTACAGTGGAGTACAGTGCAGTACAGTGGAGTGCAGTACAGTACAGTGGAGTGCAGTACAGTACAGTGGAGTACAGTACAGTGAGTTGTACTGAACTAAACTCTACTTTACTGTAGTGAACTCTACTGTACTGTTAAATAGTTTTGGTCATTTACACATGTTATTGCAGGTGCAGTAATGCCTAACAATACAAACAATACACACAAATTCCAAAAATAAAAATTAAGAAATTAAGAAATATCCGAATGAGCAATGTCAGACTCCAGAAAATAAATATACAGTATATATACACTACCGTTCAAAAGTTGAGTCACTTAGAAATGTCCTTGTTTTTTGCACATTTTTGTCCATTAAAATAACATCAAATTGATCAGAAATACAGTGTAGACATTGTTAATGTTGTAAATTACTATTGTAGCTGGAAACGGCTGATTTTCTTATGGAATATCTACATAGGTGTACAGAGGCCCATTATCAGCAACTATCACTCCTGTGTAACAATGGCACATTGTGTTAGCTAATCCAAGTTTATCATTTTAAAAGGCTAATTGATCATTAGAAAACCCTTTTGCAATTATGTTAGCACAGCTGAAAACTATTGTGCTGATTAAAGAAGCAATACAACTGGCCTTCTTTAGACTAGTTGAGTATCTGGAGCATCAGCATTGTAGGTTCGATTACAGGCTCAAAATTACCAGAAACAAAGAACTTTCTTCCGAAACTCGTTAATCTATTCTTGTTTTGAGAAATTAAGGCTTTTCCATGCGAGAAATTGTCAAGAAACTGAAGATCTCGTACAACGCTGTGTACTACTCCCTTCACAGAACAGCGCAAACTGGTTCTAACCAGAATAGAAAGAGGAGTGGGAGGCTCCGGTGCACAACTGAGCAAGAGGAGAATTACATTAGAGTGTCTAGTTTGACAAACAGACGCCTCACAAGTCTTCAACTGGCAGCTTCATTAAATAGTACCCCCAAAATACCAGTCTCAACGTCAACAGTGAAATGGCGACTTCTAGGCAGAGTTCGTCTGTTCAGTGCCTGTGTTCTTTTTCCCATCTTAATCTTTTATTTTTATTGGCCAGTCAGATATGTTTTTTCTTTGCAACTCTGCCTAGAAGGCCAGCATCCTGGAGTCGCCTCGCCACTGTTGACGTTAAGACTGGTGTTTTGCGGGTACTATTTAATGAAGCTGCCAGTTGAGGACTTGTGAGGCGTCTCTTGCTTAGTTGGGCATAAATATAAATATATTAAAATAAATATATTAAATATATTAAAAACATTGTTTTCTTCATAAATCTATACACAGTACCCCATAATGACCAAGTGAAAACAGGTTGTTAGACATTTTAGCAAATGTATTAAACATAAAAAACAGAAATACCTTATTTACATAAGTATTCTGACCCTTTTCTATGAGACTCGAAATTAAGCTCATGTGCATCCTGTTTCCATTGATCATCCTTGAGCAGTTTCTACAACTTGATTGGAATCCACCTGTGGTAAATTCAATTAATTGGACATGATTTGGAAAGGCACACACCTGTATATATAAGGTCCCACAGTTGACAGTGTATGTCAGAGCAAAAACCAAGCCATGAGGTCGAAGGAATTGTCCGTAGAGCTCCGAGACAGGATTGTGTCGAGGCACAGATCTGGGGAAGGGTACCAAAACATCTGCAGTACTGTACTTTTGGTAATGTACGGTATGTTTGTAGAACATTTTACACATTTATTTTAAAAAAATGAAAAGCTGAAATGTCTTGGGTCAATAAGTATTCAACACTTTCAACACTGAATAAGTTCAGGAGGAAATATTTGGTTAACAGGTCACATAATAAGTTTACTCTGTGTGCAATAATAGTGTTCAACATGATTTTTTTAACGACTACCTCATCTCTGTATCCCACAAATACAAATATCTGTAAGGTCCCTCAGTCGAGCAGTGAACTTCAAACAAAGATTCAACCACAAAGACCAGGGAGGTTTTCCATTGCCTCGCAAAGTAGGTCACCTATTGGTAGATGGGTCAAAATAAAAAGCAGACATTGAATATCCCTTTGAGCATGGTGAAGTTGTTAATAACACTTTGGATGGTGTATCAATACACCCAGTCACTACAGAGATATAGGCGTCCGTCCTATATCTTCCAGTTGCCGGAGAGGAAGGAAACCGCTCAGGGATTTCACTATGAGGCCAATGGTGACTTTAAAACAGTTAAGAGTTTAATGGCTTTAATAGGAGAAAACTGTAGATTAATCAACAACATTGTAGTTACTCGACAATAATAACCTAATTGACAGAGTGAAAAGAAGGAAGTATAGAATAAACAATATTCCTACACAACATCCAGGTTTGTCCATTGAGGTGTGCTGAGGGAGGGGCTCTGTGTGTGTGTGTGGTGTGTATGTAGCAGTATAGCTGGCCTCACATCAAGAGGCCTTCGGATGGCACCCCATGCATCAGTTTAAAGTGGTAGGCCTATTAATGAAAAACTAACTGAGCGACTGCACTATGCCATTGATGATGAAGTGTAGGCCGGCTATCAGGCATCCCTCCAGAGTCCCCGCTCCGTATTGAGAATGCAGGGTCTACCTAGTTCACATCTGGCAACAGAGAGGGTCAACCCAAAAACTCAAATGAATGATGAGCTATGAAGAAATTGGGGTTATAATTCCCTGGTCGTTTCTTCATTTATTTATTTTTATCACAAGGAGTATTTTATGGAGAGGTGATTAATTACTGTATACTGATAGGCCCTTGACTTGACACAGTGGTGGTGTGGCATGATTTTCCACATTACATATGGGTTTCAATGACCCAGGGAAAGCCTTCATGAGTTATTGTAACTCATGGAGACAATGGCCGAACGTGCACAAAGATGTTGGAGTTCAGACATGACGTCATTGTTTTAAACATATCCAAATGGTTTTCAAACTAAGGCATGGTTCAATGCGCCAATAAATCCTCACAATCCACTTTACATTTTTTTTTTTTAATTAGCGGTGTCTTGGCGCTAATATTGGGATCATGTATACTGTGATAATGACCCATACAAAAATAAATGTAATGGAGAGCAATGTATAAGAAGGGATTGGTGGTAAATGCACGGCCTTGTCATTTTTATACACCACCGTTATTGGGGTCTCCTTAGACCAGAGGGAAGAGTGGCCCCTACTGGCCCTCCAACAACACTTCCAGCAGCATCTGGTCTCCCATCCAAGGGTCGAACATGCCCAACCCTGCAGGGCAGTTTAGCTTCAGAGGCAAACAAGCCAGCAGTAGGATGCAGCATGATGGTGTGGTTGCTGGCTACTATTGATTGGAGGAAGATGAAGATAACTACATGCTCTTTCTGTGTGTAATGTCTTCTCATCAATGGCTGGTGCTGCTCTGAACTGTAGAGTTGCGTGGCACCACCCCATCTGGTAAACATGACAAGATGGTAAACATGACAAGATGATGAACATGACAAGATGCCCAATACGTGTCAGCTAGCCATACCGGACAATCTGGGAGATTTTTTTTGGTAATGCATCTTCTCTGGGTTAAAAATGATGTACAGTGAAAGACAGATCCTTCAAAGCTACTTTGCTTCCCCAAGTGGTTAGATTGCTATGGGCAAATATTTGGTGCTCTCTCTCTTACTCCCATCCTCCCTTCCCTCTCGTTACTTCAGTGCTATGACAGCAATGCTGGAACAGATTAGATGCCAGCCAGTCCCCTCCCGGCCTCCCCTGATCTGTGCCTTGTTTTGTGTAAGCCGACATGTGGTTTCAATAGAAGAGCTGAGCATAGTAGAGGGAGTGAAAAGCAAACCCGTCAGAGACACTTTCCACACCCACATACAGCTTTCAAATTCCAGCCAGACCCTAGGAGACAGCAGCAGCGCCATATTCATTAGGCACCAAATGGAAGAAAGCAGACGGAAACAGGGAGGGATGACTACTTGGATTTGTGCAATAAGAAATGCACATTTTCATTTTCTGTTTCAGACTGTTTTATAACGTTTTCCCTTGTCCCAATGAATACACCCCAGCATTCACTCTCCAGCTGCACAGCCCCAGCACTGATTAAACCTCAGATGAAGTGGAAGAGATAAGAGGAGCCTTCGGAGCAGAGCAGAAATTAAGGAGACGGATGAATGGCCTGTGGAAACCAAGAAGAGGAAATAGTGTAATAGCGTATAGGCCTCCGACTCACAATGAATGAGTCATGTGGTCTCTCAAAGTAACATTTACTGTAATGTTTAAAGTTGAGGTATCAGACTCTCAAAATAGAGGTGTTAAACTATAAAAAACAGACAAGAGTTAACATTACATAGGATGATGCAGTGAAATTGACATGTAAAATGTGTCATTACATTTGCTTTACTTCAGGCGATTGTATAAAACGCCAGTCAGTACAGTGAGTACTATAAACGTTTTGTATTAAAATGATAACTCTCTCCACTGGCTTCCAGTTGAAGCTCGCATCCGCTACAAGACCATGGTGCTTGCCTACGGAGCTGTGAGGGGAACGGCACCTCAGTAGCTCCAGGCTCTGATCAGGCCCTACACCCAAACAAGGGCACTGCGTTCATCCACCTCTGGCCTGCTCGCCTCCCTACCACTGAGGAAGTACAGTTCCCGCTCAGCCCAGTCAAAACTGTTCGCTGCTCTGGCCCCCCAATGGTGGAACAAACTCCCTCACGACGCCAGGACAGCGGAGTCAATCACCACCTTCCATAGACACCTGAAACCCCACCTCTTTAAGGAATACCTAGGATAGGATAAAGTAATCCTTCTCACCCCCCTTAAAAGATTTAGATGCACTATTGTAAAGTGGCTGCTCCACTGGATGTCATAAGGTGAATGCACCAATTTGTAAGTCGCTCTGGATAAGAGCGTCTGCTAAATGACTTAAATGTAATGTAATGTAAATGACAGTAGTTCATCATCTGTCCCTATTCATTGCAAAATACTCTGGAGACAAGATGACTCAACATTTCTCTAAAGCCTAGTCAGTCAGAGTGAAAATTAACTATTTTAACCGGAAAAAAGTGTGTAGAGCTCATTGAATTAGCTACTTAAGTTGCATTCCAAGTAAACTCAGGAGTACAGGAGCTAGTGTATCTTAACTCAGTAAACCAGGCTAAAATATGCAGGCCTACCCTGCGTTGCTGTTTATCATTAGTGCAACAGTGTCATCCATCAAAAACACCATAGAGTGGTGGCTTAGGTCCTAGGTGTGCGACAAACGTTCCTCATCCATGTCCGACACACACACACACACACACACACACACACACACACACACAGGCTCTTTATTCGGGGTCATTGGGTGAGGGCTGTCACTGGCGCCTGTACATACATATATTGACCTCATTACCCAAAGAAATACCTCTGATGGTGTCATTAAATGTGCAAAGCTGTCGTTCCGACCGTAGTTTCAAGAAGTACACCAAGCTTTTGATCTATGCCACAGACGTACCTTGACTGCCCTGAATCATAAACTAGTGATGCCGTGTCTGTGCTGCTATTCTGACCTCTCACATCATGCTCATGATCAGGCATCTAAGCCACAGGAGGCTGCTGAGGGGAGGAAAGCTCATAGTAATGGCTGGAATGGAGTGAATGGAATAGCATCAAACATACAGAAACCATGTGTTTAATGTGTTCAGTACCATTCCATTCAATACCGTTCCAGCCATTCCATTCAAGCCCGTCCTCCCCCAATTAACTGCTGTGATCTAGGTCAGTAATCATTAAGTATCTCAGATTAGGAGTGCAGATCTAGGATCAATTTAGCATTATTATAATTTGAGATTTAAAAAAAAAGAATAAAATCATACAATATCATACAAGGGCAGGGGTAAACTTATCCTATAACAGCAATCCTACTCTGAGAAGCTTGATGTGATTAATCGGCATTAACAGTTTTGTACCTATTAGCTCATAATTGCCAGCATGCGGTGTAGGCCTACAGGGCCCTACTGTAACTGTCAACATGAGAGGTAATAGAATTAAGATGAGAGAGAGAGCTCAGCTATAAGTGTCAGGTTGCTTTGGGTTTTATTTCAAAGGAGAGAGAAGAAAGGGTAGAATAGATTTAGCAGCTGATCTGAAGGGAGGGGGGGTTAAGTTAATACCCCCCCCCCCCCCCCCACCTCGCTGCTTTAACAGCCTCCACTCTTCTGGGTAGGCTTTCCAGTAGATGTTGGAACATTGCTGTGTGGACTTGCTTCCATTCAGCCACAAAAGCATTTGTGAGGTCGGGCACTAATGTAGTACGGCGATTAGGCCTGGCTCGCAGTCGGCGTTCCAATTCATCCCAAAGGTGTGTGATGGAGTTGAGGTCAGGGTTCTGTGCAGGTCAAGCAAGTTCTTCCACACCAATCTCAACAAACCATTTCTGTGCACGGGGGCATTGTCATGCATAAACAGGAAAGGGCTTTCCCCAAACTGTTTCCACAAAGTTGGAAGCACAGAATCGTATAGAATGTCATGGTATTGAACTAAGACGCCTAGCCCAAACCATTAAAGACAGCCCTAGACCATTACTCCTCCTCCACCAAACTTTACAGTTGGCACTATGCATTCGGGCAGGTAGTGTTCTCCTGCCATCAGCTAAACCAAGATCCATCCGTTGAACTGCCAGATGGGGAAGCGTGATTCATCACTCCAGAGAACATGTTTCCAGAGTCCAATGGCTGCGAGATTTACACCACTCCAGCTGACGCTTGGCATTGCACATGGTGATTTTAGGCTTGTGTGTGGCTGCTCGGCCATGGAAACCCATTTCCTGCAGCTCGCAATGAACAATTATTGTGCTGACATTGCTTCAAGAGGCAGTTTGGAAATGGGTAGTGAGTGTTGCACCCGAGGAAAGACAATTTTTACGTGCTATGCACTTCAGCGGCCCCATTCTGTGAGCTTGTGTGGCCTATCACTGAGCCGTTGTTGCTCCTAGACGTTTCCACTTCACAATAACAGCACTTACAGTTGACTGGGGCAGCTCTAGCAGGGCAGGAATTTGACAAACTGACTCATTGGAAAGGTGGCATCCTATGATGGTGCCACATTGAAAGTCACTGAGCTCTTATTTTGATTGAACCTTTATTTAACTAGGCAAGTCCGTTAAGAACAAATTCTTATTTACAATGACGTCCTACCCCCGGCCAAACCCTCCCCTAACCCGGACGACGCTGGGCCAATTGTGCGCCGCCCTATGGGACTCCTGATCCCGGCCGGTTGTGATACAGCCCGGGATCTAACCAGTTTCTGTAGTGACACCTCTAGCACTGAGATGCAGTGCCTTAGACCGCTGCGCCACTTGGTAGCAAAGTACGGGCAATTCTACTGCCAATATTTGTCTATGGAGATTGCATGGCCATCCGCTCGATTTTATACACCTGTCAGCAACGGGTGTGGCTGAAATAGCTGAATCCACTAATTTGAAGGTATGTCCACATACTTTTGGTCCTGTAGTGTATGTCAATCTTGGAAAAAACAAACAATGATGACCAGTTAACACATAGGCCTGCCTACTTAGTACAATCGACCCCATCCCAAGGGGAAACACTGACCAAAACTAAGGTTAATACCCTGTCACATACAGGCCGATATAGGCCTACTGAGACTGACTATTGGCTGTCTTATAAACATTTTGACCAAAAGCACTTTAAGTATATTCTGAAAAACACAACACATACAGTAGTTAATGTATTTGCTTAAGCCGCTACTGCATGGTTACAAGACACTAACCACTGCATGGTTACAAGTAAGTTTTAGTATGCTACTCAGATGGCACCATCATGTGGAGAGATTGCAAAAGTACCGCTTTAGACAGAGAAAATTGAAATTGAAAAAATATTGTAAATTTTCGAACCCCACTGAAATAGTTTTATACAATTAATTTAAAAAAAACTCTCACAATGCATGCCTTTTAAAAACCTAGTGCAAAATAGAATGGTGTTGTATTCCTCCTTTGTGCAGTGTTTTACAAAAAATGTGTAGTACACTTTATTATGATCAATAATACTAGTTATTTTAAAACATAGATAACTAAATATAGAACGCATGGCTGTATGCTAAACAACTTTTAACCAAAACAAATATTGTTAGAGTTTCTGTTATTTCTGATTTGACTGACATCCACTGTAAACATGTTGGTTGTTTTCCACACAGTTTTCAGTCCAATCAGCTCGAAGGGGCGGGCTCTGATAGAATTCCAGACAAAATGGCGGATGTTGTTGATTTGCGGCAGGGTCAGTGATAATCGGAGTTCACCTTTTCACTGATTTACTGCAAGACATTATACAGAAATAATATAAGACAAGTCATAATCGTTGTATGGTGAGCTGCAATGAAAGGCAAAGAAAGGTCACCGATTAAAAAGCGTTCTCGGGCTTTGGATGATATCCGAGACAGGGGAGGAGGCCACCCGCCCAGCAAGAAAATGAGGGCTATCTCGGTTTCCAGTGGGAGTAATAATGGGAATAGCTCGACTAAAAGTGACGGAGGATCTACGAGAAGGAGTTTGTTGGGTGACAAGAGAGTCCGGGATGTTGATGGACATGTATCGAGTCGAACCGGTGGGAGTAACCATAGCTATCCCGTTGCTGCTGCAACCTCTACCGGTAAGAACCACAACCTGGGTTTGACACTCGATTTAGCCGCGGCAAGGACTAATGCTCGCGGCGAGCGTGTTCCGCCTCCACCTAACAACAACGAGAGTGAGTACAAAACTCTCAAAATCAGTGAACTGGGCACCCAGTTGAGCGATGAAGACATAGAAGATGGACTTTTCCACGAATTCAAAAAATTCGGGGACGTGAGTGTCAAAATAAGCCGCAGCAACGACGAGAGAATTGCGTTTGTCAACTTCAGAAAGCCCGAGGATGCCAGAGCTGCTAAACACGCACGGGGCAGGTTAGTACTTTATGACCGACCTCTGAAAATCGATGCAGTGTACATTAACAGGAGGAGAAGCCGTTCTCCAGTTGAGCGAGTTGACAGAGACCCATATGTTGGAGCCCCAGGCCACAGACACTTACACACCCAGAGACCCCTCTCCCCATCTGTGCTTGGATACAGAGACTACAGACTACAGCAGCTGGCCCTTGGGCGCCTCCCTCCTCCCCCACCCCCTCCTTTGCCCAGAGACCTAGAGCGGGAGAGGGAGTATGCCCTGTTTGAAGCCAGGGTGCGCCCAGGTCCAGCTTTCATTGCAGAGAGAGCTTCTGCTTTCCGCGATGAGGATTTTATCTCCCCAGAGGATGACCAAAGAGCTAACAGAACGCTGTTTCTGGGCAACTTGGACATCACTGTCACAGAGACAGACCTGAGACGGGCCTTCGACAGGTTTGGGTTGATAACAGAGGTGGATATTAAGCCCACACGGGGACAGACCAGCACATACGGGTTCCTCAAGTTTGAGAATCTCGACATGGCCCACCGCGCCAAACTCACCATGTCTGGGAAGATAGTGGGCCGTAACCCCATAAAGATTGGCTATGGTAAGGCCACCCCCACCACACGCCTATGGGTGGGTGGGCTCGGACCCTGGGTCCCCCTAGCAGCATTGGCCAGAGAGTTTGACCGCTTTGGTACAATAAGGACCATTGACTACAGAAAGGGGGACACCTGGGCTTACATACAGTACGAGAGCCTTGACGCTGCTCAGGCTGCGTGCACACACATGCGTGGCTTCCCTCTGGGGGGGCCCGAGAGGAGACTCAGGGTGGACTTTGCAGACACAGAGCACCACTACCAGCAGCAGTTCCTTCAGCCTCTTCCTCTACCCTCCTTCGACATGGTGGCAGAGGCTTTCATCCACCGCGCCACAGCTGAGCCCCCGAGGGACAGGACTTCACCACTGCTCCACTTCAGAGAGAGAGAACTGGGTTTCCCCGGGGCCGAGTGGCCCCCCATCCCGGCTATGCGTGAGCGGGTACGTCCCGGGACCTTTGAGCCGCTGGAGCGGGACCGGCGGCCGGGAGGGAGGGAGCCTTGGTCTCTGGAGCGAGAGCTGGCGGGGCGCGGCTGCGACCCAAGACGGAAACGACACCTTATGGATGACGGTCGCCATCTTGACGTCTCTCCTGACAGCACTGACCGCACGGCACGCCGACACCGAGGGGGTCCAACCCCAGATGGTAGCCCCAACGGGGGCCGCTTCAGTGACTCAGAGCGTACCCCTCGTGGCGGCGACGACAGACCCTCCCCTGGACGAGACCGTCGCCTCAGTCTGGAGCATCCTGGCGGGGGGGACAGGAGACTAAAGAGCCAGGGGAGTCTTGCCGAAAGAGGGGCCTCCAGCAGTGGCCTCTCATCCTCAGCAGGGGAGCGGAAACGTAAAGCCGGCGACAGCAGCAGCAAAGGACCCGGAGCTAAGAGGGATCGCTCCTCAGACCAGGGCGGCTCTAAAGGCAGTCAGTCATCCAAGCTGAGCCTGGCCTGGCATGGCATGCTCCTCCTGAAGAACAGCAACTTCCCCGCCAACATGCACCTCCTGGAGGGTCACCAGGGCGTGGCCAAGGACCTCCTCGTCGACGGCCCCACTGGGAGACAGGTTGGGGAGCTCAAGATCACCCAGCGTCTCCGCCTCGACCAGCCCAAGCTGGACGAGGTCTCCAGACGCATCAAAGCGGCCGGCCCCGGCGGCTACGCCGTCCTCCTGGCGGTTCCCGGTTCCGGCGGCGAGGAGGTGTCGTCGACGGACCCTGCAGCTTCCACCCAGCGTCCTCTCCGCAATCTGGTGTCCTACCTGCAACAGAAGCAGGCAGCTGGAGTCATCAGCCTGCCCGTTGGAGGCAGCCGGGATAAGGACCACCAGGGTGTTCTCCATGCGTTCCCTCCCTGTGAGTTCTCACAGCAGTTCATTGATGCCTCGGCTAAAGCTCTGGCCAAAACCGACGAGGACTATCTGGTGATGGTCGTGGTGCGAGGTCCATCATAACTACAATCAGATAGAGGAAGCAAAACATCAATGATATTGTAAAAAAAGAAGAAAAACAACTACTATTGCATGCTGTGTGTTGAGTTCTGCCTCATGGGGTGCTACTAGAGAGTAGGGTTATGGGGAGGATAGGCTATGTCACTATTTTTCCCACCAAAATAAGTATAAAATGTCCCCCTGGAAGTCAACAAATGTGTAATTTTGGAACCCTGTTTTATAAAGGGTTTGATCATTTCTAGCCAGTATTTGCAGAAACAATTCTGCTGGAATATTATAAAAGGGGGACGTTCTATAAATAAAATGAAAAATCTACTGTAATTTAAAATGAGGTATAATGGCCCCTTTTTTGTTTTCATTTAGGAAAACTTGAACCAACCGCTGTTTGTAAAAGTTGAAACTTTTGTCTTAAGATTTGCTCTGCTGTTAGTGTGTGGTTGTATTATGTATATGTTATACTACTTTATGCTTATTACAATCAGTTGGTGTCATTTAAAGTTAATTATATATTTTTAGCAAAATAGTCACCTCAAAACCCTTTGTTCACTAACCATTTCTTTATTCTAAATGTCACATTTTGAGAAAGATTACCATCAGGCCCTGTTTTGACTGGTATGGTGAGGCTATAAATCATTCCGTTTGGATTTCTCATAAAAAAAATTATTGAGGACATTAATGTTGGGATATGTCCTTACTGGCTTTCTCTGATACATGAACATGTTCTAAACCTAGAAATCTGAATGTAGCCTTATGCACGGTAGGCTATCTGGTGTTCGGTTACACCTGGTGTTTTACCCTGTGTAACTGGTTCGGTTACACCTGGTGTTTTTACCCTGTGTAACTGGTTCGGTTACACCTGGTGTTTTACCCTGTGTAACTGGTTCGGTTACACCTGGTGTTTTACCCTGTGTAACTGGTTCGGTTACACCTGGTGTTTTACCCTGTGTAACTGGTTCGGTTACACCTGGTGTTTTACCCTGTGTAACTGGTTACCCTGTGTAACTGGTTCGGTTACACCTGGTGTTTTACCCTGTGTAACTGGTTCGGTTACACCTGGTGTTTTACCCTGTGTAACTGGTTCGGTTACACCTGGTGTTTTACCCTGTGTAACTGGTTCGGTTACACCTGGTGTTTTACCCTGTGTAACTGGTTCGGTTACACCTGAAAATCCTGTGTTCATGGAATGGTTAATGGAACACTACAAAGTGGATTGTGACAAAAATGTGTAACGGGGGTTGAAACACCTATACATGGGTTTTAGTTGCTGAGTGTAAATTCTTAACTTGGCTGTGGTGTAGCTTAAATACAGTGTGTTCAATCGGTTTTCAGATGTGTTTTAATGTTTAAGCGACTCTCCAGTAATAATTGGACATATTGAGAGGCTGAATGAGGAATTTAGAAGTGATTTTTGCCCAGCTGATATAGATGAGTCCATCAATGCAATGACGTGACGAACATATAGCCTACTAAGAGAGATGCTACGGGTACATTTTTATTGTGTACATTGTCTTTAGCACCACTTGACCCTTGGTAGTACGTTGTGACCTATAACCTTTGACCTATAATGTGTGATAAGATTACACTAGCGAAAAAACAGACTTTTATTTGTTGGTCCGGTTTCATTCAATCAATATGCTCTGTCGCCAAGTTTGTCTGAATATGACAATATTTTAATGCTATTTGCTAACAAATTATATACAGTAAACCTAATAATCAATAAGAAAAAAGGTATTCAATATATAAACCGATCATTTAGTTTTTTGGGGGGGATTGTACGTTTTATAAGTTGTAGTGCTATTATTTTGTAGGATTTTTTTTTTTTTTTTTACCACAGTTTTCCCCTTTGTCAGCCAACAGTTATATTTTTAAGACATATATTTATAGCCTACTGTTGGTACCATTATATGACTATATGAGGTTTTAAGATGAGGTTGGTTTAGTTTTATCTGTTGACAAAATTGTCTGAGAAAAAAAAAAATGTATTTCTCTCCCATGTTCACTGCCTCACCTGTGGACTTTTTTTATGGCTTTAAAACCTTTACAGGAAACTATTTTCACTGAGAAGGCAGCTTTTAAGTTGTGGTGTCATTTTGTGTTGTTTTAAAGTGGAATAATTAGGACCCTCTCGCTTTGTGCTTGTTTACCTGATTTCATTGGGAAGACAAGAAATGGAAAATCCTCTTCCCACACTCGTCTTACTGCCAAGTTGTTTAAACACTCAAAGAGAAAGTGCATTTACGCACTTATTAGTCCTCTAAATATCAATAAATTGTTTAATTTGAGGGAAACCTGTTTCTGCCCTGGAAATGAATTGAACAGAGGGAACTGCTCTGACGACCGCGACTATTGTGTTTCCAAACAGGAAATGGTTTATCACTTTGAATTGTTGCACAAGAGAAGGGAACCAAACACCTCTTTGCTGATTGTTAGAGACTGATGATCGCCTGTGTGTGTTCTCTTATACACACCTTTTTTAGGAGCTGTTGGTAATCTGTTTAGCTAACAGGAGCTGTTCAGAAGTTGTTGCTAATTAATAGCATACCTTTTGAACCCAGTACCTTTTTTTTAACCCCTCCAGGGCCGGGCTCCTCGTGTTAGTCCTACTGCCCTAGCAGGTGAACCCAGTACACAGTGGGGCAGGAATCACAGGATCAATGGAGGAGCCTCCCACTGTGCCCACTGTGTCCGTGTCCTGCTGGTTTTCAACCACCAGCCCATGTCCTGCTGCTCAGCTGTGTGGAACAGTGGCAGGCTGACACACTAGTGCAGTATGTGGGAGAATGGAGCTGGAATACAGTAGCAGCTCCTTTTCATTTCATTGTCCTCTACAAGGTTTGAGTCTTCACAGGCTGGATTTGCAGCATGCCCCCATGTCTTTCACTGCTGTCCTCTACAATGCTGGTCTGTTTGAGTTGACCACAGCCTGGGGTGTGTCTGTGGCTCCGCCTTGTCCACGGTTCCCTACACAAGCAGAGGTCCTGTCACCGGCTGCCACGCATAATGCACCTCTTTGGGTGCAGTTTCTTAACTCGCACAGCAGCTCTACAGTACCACTGCAAGCTGTTGCACTGCTGAGGGAGTCACCTTGACCTGTGACCTTTTCCAAGTGACCTGTCAACATCTCCCAGAAGAATGATTATTTGTTGCCATCATAATTTAGATTTCTTCAGTTTATGATTTGACTCCCATGTATGCAGTGAATGGATGGAAGATCGCCCCCTTGTCATGAATAGGAATATTGTTTATTGTCGCTGTGGTTTTATTGATTGAATCTTTTTCCTGAAAGAGGATCAGGAGTATGTTTGTTCTGCTACGGTTTCCCACGACGACCGCAGAATAACATCCGACATCATCTACTTCACATTTCACGTGAACAAGGGGAATTTAAGCAGAAAAGATCAAGTGAGTAGTTTGACTCAACATTTCCACGTCGTGAAAGGATCCATATATATATATTTTTAATATGTTTTTATTTTGTGACAGTTCAACCAAAAGGCCTCTTATCCAATGAAGAAATATTTCATATTTATCCCCTATAGCTCCTACCCAGTATGAGTGCATCACGGCCTCCCCTCAGTACAAGTGCAATAATAGCAGAGATTAAATCCCACCTGCCGTTGTTGCTGAGAAAAAAGACATTGCCACTGGAGAAATGACCTCTAGAGGATCATGGAGGAACTGCAGGACCAGAGAAGGCTGCTGTAACTACTGTAAGAGCCATAGGTAGCCACTACACTACACTGATGGCATGGAGAGAGACAGCTTGTTGCTGTCACTCCCTGTTGGGGAATAAGGAGTCTGCTGCCTGGCCTTTATTATAAGTCTGGAAGAAGCAGAGGTATGTATATTTGATTTATTCCACCTTTATTTAAACAGGAAGACCCAGATTACAAAGCTCTGTTACAAGAGAGCCCTGTATACATTACAATAAAAGCAGAATGATAACACAACATACACATATGTATATAAAAACCTCATTCAGTACACAATAACAAAATAAACATATTTAATACAAGCAATCACATTCAACTACATAGAGGTTCTACATCAATAATTTAGACTGAGTGGCCACAGCACAACTAACTGCAGTGAACTCTGCAGATTGTTCCACTAATTAAGTGCAACAAAATGCAGATTTTCACAAATCTGTGGAGACTGGAGGGATCTCTAGTCCATTCCTGAGAACGGGTTTGGTAACTTCTGATTCCTCTCTTAATTAATGATGTTACATATAGAGGACGTTTCTGTCAGATTGCTTTGTAAATAAATACAAGAGAATGCAGCTCTCTTCTTACAGACAGAGAGGTCCATCCCACATGTTTTATACAGACTACAATGATGAGTCCTAAAATTGTCCTCTGTGATAAAACGTACTACTGAATGGTAGACTGTATCCAAGGGTTTTAAAACAGAGGTTGTGCTGTGTGCATGTAAACAACATCACCAAAATCCAGTACAGGGAGAAGTGTTGTTTGATCTTTCTCCTATTTTCAATACTAAGGCATTATTTTTTTCCGATATAAAAAAAAAAAAACTATCTTGGATCTTAGCTTCTTAGTCAGATTTTCTATATGCGTAACGAAGGACAACTTGTCATCAATCCAGATACTTATATTGAGAAACAAGCTCAATTTGGGATCCATTTGTAGCGCACATATGCAGGTCTTCAGGGTCAACATTTTGTGACCTAGAGAACATGAGCTTGGTTTTACTTGTATTTTAACACCAATTTAAGATCTGTATGGTGAATTCTGAATTTAATAAAAGTTATGTTGAAGTTCCCGAATGGCCTGCAGCACCGAGGTGGCACAGGAATACAACACTGTGTCATCTGCATAGAGATGAATGTTACAAGTGTTTCCAATGTCATTAATATACAAAAGTGAACAATAATGGACCCAAAATCAAACCCTGAGGAACATCTTTTTGAATCTCAAAATAATTCAGATTTAACCCCATCTATCAAGACGGGCTGAGTTCTGTCGCTGAGATAATTCTGAAACCATAAACAGGCTGTATAGCCCAGGCCGACTCTTGATAATTTCTTCAGCAAAACAGAATGATCAACAGTGTCGAAAGCCTTTGACAGGTCAATAAACAAGGCAGCACAGCGATTTTTTTAGCATCCAAGGCATTGACAAGATCATTAACAACTAGCATAGGTGCTGTGGTAGTACAATGCCCAGGCCTAAACCCTGATTTGGTTTATATTGAAAATACAATTATCAGATAAAAATAACTAAGTTGTACATTAAACAAGGATTCATGAATCTTAGCTAAACAATACTAGTCTTGAAATGGGGCGATAGTTGTCCAGATCATTTGTATCCTCACCCTTATGGGGCGATAGTTGTCCAGATCATTTGTATCCTCACCCTTATGGGGCGATAGTTGTCCAGATCATTTGTATCCTCACCCTTATGGGGCGATAGTTGTCCAGATCATTTGTATCCTTACCCTTATAGGGCGATAGTTGTCCAGATCATTTGTATCCTTACCCTTATAGGGCGATAGTTGTCCAGATCATTTGTATCCTTACCCTTATAGGGCGATAGTTGTCCAGATCATTTGTATCCACCCTTTGATAGTTGTCAGATCATTTGTATCCTCACCCTTATGGGGCGATAGTTGTCCAGATCATTTGTATCCTTACCCTTATGGGGGTTGTCCAGATCATTTGTTATGGGGCGATAGTTGTCCAGATCATTTGTATCCTCACCCTTATGGGGCGATAGTTGTCCAGATCATTTGTATCCTTACCCTTATGGGGCGATAGTTGTCCAGATCATTTGTATCCTCACCCTTATAGGGCGATAGTTGTCCAGATCATTTGTATCCTCACCCTTATAGGGCGATAGTTGTCCAGATCATTTGTATCCTCACCCTTATGGAGTGGCAGCACATATGCAGATTTCCAGGCTTTTGGAATACTTCCTGATAACAATGTGAAATAAAAAATGTGGGCTACTGAGCCAGCATTAATGGGTGCTGCACAATTAAGCAGACCAGGCTCCAAATGATTAGCACCTGTGGATTTTTTGTTGTTGTCTAATGTTATCCAGGACTTAACAGTGAATTTCCAACAATAAAACTCCTGACCAGCATTTTCAGTATCATTCTAAACGACACTACACCAAACTCAACATCCAAACTACACTTTTCAAGAGCTGGCTTTGAAATACATTCAAATAAAAAAGCCTGCAGAGATAAAATGGTGATTAAATACATTAAAGATATCAATGTTTTAGTAATAGGGACAGAATCTGAGTTAGTTTATTGGGGGAGAGAAGAGGACACACAACCCTTCAGTGATTTAACAGCTTTCCAGAATGTAGCTGGGTTCCCTGTACATCAGATAGTGTATTAACATAATCATCTGAATTAGCTTTTTAAATTAGATTTACACACAGATTTCTCAATCGCCTGAAAGACTGTGAAAGAGAAATGAAGTATGTATCTGATTTGTTAACTGCCGGTCTGGGCCTGACTCTGTGAATCTAGCTTTGGCCCAGGCAGCATCTCGTTTCTGTATGACTTCAGATAGCTCTGGACTGAACCAAGGGCAATACCTATTTTTAATGATCAGCTTTTTAAAGGGAGCATGTTTATCTACAATACATTTGAGAAGTGGTTCAGAGCCAACTCTGTGTCAGGTACAGATGCAATACAATCAAAGTCACCAAAATAAAGGTCACAATAAAAGGCCTTCATTAAAATGTTTAAAATTCCTCTTGTTGATAAAACGAGGTTTGGATCTAGGCATCCGTATATATCCCTGAAACATACAATGGGACAGTGGTCACTAATATCCAAAGCAAATACCCCACTCCCATTATTTCTCTGGAGTATTTGTGAATATGAGGTCAGTCAAAGTCGATTCCTTTTAAATTTGGACGAATAGTCTTTGTCATCAGCTGGGTCAAATTTAGATTAGTACAAAAATCCTTTAAACAATAACTGCTATTTTTGAGTTTGAACCCAACTGGAACTTAAAGCCAACAATTCAAATTGTTTAGGACTGGAGGTCGCCTTTAACAGAGACACAGAAAGAAGAGTATTTGTGTAAATAGCAACACCACCCCCTTTGCCTTTCCTATCAGCCCTAAACACATTGTAACCATCCATAGCAACCTCAGAGTCCAGGGTTTTATCAGTTAACCAGGTTTCATATAAAATAAAAATGTCAGGGTCTGCCTGAGAGACCCAGATCAATTGCCATGATCCATTTTTAGGTAATAAACTACAAATGTTAATATGTAAAAATGTCATCGCTTTTCCACATTTAAAATCACACGTAGTTTCAATACAAGTCAGATTTACTTTGAGATTTCAGAACAACATTATACCTATTAGGAAAATAGAACAAAGATTGGATTATACCTTTTAGGAAAATAGCAATGACATTTCTCCACTAAGCACCATTCGGCATGTCACCACTTTCCGATACAACATGTGGAACTCTCACAATGACCAAAGAGGAGATGGTAAAAACATACTGACATGTAATGCTAATATTGTCCTCACATCAATTTAGTTGACCAACAACCTTTCCAATGTTTGATGACAACAGCCGGGAGCCATTTTCACCCGGATGAATTCAGTCTTCCACAAAGTAGCCAGGCCTATTCCAGAAGGAGTCATTAATTGACGACGAAGGACACGCCCAAGTCCTTAGTCAGACGCATTAACCACTGGTGACGAGACCAAAAGAGGACTAAAATATGAAATTGAGCCTGAGACAATGATATGTTTTGCTAATTTCTGAGCTGTAAGAAAATAGTCTCTTAGCTTTACAGAGTTCACACGCATAATATCATTAGATCCAATATGCCCCACAACTGTTTTCAGAGCAGTGATCTGTTTTTTTGATGACTTCTGATAAATCCTATTCGGGGCGGCAGGGTAGCCTAGTGGTTAGAGCGTTGGACTAGTAACCGGGAAGGTTGCAAGTTCAAACCCCCGAGCTGTGATAAGGTACAAATCTGTCATCCTGCCCCTGAACAGGCAGTTAACCCACTGTTCCTAGGCCGTCATTGAAAATAAGAATTTGTTCTTAACTGACTTGCCTAGTTAAATAAAGGTAAAATAAAAAAAAATCCCTTAGCTCCAGGAAAACAAAGTGTACGGGTATTTTGGATTTCCGCCAAATCTAACCACGGAGCGTCCCCAAAATAATGGTTGATGGCTGAGGTCCATTTCGAGCCGGAGCCCTCAGCCCAGCCCCAGCTAAGATTCCTCTAACTCGCCCCCCACAAATGACAGGAATAGGAGACCCTGGTGATGCCAATATTATATTACAGTAAGTAGGATACCATACATAAGTGGTTCCTCTCTTTTTACCTAGCACCTACAATCCATTCAGTCTAGCCTGGTAGGCAACTTAAAATAAAACCAAACATGATTTTCCACCTCCATTGGCTGTAATCGATTCACTAGCAACTTATTATATTACTACTTGTTACATTACAGCCACAGCCATAGGTCTACAGTAGTGTCAGGAAGCACTGGGTCTATTCACCAATTCCACACTGTCATGAATATAAACACTTATTAAGCAACTAAGTGGTTACAGTCTCTGTAAGACTAAATAAAAAGGTATGTATTGAATTTAAACATGTCCACCGTATCCAAGCAGCACCATGTGACCTATCTCCGGCACTATTACTATTATTCTCCGCACGTTTTGTAAACCCTTACCCTCCTGGGTATTGTGAGAGAAGGTGTCCCCTCCTATATACCACCTACACTACTGTTGTAAACAGAGGCGGTGGTGAAAATGTTGAATTAACCATACAACCTTAATCTGGAGAAATTCACTCCAAACATTCTAGTTCTGGGACCTTCTCTCTCCTGTAAACCCCACTACCTGTTAACAGTAACTGTGTTGTAATACCACCTGCTAACAGTAACTGTGTTGTAGTAGCACCTGCTAACAGTAGTAGTTGTAGTACTCTGTGGCCGAAAGGACATCCTATTATGTAATACTTTTATGTAGCCTGGTGCATTGGAACCTGTGGAATAGTCACCCACCCATCTGACTCTCCAGGGAGGCTCATTCAAACTACTCAAATTGAACATTACACTTGCAGAGATAACCACCATGTTTTATGACTTCCTGTTCTAGATCAAAACAGATGTGACAACAGATTGCCCCAAGGCTGAGATGGTAAGTTCCAGATGAAAATATATTTGTGTATAAAGGCAGATGGAGGTGTTGCGGGTTCAAATCCTGTGGCAGGATTGTAAAAAAATGAGGAGCTGAACTGGAAACAAAATGGCTGCAGGTAAAGACCCGAGACCATCTGCCGTTATGCCCATGTGCAAGGCGCTGCATTCTGGCTGACCCTGTGCCTTTCTACATGCGTGTCTGGCAGGGATGTGAATGGACAATAAAGCATCTATTCTGTTGTATTATATTCTCTGCTTGTTCCCTGTAGAGTATCTTGCCGCTGGACCGTCCAAGACACCTCGGACTGTAAGTACTGGGCTTAATGAAATACTTTAAAGTGGGGCGGCAGTTAGCCTAGTGTTGGGCCGATGACCGAAAGATTGCTGGTTTGAATACCTGAGCGGACGAGGTGAAAAATCTGCCGATGTGCCCTTGACCGAGGCACTTAACACTAATTTGCTCCAGGGGTGCCATGCTACTATGACTAACCCTGTAAAACAACACATTTCACTGCGCCGATCCGGTGTATGTGACAGTAAAACATGTCGTTTTTATTTTTATACTGCAATTCAGACAAAGTGTTACTCCCTATATAATGAAATCTTTCCAAACTCAGTGCTGTTGATTTGAACAATCCAAATCCTGTTTACCTCTCTCTTTAAATTTCCCAAAGAGTATTTATTGTATTTTAAAGCAATTGAATTTGATATCATACGAGATGAAAGATAATGTAAATGTTACTTATCATATTGGTCCGATATACATTTGTTTTTGTATTACTCATTAATTCTTAATAAAAAGTAAATTTTTATGCAATTTCTTTGTGTGTGAGAATGATTTTTCTCCAGGTGTCCTGAATAGAAGCAGAAAAGAATCTTAACAAACCTCACCATCCATGTCACGTGTCACTTTATTGCAGCTGATTGTACAGTCAGTTAAAAGGCATACAAAAAGAACAACGTGTTTAGATGATAGTCGTAGTAACTATTAGGAATATGATTGGTTAGGCATGTAGTAAGCCTTAATCAAATGACACCTGAAACCAATATATATAAAATGTAAAGTCTTGTCCAACATGAAATTATTGTAATCAGAATACAATATCAAATATATTTCTAGGTGTTACAAAAATGACATTTAAGCACTTGTTGAGTTTAAGGGTTGCATTTGTTCCTGTTTTCTTGAAAACAATTGTTGGACAAAATAGCTTTTTCAGGATATTGCTTTAAACCACAGTTCCTTCCTAAAAAAAACACTGGGTTCAGACAGTAAAGAATAGACTAACAAAATAAAGAGATCTACTTTTAAATCATCAAAATATACATTTTAACATGACATTCAGTGGCCCTCAATCACACAGGAAGTGAACACACAGGAAGTGAACACACTGATTGCACATCCCAAATGGAACCCAATTCCTTATATAGAAAACTACGTTTGACCAGAACCCACAAGGCTCTCTTGGCATCCATTTTAGGAGCGAGCAGAGCTGCTGCATGTGAATAATGGTAAATGGAAGAATGTGCTGAGACGATACACACAGAGTTGTGCAGGCAGGCTGATGAGCTTTGTGAGAGTGAGTTGAGGGGGAAGAGCGATTTGGTACTGATGAAGTGTTCTTTGAGTTCAAGCTTTTTAGCGCCACTAGAGGGCAGTAGAAAACAAAAGCAAATGTTTATCAGTACACAATATATACTTAGGAACATTTAGTGAAGAATGGGGGAATCACTATGGTAACAAAAGAACAACATAAAAAACCTTGTAGATAACAGAATTTAAACGACAGACTAAACTCTCATAGAACACTGCCCTAAAGAGCAAAAATACAGTTACTGCTCATTTGGTCGAAAATGAGTTAATGTCATTAAATACATGCTTAATCACGTGGACAAGTATCCTGCCTCGTATTGTGTTTTGGAGAAAATGGTTAGCAGTAACTGCATAAAGTAAATAAAAACAGGTAAGGTCAAGGTAAATAAAACACATGTTTCTCAGTTCCACATTATGAGCAGTTACTGCCTTTTTGCTTGGTAGGGCAGAATAGCTCTCCCATGTCATAGCTCTACCATGTCATAGCTCTCCCATGTCATAGCTCTCCCATGTCATAGCTCTCCCATGTCATAGCTCTCCCATGTCATAGTTCTCCCATATCATAGCTCTCCCATGTCATAGCTCTCCCATGTCATAGCTCTCCCATATCATAGCTCTCCCATGTCATAGCTCTAGCTCTCCCATGTCATAGCTCTCCCATGTCATAGCTCTCCCATGTCATAGCTCTCCCATGTCATAGCTCTCCCATGTCATAGCTCTCCCATGTCATAGCTCTCCCATGTCATAGTTCTCCCATATCATAGTTCTCCCATATCATAGCTCTCCCATATCATAGCTCTCCCATGTCATAGCTCTCCCATGTCATAGCTCTCCCATATCATAGCTCTCCCATGTCATAGCTCTAACTCTCCCATGTCATAGCTCTCCCATGTCATAGCTCTCCCATGTCATAGCTCTCCCATGTCATAGCTCTCCCATGTCATAGCTCTCCCATATCATAGCTCTCCCATGTCATAGCTCTCCCATGTCATAGTTCTCCCATGTCATAGCTCTCCCATGTCATAGCTCTCCCATGTCATAGCTCTCCCATGTCATAGCTCTCCCATGTCATAGTTCTCCCATATCATAGTTCTCCCATATCATAGCTCTCCCATATCATAGCTCTCCCATGTCATAGCTCTCCCATGTCATAGCTCTCCCATATCATAGCTCTCCCATGTCATAGCTCTCCCATATAATATGCCTGAAGTAGCCTTCAACAGCATTTCATTTCCTCATTGTACCAGCCTTACTAAGGTATATGGGTAGTACCATCTAAAGAAGATATATTATCTGGGCAATAATAAGCAAATAATAAAACCTGAGTGCCAATCTGCCAACTCCTTGTCACTCGGTTAACCCCGGGCACCAAAGATGTGGATGTCGATTAAGGCAGCCCCCCCCCGCACCTCTCTGATTCAGAGGGGTTGGGTTAAATGCGGAAGACACATTTCAGTTGAAGGCATTCTGTTGTACAACTGACTAGGTATCCCCCCCCCTTTCCTATCCCTTCATTGGCAATACAACAAAAACAGATGGGTACTCAGGCGAAGCAAATAAACTGTCTGTCTTTTAAAAGCACTTGGTCAGTAGTTTACACAGTACAACAGCACCAACCAACATGGCTGTCCACCATGTTACATACCAAGTAAACCCAGGTATTTCACCCTATGTGATATACTCTTCCACCCAGCTTGGTCCTTGACAACTTCTATGTGTGATTGTCATGTGGCATGCCAAACATTGGCAAGACAGCACAAAGTAACCGATCTGGGACCAGGCTAACCTAAATTAGGGTCTGTGTACAAAGTAATCTCCCCTCAATGGTATACCATACATACCGAAATAGGTCTCTCATGATTACACTAATAGTGAACTATTTTGAACTAATTCCAGATCCAGTTGAATGGTAATATGATACCTTTACGATGTTGAATGTGTGTAGTATTGGAAAATACTACTGTACATTAATACTGTTGTTTGAGCACCTGTGAATCAGAGATGCTAACGCTAACCCAGATCTACATTTGCTGACTCAAAAACAGCTTCGTGGTAACTACAATGTCTTCAGAACGTATTCAGACCCCTGGACTTTCTCCACATTTTGTTTCGTAAACACCCGTATTTTAAAATGGATTCAATTACATTTCTTCTTCATCAATCTACACACAATACCCAATAATGACAAAGCAAAAACAGGTTTAGACATTTTTGCAAATATATATATATATTGACATAAGTATTCAGACCCTTAGCCATGAGATATCAAAATTGAGCTCCGGTGCATTCTGTGGTAAATTCAATCTATTTTTGCTTTGTCAATATAGGGTAGTGTGTGTAGATTTATGAGGGGAAAAACTATTTAATAAATTGTATAATAAGGCTGCAATGTAACAAAATGTGGAAAAAGTGAAGGGGTCTGAGTATATTCAGGCCGTTCAGTATATCGCATGGTGCAGCGGTTCAGTATATCGCATGGTGCAGCGGTTCAGTATATCGCATGGTGCAGCGGTTCAGTATATCGCGTGGTGCAGCGGTTCAGTATATCGCATGGTGCAGCCGTTCAGTATATCGCATGGTGCAGCGGTTCAGTATATCGCATGGTGCAGCGGTTCAGTATATCGCGTGGTGTAGCCGTTCAGTATATCGCATGGTGCAGCCGTTCAGTATATCGCATGGTGCAGCGGTTCAGTATATCGCATGGTGCAGCGGTTCAGTATATCGCGTGGTGCAGCGGTTCAGTATATCGCGTGGTGCAGCGGTTCAGTATATCGCGTGGTGCAGCGGTTCAGTATATCGCATGGTGCAGCCGTTCAGTATATCGCATGGTGCAGCGGTTCAGTATATCGCATGGTGCAGCGGTTCAGTATATCGCATGGTGCAGCGGTTCAGTATATCGCATGGTGCAGCGGTTCAGTATATCGCATGGTGCAGTGGTTCAGTATATCGCATGGTGCAGCCGTTCAGTATATCGCATGGTGCAGCGGTTCAGTATATCGCGTGGTGTAGCCGTTCAGTATATCGCGTGGTGCAGCGGTTCAGTATATCGCGTGGTGTAGCCGTTCAGTATATCGTATGGTGCAGCGGTTCAGTATATTGCGTGGCGCATCGGTACGATTCCCAAACTATTATTTTTGGGTCTGATTGACTGCAACCCTTGGTGATATTATGTGAACGTTGTTCATTAAGACATTTGTGTAGTATTGTGAAATTGGGCTTTGATTAGTGGGATGGGCTAAACGGTTTGGTACAGTGGCAGAAAATGGTCTAGGTGGGAACACTTACATGCCTTTGGAAAGGATTCACACCCTTTGACTTTTTCCACATTTTGTTGTTGTTACAGCTTGAATTTTAACATGGGTTAAATTGAGATTTTGTGTCACTGATCTACACACAATACCCCATAATGTCAAAGTGAAATGTCGTTTTTAGAATAAGTATTCAACCCGTTTCGTTATGGCACGCCTAAATAAGTTCAGGAGTAAAGATTTGCTTAATAAGTCACGTAATAAGTTGCATGGAATTACTCTGTGCAATAATGGTATTTTAACATGATTTTTTTTGATGACTAGCTCATCTCTGTATCCCACACATACAATTATCTGTAAGGTCCTTCATTCAAGCAGGGAATTTCAAACACAGAACCACAAAGACCAGGGAGGTTTTCCATTTCCTCGCAAAGAAGGGCACCTATTGGTAGATAATTAAATTAAAAAGCCAACACTGAATGTCCCTTCAAACATGTTGAAGTTATCAATTGCGCTTTGGATGGTGTATCAATACACCCAGTCACTACAAAGACCCAGGCGTCCTTCCTTACTCAGTTGCCGGATACTGTAGGAAGGTAACAGGGATTTCACCATGAGGCCAATGGTGATCATTTGGTGATAACAGAGTTTTAAAGAGTTTAATAGCTGGGATAGGAGAAAACTGAGGATGGATCAACAACATTTTGGTTACTCGACAGTACTAGCCTAATGACAGAGTGAAAAGAAGGAAGCATGTACAGAATATAAATATTTCAAAACATGGATCCTGTTTGCGATAAGGTACTAAAGTAAAACTGCAAGAAATGGCAAGACTTGAAAATGGCTGTCTAGCAATGATCAACAACCAGAGCTTGAAGTTTTGCAAAAAAGGCTCTTAGAGACTTACCCCAAATCACCCACAGCTGTAATCGTTGCCAAAGGTGATTCTAACATGTATTGACTCAAGGGGGTTGAATATTTATCTATGTATTTATTTCTTCTTCCACTTTCACATTTGATCATTGACAAAAAAAAGGGACAATAAAATTAATTTTAATTCCACAAAATGTGTAAAAAGTCAAAGGGGTGTGAATACTTTCTGAATGAACTGTATATACCAGACATATGGTGCATCATCTATATGGTACATACAGTAACCCATATCATATATAACATGATCTCAACATTTTTCTGTGTACAGGGCCCTGCGTGCCAAAAAAAACACACCCTATATTCCCTATATAGTGCACTACTTTTGACCAGCCCCCATGGGACCCCTGTGGGCCCTGGTTAAAAGTAGTGCACTATATAGGGAATACGGTGTCATTTGGGACGGAACCCAAGACTCATTCGTGGTTGTACTGTACGTCGTACTGTACGTTCTACTGTATTTAACACAGAAGTGTACCGTTTCTGATGAATATAGGATGTGATTGTGTAGACAATGGTGGTTGTGTCGTGTCAGAAGTTTGTTGTGTTATTCAATTCCTCAGAAAAATGACGTCAAGTGTTCCAGCCACATTAGTCCACACTACAATGAGATTTGTGTAGCAGGCGTCAGGCGATGCCATGAGAACATGAGGGATAACATGTGGCCTAGCAGAATAAGTGTACATTTGTCTCGTATTCAAAAAGTTACAAAACAGGATTCTCCGTTTGCTGCCTCTCTTTATGGACTGAAGGAAAAGTATTCGTAATATCTACAACCATTTTTAAGCTATTACAGTAACATTGCTGTGGTCATAATAATTTCTCAGACAGTCAGTCAGTTGGGTATTCCTTGGCTTTCTCCTCAGACAGTCAGCCAGACAGTCAGTTGGGTATTCCTTGGCTTTCTCCTCAGACAGTCAGCCAGACAGTCAGTTGGGTATTCCTTGGCTTTCTCCTCAGACAGTCAGCCAGACAGTCAGTTGGGTATTCCTTGGCTTTCTCCTCAGTCAGACAGTCAGCCAGTTGGGTATTCCTTGGCTTTCTCCTCAGTCAGTCAGACAGTCAGTTGGGTATTCCTTGGCTTTCTCCTCATTCACACAGTCAGTCAGTCAGTCAGTCAGTCAGTCAGTCAGTTGGGTATTCCTTGGCTTTCTCCTCAGTCAGACAGTCAGTCAGTCACATTCCTTGGCTTTTCTCAGACTCAGTCAGACAGTCAGTCAGACAGTCAGTTGGGTATTCTTTGGCTTTCTCCTCAGTCAGACAGTCAGTTCAGTCAGACAGTCAGTCAGACAGTCAGTTGGGTATTCCTCAGTCAGACAGTCAGTCAGACATTCTCCTCAGTCAGACAGTCAGTCAGTTGGGTATTCTTTGGCTTTTCTCCTCAGTCAGACAGTCAGTCAGTTGGGTATTCCTTGGCTTTCTCCTCAGTCAGACAGTCAGTCAGTTGGGTATTCCTTGGCTTTCTCCTCAGTCAGAGAGGCAGTCAGTTGGGTATTCCTTGGCTTTCTCCTCAGTCAGACAGTCAGTCAGTTGGGTATTCCTTGGCTTTTTTCCTCAGTCAGTCAGCCAGACAGTCAGTTGGGTATTCCTTGGCTTTCTCCTCAGACAGTCAGCCAGACAGTCAGTTGGGTATTCCTTGGCTTTCTCCTCATTCAGCCAGTTGGGTACAGCTTTCTCCTCAGTCAGTCATTCCTTGGCTTTCTCCTCAGTCAGTCAGTCAGTCAGTCAGTCAGTCAGTCAGTCAGTCAGTTGGGTATTCCTTGGCTTTCTCCTCAGTCAGACAGTCAGTCAGACATTCCTTGGCTTTCTCCTCAGTCAGACAGTCAGTCAGACAGTCAGTTGGGTATTCTTTGGCTTTCTCCTCAGTCAGACAGTCAGTCAGACAGTCAGTCAGACAGTCAGTTGGGTATTCCTTGGCTTTCTCCTCAGTCAGACAGTCAGTCAGTTGGGTATTCCTTGGCTTTCTCCTCAGTCAGACAGTCAGTCAGTTGGGTATTCCTTGGCTTTCTCCTCAGTCAGACAGTCAGTCAGTTGGGTATTCCTTGGCTTTCTCCTCAGTCAGAGAGGCAGTCAGTTGGGTATTCCTTGGCTTTCTCCTCAGTCAGACAGTCAGTCAGTTGGGTATTCCTTGGCTTTCTCCTCAGTCAGTCAGTCAGACAGTCAGTTGGGTATTCCTTGGCTTTCTCCTCAGTCAGACAGTCAGTCAGTTGGGTATTCCTTGGCTTTCTCCTCAGTCAGACAGTCAGTCAGTTGGGTATTCCTTGGCTTTCTCCTCAGTCAGACAGTCAGTCAGTTGGGTATTCCTTGGCTTTCTCCTCAGTCAGACAGTCAGTCAGTTGGGTATTCCTTGGCTTTCTCCTCAGGCAGACAGTCAGTCAGTTAGGTATTCCTTGGCTTTCTCCTCAGTCAGACAGTCAGTCAGTTGGGTATTCCTTGGCTTTCTCCTCAGTCAGACAGTCAGTCAGTTGGGTATTCCTTGGCTTTCTCCTCAGTCAGACAGTCAGTCAGCCAGACAGTCAGTTGGGTATTCCTTGGCTTTCTCCTCAGTCAGTCAGTCAGACAGTCAGTTGGGTATTCCTTGGCTTTATCCTCAGCCAGACAGTCAGTTGGGTATTCCTTGGCTTTCTCCTCAGTCAGTCAGACAGTCAGTTGGGTATTCCTTGGCTTTCTCCTCATTCACAGTCAGTCAGTCAGTCAGTCAGTCAGTTGGGTATTCCTTGGCTTTCTCCTCAGTCAGACAGTCAGTCAGACATTCCTTGGCTTTCTCCTCAGTCAGACAGTCAGTCAGACAGTCAGTTGGGTATTCTTTGGCTTTCTCCTCAGTCAGACAGTCAGTCAGACAGTCAGTCAGACAGTCAGTTGGGTATTCCTTGGCTTTCTCCTCAGTCAGACAGTCAGTCAGTTGGGTATTCCTTGGCTTTCTCCTCAGTCAGACAGTCAGTCAGTTGGGTATTCCTTGGCTTTCTCCTCAGTCAGACAGTCAGTCAGTTGGGTATTCCTTGGCTTTCTCCTCAGTCAGAGAGGCAGTCAGTTGGGTATTCCTTGGCTTTCTCCTCAGTCAGACAGTCAGTCAGTTGGGTATTCCTTGGCTTTCTCCTCAGTCAGTCAGCCAGACAGTCAGTTGGGTATTCCTTGGCTTTCTCCTCAGACAGTCAGCCAGACAGTCAGTTGGGTATTCCTTGGCTTTCTCCTCATTCACAGTCAGTCAGTCAGTCAGTCAGTCAGTCAGTCAGTCAGTTGGGTATTCCTTGGCTTTCTCCTCAGTCAGACAGTCAGTCAGACATTCCTTGGCTTTCTCCTCAGTCAGACAGTCAGTCAGACAGTCAGTTGGGTATTCTTTGGCTTTCTCCTCAGTCAGACAGTCAGTCAGACAGTCAGTCAGACAGTCAGTTGGGTATTCCTTGGCTTTCTCCTCAGTCAGACAGTCAGTCAGTTGGGTATTCCTTGGCTTTCTCCTCAGTCAGACAGTCAGTCAGTTGGGTATTCCTTGGCTTTCTCCTCAGTCAGACAGTCAGTCAGTTGGGTATTCCTTGGCTTTCTCCTCAGTCAGACAGTCAGCTTTCTCCTCAGTCAGACAGTCAGTTGGGTATTCCTTGGCTTTCTCCTCAGTCAGTCAGTCAGACAGTCAGTTGGGTATTCCTTGGCTTTCTCCTCAGTCAGACAGTCAGTCAGTTGGGTATTCCTTGGCTTTCTCCTCAGTCAGACAGTCAGTCAGTTGGGTATTCCTTGGCTTTCTCCTCAGTCAGACAGTCAGTCAGTTGGGTATTCCTTGGCTTTCTCCTCAGTCAGACAGTCAGTCAGTTGGGTATTCCTTGGCTTTCTCCTCAGGCAGACAGTCAGTCAGTTAGGTATTCCTTGGCTTTCTCCTCAGTCAGACAGTCAGTCAGTTGGGTATTCCTTGGCTTTCTCCTCAGTCAGACAGTCAGTCAGTTGGGTATTCCTTGGCTTTCTCCTCAGTCAGACAGTCAGTCAGCCAGACAGTCAGTTGGGTATTTCTTGGCTTTCTCCTCAGTCAGTCAGTCAGACAGTCAGTTGGGTATTCCTTGGCTTTCTCCTCAGCCAGACAGTCAGTTGGGTATTCCTTGGCTTTCTCCTCAGTCAGTCAGACAGTCAGTTGGGTATTCCTTGGCTTTCTCCTCATTCACACAGTCAGTCAGTCAGTCAGTTGGGTATTCCTTGGCTTTCTCCTCAGTCAGACAGTCAGTCAGTTGGGTATTCCTTGGCTTTCTCCTCAGTCAGACAGTCAGTCAGACAGTCAGTTGGGTATTCCTTGGCTTTCTCCTCAGTCAGACAGTCAGTCAGTTGGGTATTCCTTGGCTTTCTCCTCAGTCAGACAGACAGTCAGTTGGGTATTCCTTGGCTTTCTCCTCAGTCAGACAGTCAGTCAGTTGGGTATTCCTTGGCTTTCTCCTCAGTCAGACAGTCAGTCCGTTGGGTATTCCTTGGCTTTCTCCTCAGACAGTCAGCCAGACAGTCAGTTGGGTATTCCTTGGCTTTCTCCTCAGTCAGACAGTCAGTCAGTTGGGTATTCCTTGGCTTTCTCCTCAGTCAGTCAGACAGTCAGTTGGGTATTCCTTGGCTTTCTCCTCATTCACACAGTCAGTCAGTCAGTCAGTCAGTCAGTTGGGTATTCCTTGGCTTTCTCCTCAGTCAGACAGTCAGTCAGACATTCCTTGGCTTTCTCCTCAGTCAGACAGTCAGTCAGACAGTCAGTTGGGTATTCTTTGGCTTTCTCCTCAGTCAGACAGTCAGTCAGACAGTCAGTCAGACAGTCAGTTGGGTATTCCTTGGCTTTCTCCTCAGTCAGACAGTCTGTCAGTTGGGTATTCCTTGGCTTTCTCCTCAGTCAGACAGTCAGTCAGTTGGGTATTCCTTGGCTTTCTCCTCAGTCAGACAGTCAGTCAGTTGGGTATTCCTTGGCTTTCTCCTCAGTCAGACAGTCAGTCAGTTGGGTATTCCTTGGCTTTCTCCTCAGTCAGACAGTCAGTCAGTTGGGTATTCCTTGGCTTTCTCCTCAGTCAGTCAGTCAGACAGTCAGTTGGGTATTCCTTGGCTTTCTCCTCAGTCAGACAGTCAGTCAGTTGGGTATTCCTTGGCTTTCTCCTCAGTCAGACAGTCAGTCAGTTGGGTATTCCTTGGCTTTCTCCTCAGTCAGACAGTCAGTCAGTTGGGTATTCCTTGGCTTTCTCCTCAGTCAGACAGTCAGTCAGTTGGGTATTCCTTGGCTTTCTCCTCAGGCAGACAGTCAGTCAGTTGGGTATTCCTTGGCTTTCTCCTCAGTCAGACAGTCAGTCAGTTGGGTATTCCTTGGCTTTCTCCTCAGTCAGACAGTCAGTCAGTTGGGTATTCCTTGGCTTTCTCCTCAGTCAGACAGTCAGTCAGTTGGGTATTCCTTGGCTTTCTCCTCAGTCAGACAGTCAGTCAGTTGGGTATTCCTTGGCTTTCTCCTCAGTCAGTCAGTCAGTCAGTTGGGTATTCCTTGGCTTTCTCCTCAGTCAGACAGTCAGTCAGTTGGGTATTCCTTGGCTTTCTCCTCAGTCAGTCAGTCAGTCAGTTGGGTATTCCTTGGCTTTCTCCTCAGTCAGACAGTCAGTCAGTCAGTCAGTCAGTTGGGTATTCCTTGGCTTTCTCCTCAGTCAGACAGTCAGTCAGTCAGTCAGTCAGTCAGTTGGGTATTCCTTGGCTTTCTCCTCAGACAGTCAGTCAGCCAGACAGTCAGTTGGGTATTCCTTGGCTTTCTCCTCAGTCAGTCAGTCAGACAGTCAGTTGGGTATTCCTTGGCTTTCTCCTCAGTCAGACAGTCAGTTGGGTATTCCTTGGCTTTCTCCTCAGTCAGTCAGTCAGACAGTCAGTTGGGTATTCCTTGGCTTTCTCCTCAGTCAGACAGTCAGTCAGACAGTTGGGTATTCCTTGGCTTTCTCCTCAGTCAGACAGTCAGTCAGTTGGGTATTCCTTGGCTTTCTCCTCAGTCAGACAGTCAGTCAGTTGGGTATTCCTTGGCTTTCTCCTCAGTCAGTCAGTCAGACAGTCAGTTGGATATTCCTTGGCTTTCGCCAAAGCAGCAGGGTCATTTCAGTCCACCCAAAAGCTGGGTAACTGGCACAGTTGGCACATGCTTGTTTTAAGGAAGGAGAGAGAAAGGGGAAGCAGCGAGAAAGGGGAAGCAGCCAGAAAGGGGAAGCAGCCAACTCTGCTCTCCCTCCCTCTACATGGTTACGTGTGTCTCAGTAAGAGCAATGGTGCTAGTAATGCCAAGGTCGCAAGTTCGATACCCGCTGGGATCACAAATCCCCAAAATGTCTGTACTCACTTTACTGTAAGTCGCTTTGAATAATTACCAAGTGTCTGCTAAATGACATATATTAGGAACAGGAAGCCAACCCTGTCCTCCCTCCATCTACATGATTCCAGGCTTAATGAAGGAGAGTATGGTAATGTCCCCCAGCTAGCATACTGCTCCCGTAGTGATTGTTAAGGCATGGTGATTGCCCTATGGTTATTTTGCATACGAACTTCCAAGGAACCAAATGTGCTAGCTGGGGTGAAACTACCTTCTAGACAACGCCATTGTTGTTGCCGTTCTTTAGGACAGGAAGCTCAGGGCAGAAGCAGCCCTTAGTCTTCCGGCTGGTATCTACATCGCGGGCCTCGCGTCTCCTCTTTCTGCTCTGCCACCTCCTCGCCACGGGCTCCAGGAAGAGAGAGACAGAGGAGAGCAGGTAACACACTCCCGCTAGGTAGAAGGAGCAGTCGTAGGTCTGGGTGTAGTCATACAGGAAACCTAGAGGATGGAAGACAAAGGGAAGACAAGTCATTCAATGAAAAGAGAGAAATGGACATCCACATTAAAAGGACAGAAGACACCACTGCGAAGGGAGGAGGCCAATAACATCACTCCTCAATGAGAGAAACAACGGACACAGAAAAATAATTACTCCTCAATATACAACATACTGTGGCATGCTCCTCAATATACAACAGCCTGCTCCTCAATATACAACAGCCTTTGGCCTGCTCCTCAATATACAACAGCCTGCTCCTCAATATACAACAGCCTTTGGCCTGCTCCTCAATATACAACAGCCTGCTCCTCAATATACAACAGCCTTTGGCCTGCTCCTCAATATACAACAGCCTTTGGCCTGCTCCTCAATATACAACACATACTGTGGCCTGCTCCTCAATATACAACACATACTGTGGCCTGCTCCTCAATATACAACACATACTGTGGCCTGCTCCTCAATATATAACATACTGTGGCCTGCTCCTCAATATATAACATACTGTGGCCTGCTCCTCAATATATAACATACTGTGGCCTGCTCCTCAATATATAACATACTGTGGCCTGCTCCTCAATATATAACATACTGTGGCCTGCTCCTCAATATATAACATACTGTGGCCTGCTCCTCAATATATAACATACTGTGGCCTGCTCCTCAATATACAACATACTGTGGCATGCTCCTCAATATACAACAGCCTGCTCCTCAATATACAACATACTGTGGCCTGCTCCTCAATATACAACAGCCTGCTCCTCAATATACAACAGCCTGCTCCTCAATATACAACAGCCTTTGGCCTGCTCCTCAATATACAACAGCCTTTGGCCTGCTCCTCAATATACAACAGCCTTTGGCCTGCTCCTCAATATACAACACATACTGTGGCCTGCTCCTCAATATATAACATACTGTGGCCTGCTCCTCAATATACAACACATACTGTGGCCTGCTCCTCAATATATAACATACTGTGGCCTGCTCCTCAATATACAACACATACTGTGGCCTGCTCCTCAATATACAACACATACTGTGGCCTGCTCCTCAATATATAACATACTGTGGCCTGCTCCTCAATATACAACGCATACTGTGGCCTGCTCCTCAATATACAACACATACTGTGGCCTGCTCCTCAATATATAACATACTGTGGCCTGCTCCTCAATATATAACATACTGTGGCCTGCTCCTCAATATATAACACATACTGTGGCCTGCTCCTCAATATACAACACATACTGTGGCCTGCTCCTCAATATATAACATACTGTGGCCTGCTCCTCAATATACAACACATACTGTGGCCTGCTCCTCAATATACAACACATACTGTGGCCTGCTCCTCAATATATAACATACTGTGGCCTGCTCCTCAATATACAACGCATACTGTGGCCTGCTCCTCAATATACAACACATACTGTGGCCTGCTCCTCAATATACAAACATACTGTGGCCTGCTCCTCAATATACAACACATACTGTGGCCTGCTCCTCAATATACAACACATACTGTGGCCTGCTCCTCAATATACAACACATACTGTGGCCTGCTCCTCAATATACAACACATACTGTGGCCTGCTCCT
>NC_088415.1:8108334-8310834 GCF_034236695.1 Oncorhynchus nerka | reverse complement strand
GTATTTTTGAGCATTTATGTGCTCATTAGTATCTACAGGTATAGTGTGGTCTTCTTTCGAAAGCATCAATGTTATTTTATCAAACTCTTTAGGGATAATTATGATGAGTCCAAATACCACATTTGGCTTGAATCTGACTTTTAGTCCATGAGAAGAAGATTTTTGATGATTATTTTAAGCATTAGCGTTACATAGTCTAAAAAGTTAATGGTTAATAGTTTGCTTATTTTTAAGATATCAATGCCAAACTTAACATGGTTCCCAGCAAGCACACTTGGTTCCATTGGTTCTGGGAATGAAGCCATCAGTTTCCTGATCGGTAAAACTGAAAGTCTTTCAAACGTTCTTAGAACGGATGTGAAAATTTAGCCTGTTCTAGGAACGTACATTTTTAAATTGCACGGAGGTTCTGAGAACATTTTACTATGGTTCCCTGAAAGGTTTTATTAACGTTCTGAGAATGGAAATTCTAGGTTATTTGAAGGTAAATAAATAACGTTCTGAGAACATGTTTCAGTGAGACTTTTAATAACACTGCTAGTTTGGGTTAACTCTTTTGGACTCCAAGCACAGGCCACATGGAAATGACCTTGCTTGGGCATTAATAATGCAAACACATTTATTTTGTATTGTGACACAGCATCAGTGAGATTTGAACCTATGATGTTCTGTTGTTTATCCATGGAATTAGTCCACCACGCCAACAGGATGAAGCTAGGAGACCATGTTTCTTTTAACTCAAACAAAGCTGTTCATTTTAGTATTCTCAAACAGACCCCATTTAAAAGGAAACAAGCACTCATTAAGATCAGGTGTGGCCAATTAGTGGGCATCGCCAACACACCTGAACACACTTAACAAGATGGAGGAAAGAGAGAGCTTTGTTGACACTGAGAACGGAATTTATGTTTTAAAATAACATTCTTAGAATGTTCTTTGAACATTACTAATGTGTTCTTGTTGTTAAACAAGATGGAGGAAAGAGAGAGCTTTGTTGACGCTGAGAACGGAATTTATGTTTCAAAATAACATTCTTAGAATGTTCTTTGAACATTACTAATGTGTTCTTGTTGTTTAACAAGATGGAGGAAAGAGAGAGCTTTGTTGACGCTGAGAACGGAATTTATGTTTTAAAATAACATTCTTAGAACGTTCTTTGAACATTACTAATGTGTTCTTGTTGTTTAACAAGATGGAGGAAAGAGAGCGCGTTTGTTGACGCTGAGAACGGAATTTATGTTTTAAAATAACATTCTTAGAACGTTCTTTGAACATTAATAATGTGTTCTTGTTGTTTTAATGGAAAGTTTTCTTAATCTTCTGTGAACCCGACTTGAACCCTTTCCAGCCGTCCATAAAAGAATAAGAAATATGTTTCTGATGATTGTCACGTCAATATATCTGTGATAAAAATAACTCTTTTTTTCTCACAAAATCTCCTTTTGATAGGTTACGATATCTGCATTAATAATATATGATTGGTTTATGGGTTAAGGGGCAGGAATTAGGCTCTCTCTCAACATGAAAATGGCTCATTTGATACTGCTGCCACGCTGGACGCACTTCTCCCTTTCTCAATCTGACAGGTTGTGACAAAATGTGGCAAGGCCATCATTCAGATTTGGGCAACAATAAGTTAAATAAACTGTATAATAAATATTTATGTTGGTAATGATAATATTTACATCTTAGAGTATTTGTTCTGAAAGACAAGATGACTCTGTGAAATGACATTTTGACGCCTGGTGACCTAACTAGCTATCACACTGAGTAGACTTGAAAAGTAGAATCAGCTTGAAAGTGAGTTGACCATTTCTAAAGTAAAAATTAATATCATCTGATCAATGACATGGATATTTTTTAAAGTACATGAAAAGCTTTGAATCGGAAATGTAGTGTTGGCTATCTAGCAAGATTACTTGCTAACTAGGATGGCTAGTTAGCCTGTGTTGGTCAAGTCAGTCACCCAAGACGGAGCAAGGTAGCCTACTTCATTTAACTCGTCTTGTCTTTTTGATGTTACAGTTTTCTTTGATAACTGTACAAAATAAAATGTATTTGTCATTAGATATTAGAGCTAAAAAAAAAGTGACTGGCTAATGGTTATATTTTGTCCTTGGCTAGCCAGCCAAAAGAGAGAGGGGTGCTGTGAAGGAAAATTGGATGGCTATATTTTACTAGCTAAACCTTATGATAATAGCTTATAAATAATGACATTGTGGTGGTCAACTTGGTAACTAAATGTTCCTGGTCTAGCTGGTTTGCTACTTAAAGGCATAAATTGGTCCATCAGATATGTAATTATATGTTTTCTCAAATGTGACTCATTTCAGGAAACTAGGTGTATGTCGCAAGTCACTACTTCACAGGAGAGGCACTTGAATGTAAAATAAATGTTTTATCAAAATGTGTTTTTTTGGCAGAAATGCCTTCTGGAACATGTGAACTTTCATGTGCTTTAATAACAAATGTGTATTCCATCCATAAATAATTATTAAATTGTTCAATTACGAGCCTAGTTGGTTTAGCCATGAAAGAAAGACAGGAACCTTCCAGCTAGCCATGATTGGCTGTGATAATGGATAGGCTGGATATGCCGGGAGATGAGTTTGGATTGGTCTGTCATGTAGCATGCTTCTGTCTATAACGTGAGCTGCATTGAGAACCACAAGTTTTGCTGCTTTTCTCAACAACATTGATGCCCTGAATTTAGCAGGCGGTATCGACAGATCAGTTGGAAAAAGTGGCGGGCTACTTTCTGCACATTCCACGGTCAGTGTGAACCGGAGTGACTTGACACAACGCTGGCCAAAACCAAATGAAGTTAAATGGTCCCAGTCTGCCGTGAAGCATTCATCCATGTATACCGGTAACCGTCTAGTTACATTTTCAGATATTATACGTTTAAAATTGTCAGAAAGTAATTTTTATTTTTATTGCTAACGAACGTTATGTGTACTATCTGTGAAGTAATATTATTAGAATCAGAAATCCATTTGAATTGCTAGTTATAGCCTAGCTAGCTAACATTAGACCTAGTTGGTTAGCTTTTTAGCTACCTGGAGATTCATACTACAGCTATGACAATGTTTGTATTGGTAGTAGTATGAGTTGGGATTATGCCAGTTCGTTGTTTAGATATCTAGCTAGCTACATATGTAAACAAAAGACTTCACTTTGCGAGTTGAGTTAGCCAGGTGTGTCTGGGGGTGATTAAGACCATCTATTGTATTTTCACAGACGTGTGTACATGCCTAGACAATAGTGACCCATCTACTTAGCTAGATGTGGCTGTGGGGTGGTTATAGCATTTCCTTCACATGACCCTTCAATTTAGACAAGTGTGTAAGGTAAGCGTCATCTAATAATGACCATTTTTACCTGGACACTTTCTGTTTTTGATATTGCTACTTTGGAAGTAACCATTTCACAGTACCGTTTACCCCTTCTGTATCCTGTGACAAATAAACATGTACAGTAATGTGAAGAGCAACATGAACTGTACCAAAGTCAGATTAAGATATAAGCCAAGTATATTTTTACCTGGAGTTTTAAAGTTTTAAAGAATTCCTCATGAAGCTGGTTGATAAAATACCAAGAGTGTGCTGTCATCCAGGCAAAGGGTGGCTACTTTGAAGAATCTAAAATCTATTTTGATTTGTTTAACACTTTTTTGGTTACTACATGATTCCATATTAGTTATTTCATAGTTTTGATGTCTTCACTATTATTCTACAATGTAGAAAATAGTAAAAAATAAAGAAAACCCCTTGAATGAGTAGGTGTGTCCAAACTCTTGACTGGTACTGTGTACTTAGATATCTCTCGCCTTGAATCTAAGTCTTTCTGTTCGTGCTCTACGTCCCTGTAAGCGTAAACGCTCTGTCTTGCCTGATAGCACGTTTCAGTCGTATGATGTTGATTACACCGGCACCGGAATCCATCCCTTTCAGGCCTGAACGTCCAGTTGGTTTAGATCTTGGCAGGGTACGTCAGGCAATCCTGTCGACCACTCAGGAAAGACTTAAGGGAGATAGACTTCTTCTTGTTTGTCACACAGGCATTGGAGGGAGAGGTTTGTGGATTCACAAATAATCCGGGTTGGGGTATTGTTTTGGAGTGCCCGTCCTATGGTGATTCCCTCTGAGCGTGGCTAGAGGTTACACCTACAGAATTCGACCTGTTTCTTGGACTACTCATTTACACGGGATTTACCGAACTGCCTGACCTTCATTGATACTGGGGTACAAAGTCTTCTCTGGGTTCTTGGGCTAGATCTTTCATGTTGCTTAATCACTTCAAAGCTCTGTTGGCTTCTTTACACGTTGTGGATCCTGCCACTGAGGATAATACAGGTAGGGTTTGAAAACTGCAGTACTTACTGCACCACCTGATAACAGACTTGTAAAAAGCTGTATCAGCCAAACCAACACATAGCCATTGATGAACACATGGTCAAATCCAAAGGGATTCAAGCAGTATATGAAACGGAAGACAACTAGGTGGGGATTAAAATGATGTTTTGCTTCATCTGACACAGGCTACACTTAGACGTCAAAGTTTACACCAGCAGTCGGGATGGTCGTGTGGTTGAGGAATTAGACATATGAAAACCAAGGTTAAAAAGTTTGGTTCGACAAATTTTATGCATCGTAAGTAGTTAGAGATCAGGGGTCCAATGCATTTGGGACTTGTACGGTAAACTGGAAACAGTTGCCTGATGCATTTAAGTACTTTAAAAAGTGGGAGCGTCAAACCGAGTGGTGGAGATATGTGTTGGTGTAGGATAGTGGGCAATGTATCGGCCATACAGTGGAGAGACACACATACTGTTGCTTGCCATTCCAATTTACACAATGCAAATGATTCCACTCCAGTAACAAGGCTAGTCCAACAAGATGGTGTCCGGAATAGGGAAATGGTCCACCAGTCTGCTGGAATCCACAATTACAATCGACAGATGGGTGGGGTTGACAAGTCTAACCACTAGGCTACCCTGCCGCCCCAGATGGGTGGGGTTGACAAGTCTAACCACTAGGCTACCCTGCCGCCCCAGATGGGTGGGGTTGACAAGTCTAACCACTAGGCTACCCTGCCGCCCCAGATGGGTGGGGTTGACAAGTCTGATCCAGGTGATCAACTCCTACAATGTTTTGCAGAAGACCCAGAAGTGGCGGATTTAATTATTATTATTATTTTTTAATCCCACTGTGTTGACATTACAGTTGTCAACCGTTACCTTTGGCAGTGTAATCACACACCACCTGGCAAGGAAAATCAGAAAACTGATTAGAAACAGATTACATTCAGAGAACCTCACCGTCAGTTAGGAGGTATTTATATTAATGACATGTATCCATCTTGTGACAGACCTTTGTCTGAGAAATTAGAATGAGTAAAGGGACTCAGATGTAGCACAGATGTTCACTAGTAATTTTGCCTCTCTTGCATGTGTAACCGATGTGAAATGGCTAGCTAGTTAGCGGTGGTGCGCGCTAATAGTGTTTCAATCAGTGACGTCACTCGCTCTGAGACCTTGAAGTAGTTGTTCCCCTTGCTCTGCAAGGGCCGTGGCTTTTGTGGCGCGATGGGTAATGATGCTACGTGGGTGTCAGTTGTTGTTTTGTGCAGAGGATCCCTGGTTCGAGGCGAGGAGAGGGACGGAAGCTATCCCGCTACACACGTTTCCCTTTCCTGCATGTTTTCCCTGTATGTTGGTAATGATAATATTGGGCTCAGTGAAGTGGTATTAAATTGAGGGAATGAATCCGAGCTTCACGCCTGTGGAAGGCGGGGCTTCCAGCAAGTCTTCCCATAGTATTTTGTACCTCATTTCCCTCCTTCGGGAAACAATAGTTATATTCATGACATTACATTCTCAGACTGGGAAGGCATAGATCAGCAAACAGTGAACAGATCCTTCAAAGATCCTGTTAAGAATGGTTGGTCAGCACTTTAAAAAAAAAACTGTTCTCTCTCAATAGATATCACTCGGGCTGCATTCTAAATCAGAATCAGAAAACATTATCGCTATGGAACAAATGGCACTAGCAATTTCTCAAGAAATCGCTCATCTCCCCTGTATGGTTACTTTCTTTAGCTTCATTGATTGGTGGGTGGTATCTAGGTCACCTTGAAAGAAAATAAGAACTTGCACGCTTTGCCAGTATCAACAGTAGATTATTAAGTATTGACCTTGAATTGTCTCTCAGCTAAGTAAGTTCACAGCAGTGTGCAAGTTATTTTGTTATATAATCTAATTACCCAGTGAGAAGTCATAGAAAAGATGCAATTTTTTAAATGTTATTAAATTGGAATTTCCGTGAATTGACTTAAGTTCTTCAAATCGACACCAACCCTGACGGACTGGTTTCTTACCAGGACGGGCAGTACCATGTAGCTCCCGCAGAACATGGACCCAAACACTGATATTGATATATTGTATGTGTGTGTGTGTGTGTGTGTGTGTGTGTGTGTGTGTGTGTTGTTTCCTTACCAGGACAGGCAGTAGCAGTGCCATGTAACCGCCACAGAAGATGGCAAAGAAGACAGCGTAAACCATGAGCAGGATGTAGGTGTTAGCCAGTGGGGCAACCAGGTTGACCACTCCACACAGGATCAGGTAGGCCTTGTGATAGTGGTACTTATGGAACAGGTTCTTATCCGCTAGCCAACCAGAGCCTAGCTGGGCTATAGTCTCTGTGATACCTGGAGGGAGAAGGAGAGGGAGAGTGAGGGTGAAGGAGAGGGGGGTAGGGGGAAGGAGTGGGGGAGGGAGAGGGGGAGGGGGAAGGAGTGGGGGAGGGAGGGGGAAGGAGAGGGGACAGAGAAAGAGAAGAAGGGGAGGGAGGGAGAAGGAGAGGGGACAGAGAATGAGAGGGGAAGGAGAAAGAGAGGGGACAGAGAAAGAGAAGAAGGGGAGGGAGGGAGAAGGAGAGGGGACAGAGAATGAGAGGGGGAAGGAGAAAGAGAGGGGACAGAGAATGAGAGGGGGAAGGAGAAAGAGAGGGGACAGATAATGAGAGGGGAAGGAGAAACATCTGTATTAGTCTGTATCAAGACTATTGATGACTTTAATGATGATTTTATATAATGTTCTTTGTCGTCAACGGATCATTTCATTACTCATGTACCTGTCCTATTTAATGGTGGGTGGGCTGTTGAGTGAGTAGTGCCTTTGTCCAGGTTTCAATCAATCAGTAAATCAATCAGCTTTTTGAGAGAAAGAAAGCGAGAGACCAACCTCTATTAGAGAGAGAGAGAGGGAGAGTGACAGAGAGAGAGAGAGAGAGAGAGAGAGAGAGAGAGGGAGAGTGACAGAGTGACAGAGAGAGAGAGAGAGAGAGAGAGAGAGAGAGAGAGAGAGAGTGACAGAGAGAGAGAGAGAGAGAGAGAGAGAGTGACAGAGAGAGAGAGAGAGAGAGAGAGAGAGAGAGAGAGTGAGAGAGAGAGAGAGAGAGAGAGAGAGAGAGAGAGAGAGAGAGTGACAGAGTGACAGAGTGACAGAGAGAGAGAGAGAGAGAGGAGAGAGAGAGAGAGTGAGAGAGAGTGACAGAGTGACAGAGTGACAGAGAGAGAGAGAGAGAGAGAGAGAGAGAGAGAGTGAGAGAGAGAGAGAGAGAGAGAGAGAGAGAGAGAGAGAGAGAGAGAGAGTGACAGAGTGACAGAGTGACAGAGAGAGAGAGAGAGCAGAGAGAGAGAGAGAGAGAGAGAGAGAGAGAGAGAGAGAGAGAGAGAGAGAGAGAGAGAGAGAGTGACAGAGAGAGAGAGAGAGAGAGAGAGAGAGTGACAGAGAGAGAGAGAGAGAGAGAGAGCGAGAGAGTGCAGCAGCAGTCTTCAAACATGATGTGTGACATCTGTGACATCCTCCATCTCAGTCTCCTTCCACTCAGTCTCCCACAGAGTTCCCATCTGGAGTCCCGTGTTCCGTCTCGTGTTGGAGAGAATGTCCAGGAACACGTTCCATTTAGCAGGACACCACGTAGTGGAACACTCCGACAGAGAGCTATCTAGCCTGAGTGCCAGTCTGTTTGTGCTATTATTACAACTCCTTGTCACTCATTGTGATGTTTGGCTTGACTATGACAGCAATGGAGTAAACAAACTTCTCTTACGTGTAGAATACAGAATGACAGTCACATAATTTCTATTTGTGATGTTTTTATCTGCAGGGTTCTATACTGTTTTCCTACTCAAGGTAAAGCAAGATACAGAGGTTAATAAGTGCAGTGGCTTATCATAAGCAACCGAGTGTTCCTTCATAATGCCCTTGCAACCGCTGACGGCAACCGCTGACGGCAACCGCTGACGGCAACCGCTGACGGCAACAACAACAACTTACGACAACAACAGCTGACAACCGCTGACGACAACCGCTGACGACAACCGCTGACGACAACAACAACAACTTACGACAACAACAGCTGACAACCGCTTACTCCAACCGCTGACGACAACCGCTGACGACAACCGCTGACGGCAACCGCTGACGGCAACAACAACAACTTACGACAACAACAGCTGACAACAGTTTACGCCAACGACTGACGACAACCGCTGACGACAACAACAACAACTTACGACAACAACAGCTGACAACAGTTTACGCCAACGACTGACGACAACCGCTGACGACAACCGCTGACGGCAACCGCTGACGACAACCGCTGACGGCAACCGCTGACGGCAACCGCTGACGGCAACCGCTGACGACAACAACAACAACTTACGACAACAACAGCTGACAACAGTTTACGCCAACGACTGACGACAACCGCTGACGACAACAACAACAACTTACGACAACAACAGCTGACAACCGTTTACTCCAACCGCTGACGACAACCGCTGACGACAACAACAACAACTTACGACAACAACAGCTGACAACAGTTTACGCCAACGGCTGACGACAACCGCTGACGACAACAACAACAACTTACGACAACAACAGCTGACAACCGCTTACTCCAACCGCTGACGACAACCGCTGACGACAACAACAACAACTTACGACAACAACAGCTGACAACCGTTTACTCCAACCGCTGACGACAACCGCTGACGACAACAACAACAACTTACGACAACAACAGCTGACAACAGTTTACGCCAACGGCTGACGACAACCGCTGACGACAACAACAACAACTTACGACAACAACAGCTGACAACAGTTTACGCCAACGGCTGACGACAACCGCTGACGACAACAACAACAACAACAACTTACGACAACAACAGCTGACAACCGTTTACTCCAACCGCTGACGACAACCGCTGACGACAACAACAACAACTTACGACAACAACAGCTGACAACAGTTTACGCCAACGGCTGACGACAACCGCTGACGACAACAGCTGACAACAGTTTACGCCAACGGCTGACGACAACCGCTGACGACAACAACAACAACTTACGACAACAACAGCTGACAACAGTTTACGCCAACGACTGACGACAACCGCTGACGACAACAACAACAACTTACGACAACAACAGCTGACAACAGTTTACGCCAACGGCTGACGACAACCGCTGACGACAACAACAACAACTTACGACAACAACAGCTGACAACAGTTTACGCCAACGGCTGACGACAACCGCTGACGACAACAACAACAACAACAGCTGACAACCGCTGACGACAACAACAACAACAACAGCTGACAACAGCTTACGCCAACGGCTGAATGTGGTAGACAAATCAATAGATGACAGCAAAACAAATATCTAATGAGTAGATAAGATCTGCATCAACTACTGTATTCGTGATCATCTGTCACATCGCAGCTATTGATTATGTTTTGAATTCATTAGTTCTAGTGGCTGATAATAACTATGCATCTAGAATGGGTTAATACCAAATGGCAGCCTATTCCCTATAAAGTACAGAACTTTGTGAACACAGATCTATGGTGCCCTTGTTAAAAATAGTGCAATATATATATAGGAAAAAGGGTGCCATTCAAGATTGTGGCCTCTCTCTCTCTCTCCTGTCTTTTCTGGAGTCAATGTGAATGTGATAGCTGCTGCAGTGGCTGTATTGTCCCTGGGTTCAGAAATAGCTCTGGACAGGCAGGCAGCATCATCCCATTGATCAATTAAATAAAGTAAACAGGTCCCCCATCCCACGCAGTCAGATCAGTGCTAGTCTACGGCCCAAATGGCAGCCTATTGACTATGTAGTGCACTACTGTTGTAGGGAATGGGATGCCATTTGGGACACAAACCACAGTGATTTCCACTTTTGATGGAGTACTGCAGTGAGTGGACTTGAATCTACTGTGGACTTATTTTTTATTTTACCTTTATTTAACTAGGCAAGTCAGTTAAGAACAAATTCTTATTTTCAATGACGGCCTAGGAACAGTGGGTTAACTGCCTGTTCAGGAGCAGAACGACAGATTTCCCAAAGATTGGAAAGCAGCTGCGGTCATCCCCCTCTTCAAAGGGGGGGACACTCTTGACCCAAACTGCTACAGACCTATATCTATCCTACCATGCCTTTCTAAGGTCTTCGAAAGCCAAGTCAACAAACAGATTACCGACCATTTCGAATCTCACCATACCTTCTCTGCTATGCAATCTGGTTTCAGAGCTGGTCATGGGTGCACCTCAGCCACGCTCAAGGTCCTAAACGATATCTTAACCGCCATCGATAAGAAACATTACTGTGCAGCCGTATTCATTGATCTGGCCAAGGCTTTCGACTCTGTCAACCACCACATCCTCATCGGCAGACTCGACAGCCTTGGTTTCTCAAATGATTGCCTCGCCTGGTTCACCAACTACTTCTCTGATAGAGTTCAGTGTGTCAAATCGGAGGGTCTGCTGTCCGGACCTCTGGCAGTCTCTATGGGGGTGCCACAGGGTTCAATTCTTGGACCGACTCTCTTCTCTGTATACATCAATGAGGTCGCTCTTGCTGCTGGTGAGTCTCTGATCCACCTCTACGCAGACGACACCATTCTGTATACTTCCGGCCCTTCTTTGGACACTGTGTTAACAACCCTCCAGGCAAGCTTCAATGCCATACAACTCTCCTTCCGTGGCCTCCAATTGCTCTTAAATACAAGTAAAACTAAATGCATGCTCTTCAACCGATCGCTACCTGCACCTACCCGCCTGTCCAACATCACTACTCTGGACGGCTCTGACTTAGAATACGTGGACAACTACAAATACTTAGGTGTCTGGTTAGACTGTAAACTCTCCTTCCAGACCCATATCAAACATCTCCAATCCAAAGTTAAATCTAGAATTGGCTTCCTATTTCGCAACAAAGCATCCTTCACTCATGCTGCCAAACATACCCTTGTAAAATTGACCATCCTACCAATCCTCGACTTTGGCGATGTCATTTACAAAATAGCCTCCAATACCCTACTCAACAAATTGGATGCAGTCTATCACAGTGCAATCCGTTTTGTCACCAAAGCCCCATATACTACCCACCATTGCGACCTGTACGCTCTCGTTGGCTGGCCCTCGCTTCATACTCGTCGCCAAACCCACTGGCTCCATGTCATCTACAAGACCCTGCTAGGTAAAGTCCCCCTTATCTCAGCTCGCTGGTCACCATAGCATCTCCCACCTGTAGCACACGCTCCAGCAGGTATATCTCTCTAGTCACCCCCAAAACCAATTCTTTCTTTGGCCGCCTCTCCTTCCAGTTCTCTGCTGCCAATGACTGGAACGAACTACAAAAATCTCTTAAATTGGAAACACTTATCTCCCTCACTAGCTTTAAGCACCAACTGTCAGAGCATCTTACAGATTACTGCACCTGTACATAGCCCACCTATAATTTAGCCCAAACAACTACCTCTTTCCCAACTGTATTTAATTTATTTATTTATTTTGCTCCTTTGCACCCCATTATTTTTATTTCTACTTTGCACATTCTTCCATTGCAAAACTACCATTCCAGTGTTTTACTTGCTATATTGTATTTACTTTGCCACCATGGCCTTTTTTGCCTTTACCTCCCTTCTCACCTAATTTGCTCACATTGTATATAGACTTGTTTTTTTTTACTGTATTATTAACTGTATGTTTGTTTTACTCCATGTGTAACTCTGTGTCGTTGTATGTGTCGAACTGCTTTGCTTTATCTTGGCCAGGTCGCAATTGTAAATGAGAACTTGTTCTCAACTTGCTTACCTGGTTAAATAAAGGTGAAATAAAAAAAAATAAAAAAATGTTGTACCTTGTCAGCTCGGGGATTTGAACTTGCAACCTTCGCGTTACAAGCCCAACACTCGAACCACTAGGCTACCCTGCCACCTCTACACTCTAACCACTAGGCTACCCTGCCGCCTCTACACTCTAACCACTAGGCTACCCTGCCGCCTCTACACTCTAACCACTAGGCTACCCAGCTCAGATACTCTGCAGCGTTATAGGGTTATCACAGTGTGAGGTTCTAGGAAAAAAAAGTTGAGTGATAGCTTTTTTAAAGCTGGTAATCTTTTCTAGTCTTATTGATTGACAACGTCAACAGCCTTTATCAGAATGAGAGTGTAGTTGGCTCATTGTCTCAAGAAAGGCCATCAAAAACATGACTTAATAGAGAGGCGCCAACAGAGGTTCACTTCGCCATAGCTGGTTGGTCAAAGCCTATGTGGAAATTAATAGGGTTTTATAGATAAATGACAAAAAAATAATGTCTGAGGAGATCTTCTTCATCAGCTAAAGTCACTTTTTGTGAGTTTTGAAGCACACGACGTCTTCATAATTCATAAAGGTCATGTCAACTGACTAATAAACTAAAAAAAAAAGAAACAGCCCTTTTTTCAGGACCCTGTCTTTCAAACATAATTCGTAAAAATCTAAATAACTTGACAGATCTTCATTGTAAAGGGTTTAAACACTGTTTCCCATGCTTGTTCAATGAACCATAAACAATTAATGAACATGCACCTGTGGAACAGTCATTAAGACACTAACAGCTTACAGACGGTCGGCAATTAAGGTCACAGTTATGAAAACTTAGGACACTAAAGAGGCCTTTCTACTGGCTCTGAAAAACACCAAAAGGAAGATGCCCAGGGTCCCTGAACGTGCCTTAGGCATGCTGCAAGGAGGCATGAGGACGTCAGATGTGGCCAGGGCAATAAATTGCAATGTTCGTACTGTGAGACCCTTAAGGCAGCGCTACAGGGAGACAGGACGGACAGCTGATCATCATCGCAGTGGCACAACACCTGCACAGGATTGGTATATCCGAACATCACACCTGTGGGACAGGTACAGGATGGCAACAACAACTGCCCGAGTTACACCAAAAACACACAATCCCTCCATCAGTGCTCAGAATGTCCTCAATAGGCTGAGAGAGTCTGGACTGAGGGCTTGAAGGCCTGATGTAAGGCAGGTCCTCACCAGACATTACTGGCAACAACGTCGCCTATGGGCACAAACCCACCGTCGCTGGACCTGACAGGACTGGCAAAAAGTGCTCTTCACTGACGAGTCGCGGTTTTGTCTCACCAGGGGTGATGGTAAGATTAGAGTTTATCGTCAAAGGAATGAGCGTTACACCGAGGCCTGTACTCTGGAGCGAGATCGATTTGGAGGTGGAGGGTCCATCATGGTCTGGGGCAGTGTGTCACAGCATCATCGGACTGAGCTTGTTGTCATTGCAGGCAATCTCAATGCTGTGCGTTACAGGGAAGACATCCTCCTCCCTCGTGTGCTACCCTTCCTGCAGGCTCATCCTGACATGACCCTCCAGCATGACAATGCCACCAGCTATACTGCTCGTTCTGTGCGTGATTTCCTGCAAGACAGGAATGTCAGTGTTCTGCCATGGCCAGCAAAGAGCCCGGATCTCAATCCCATTGAGCACATCTGGGACCTGTTGGATCGGAGGGTGAGGGCTAGAGCCATTCCCCCCAGAAATGTCCGGGAACGTGCAGGTGCCTTGGTGGATAAGGGTGGGGTAACATCTCACAACAAGAACTGGCAAATCTGGTTTAGTCCATGAGGGGGAGGTGCACTGCAGTACTTAATGCAGCTGGTGGCCTCACCAGATACTGACTGTACTTTTGATTTTTGAGTTTTTGACTTTTGAGTTGTTGAATCTTGTTATATTCATACAAATATTTACACATTTTGTTTGCTGAAAATAAACGCAGTTGACAGTGAGAGGACGTTTAGTTTAGTATATCATAGAACAAAACATGACGCCTTCATAATTCATAAAGGTCATGTTAACTGACTAATAGTGTCACATAGGCTTAGGAGATCTGATATGTTTTCTTCTAAGTTAACCTCAGACTTAATTTTCAGCATTTATCCCACAACCCTCCTAAGACCCCATTCATTTCCCCATAGGCTTTGACCAATGAGCCATGGGTAACTAATTTCATTTTTCCCCCCTCCGGAGAACAGACTAGCCCTGAGGTTCTTCCCCCTCCGGAGAACAGACTAGCCCCGAGGTTCTTCCCCCTCCGGAGAACAGACTAGCCCTGAGGTTCTTCCCCCTCCGGAGAACAGACTAGCCCTGAGGTTCTTCCCCCTCCGGAGAACAGACTAGCCCTGACGTTCTTCCCCCTCCGGAGAACAGACTAGCCCTGAGGTTCTTCCCCCTCCGGAGAACAGACTAGCCCTGAGGTTCTTCCGGAGAACCCCCTCCCCTCCGGAGAACAGACTAGCCCTGAGGTTCTTCCCCTCCGGAGAACAGACTAGCCCTGAGGTTCTTCCCCCTCCGGAGAACAGACTAGCCCTGAGGTTCTTCCCCCTCCGGAGAACAGACTAGCCCTGAGGTTCTTCCCCCTCCGGAGAACAGACTAGCCCTGAGGTTCTTCCCCCTCCGGAGAACAGACTGGCCCTGAGGTTCTTCCCCCTCCGGAGAACAGACTAGCCCTGAGGTTCTTCCCCCTCCGGAGAACAGACTAGCCCTGAGGTTCTTCCCCCTCCGGAGAACAGACTAGCCCTGGTGTTTTTTGTCTGTTTTACTCACAGCAGGTTGGTGGATTTTTTTTTGTTTTTTATTATTTTTATTTTTTTTACAGCTGTTTCTGAAGAAACGCAGGACAATGGGTTTCAATAGAGCTGCCTCTCTCTCTCTAGCCTGGTCCCAGATCAGTTTGTGCCATCTTGCCAACTTATGACAACTCAAGACCCCACATGAAAAAAATGCTACAGTTTACTATAGAATACTACACTACTTACTATAGAATTCTATACTAAACTGTATTATACTGTAGAATACTACACTACTGTAGTATCCCTCAATCACGTGTAGTACTTACTATAGTATGTGGTAGTATACTGTAGAATACTATAGTAAATACTACAGTATTATCAGCAAAAAAAGCAATGTCGTAAATACTACAGTAATATATGCAAAAACACTACAGTGTGCAAAAACACAACACTTTTTGAAACTATAGTAAATACTACAGTATTTAATTAGCATATACCCCACCCATTCCCTTCCCCCGTATCACAAGTTGTGCCACCCATAAGTTATAAACCTATATGCCAAGTATAGACCATATACAGTTCTGTGAAAATGTATTTGGCCCCCTTTCTGATTTTCCCTATTTTTCCATAGAAACGGACTGTTATTAGATCTTCAACCAAAACTTGGTATTAAATCAAGGGATCCTGAGTTTACAAATAACAACAAAACAAAAAAAAGTGTATTTATTTATTAAACGGAGTTAAGAAACACCCAATGTCCCCTGTGTGGAAAAAGTCATTGCCCACTTACACTCACTTACTGGTTGTGCCACCTTTAGCTGAAATGACTGCAATCAAACGCTTCCTGTAGTTGTTGATCAGTCTCTCACATGTCATCCAAAAAGTTCAATAAATTTAGCCAAAAAAGCACCTGGATGATTATCAAAACTCTTGGAAGAATGTTCTATGGACATTATAACTTTTTAGAAGACATGGGTCCCGTTATGTCTGGCGAAAACCAAACACGGCATTCCATAGTAAGAGCGTCATAAGAACGGTCAAGCATGGTGGTAGTGTGATGGTTTGGGGGTTGCTTTGCTTCCTCAGGACCTGGACGACTTGCCTTAATAGAAGGAACCATGAATTCTGCTCTGTATCAGAGAAATCTACAGGAGAATGTCAGGCCACCCGTCTGTGAGCTGAAGCTGAAGTGCAGCAAGACAATGATACAAAACACACAATCAAGTCTTCATGAAAATGGATAGAAAGCAACAAAAATCGTTTTGTTTTGGAATGGCCTAGTCAAGGTCCAGACCTAATACCAATTGAGATGTTGTGGCAAGATTTGAAACGAGCAGTTCTTGCTTGAAAACCCAGAAAAGTTGCTGAGTTAAAGCAGTTCTGCGTGCAAGAGTGGTTCAAAATTCACCCACAGCGATGTGAGAGACTGATCAACAACTACAGGAAGTGTTTGGTTGCAGTCAATGCAGCTAAAGGTGGCACAGCCAGCTATTGAGTGTAAGGGGGCCATTACTTTTTCATACAGGGGCATCGGATGTTGGATAACTTTGTCCATAAAATAAATGAAATAAGTATGTCATTGTTGTGTTATTTGTTCCCTCAGGTTCCCTTTATCTTTTGGTTGAAGATCTGATAACATTCAGTATCAAAAAATATACAAAAGTAGAGACAATTAGAAAGGGAGAAACTTTTTTTCACGGCCCTGCAAAGTATTATATAATAACTCCACTATCCTCAAAGGGATATTCAATATAGTGTATATATATATATATATATATATATATATATATATATATATATATATATATATATATATATATATAACACATGAATTTCAAGTACAGATTCAACGACAAAGACCAGGGAGGTTTTCCGATGCCTTGCAAAGAAGGGCACCTATTGATAGAGGGGTAAAAAGAAAATATATATTTTAAAAACACCATTATTGCACACGGAGTGAGTCCATGCCACTTATTATGTGACTTGTTCAGCAAATTGTTAATCCTGAAGTTATTTAGGCTTGCCATAACAAAGGGGTTGAATACTTATTGACTTAAGACTTTTCAGCTTTTCAGCTTTTGTTTACTAATTCATTAAAAATATATATTCTAAAAACATAATTCAAGTTTGACATTATGGGGTGTGTAGATCAGTGACACAACATCTGCAAAAACGTCAAGGGGTGTGAATACTTTCTGAAGGCACTGCATACTACAGTTTTCATTACTACAGTATTTATACTACAGTTACCTGTAAATACTACAGTATTCACTGTAGTGTTGTTAATGACTTTGGTCCGCAAAAAACTACAGCGAATACTACAGTAAAGCCTGCAAAAAAACAGTACAGTGAATACTATAGTATCTACAGTATATCATAGTATACTATAGTATGTTTTCATGTGGGACAGCACAAACAGATTTGGAACCAGGATCTCTCTCTCTCTCTCCACTTCCTGGAAGCCAAACGGCTTGGGAATGGGAAGTCACAAGATGTTTGTGAGGCTCTCACCTCTGTCAGTCATCTAGCCAGAAAAGACAGACATGTGTTATAGTGCTACACGCCTCCCAGCGATAACCCTTAACAAGCTAAAGGTCCAACTACAAGGCAGAAGGATTGCTTTTCAATTCCTCTCACTTCAAAAAGACATTTAATCAAATAAAATGTATTTTATAAAGCCTGTTTTATATCGGCAGGTGTCACAAAGTGCTAGTGAGGTTTCCCTGTTAAAGCAGCCCACATGAAAAAAATACTACAGTTTTCTATAAAATACTACAGCACTTACTATAGAATTCTATAGTAAACTGTATCCCTCAATCATGTGTAGTACTTACTATAGAATGTTGTAGTATCCTGTAGAATATGACAGTAAATACTACAGTGTTATCTGCAACAAAAAAACACTGTAGTAAATACTATAGTAAATACTACAGTAATGTCCACAAAAACACTTCCCTTTTTTAACTATAGTAAATGCTACAGCATTTAATTTGCATGTACCCTGCTCATTTCCTTCCCCCGTGTCGCAATTTGTGGCACCCAGAGGTGAGAAACCTGCATGCCAAGTATTGTGTTCCCTACAGGTTATTAAAAAAAAGCAGAAGCATTGTATTATCTGTTCAGACCCCAGTCATACATACCGATTCTGGAAAATTAGCTCTTTAAGAGTTTCTCCAGTAGGTTTCCTGAAAAGAGAAACCCTCCACTTCTATGTCAAAAAATATATATATAGTAAATACTACAGTAATATCCATAAAAACACTACAGTAAATACTACAGTATACTGAAGTCTGCAAATACTACATTATAAACTGGGTGGTTCAAGCCCCGAACGCTGATTGAGATTACATATTTTTACTGCTCTAATTACGTTGCTAGCCAGTTTATAATAGCAATAAGGCACCTCAGGGGTTTGTGGTATATTGCCAATATACCACGGCTAAGGGCTGTATCCAGGCCTGGAGAACCTTAGTGGATGGCCTATGCTCTGAGTTAAAGGGTTTAACACAGTGAGGTCTTTAGTCCACAAAAACACTACAGTGAATACTATAGTAAAGTCCGCAAAAACACTACAGTGAATAGTCTAGTTTTTGTACCATAGTATACTATAGTATTTTTTAAATGTTGGAGGGTTTTAAACCACGTTAGTCAGTCCTCTTTCCCCCCAGTCTTTCTCATTACTAAACCATCTCTGTTGGCTCATCTCCCCATCTCTTTTGTAAACATCACCACCTCAATGATTATGAGGGAACAATATCAACCAGGCACTTCAACATTGGACAAAAAAAATGTATAAATCGTAATGCCCTCCTGTCGCCACGGCAACCGCTTTTACACACTAAGCCGTTGCCTAGCGACCCCAGTGGATTGGCCGATGGTGGCCTGACATGAGGCCTGGTCTGGAGCATAGAAATGTAAATAATAGAACGCATAAACATGGACTGGTATGAGAATGTGCATTCCATTAATTATATTTCTATGGTCTGGACTATGGTGGCCCTCCTCTCTGTCTGAGCTCAGCTAGCTGAAAGGACCTCTTTCTATGGAGGTGGGGAGGGAGGCTGGGGGACATATTGGGTTTGTTGTGGCGTGTGTGGGTCTCTCTCTCTCTGTCTGTGTGTGTGTGTGTGTGCTTTCTGGGAGCATGGAACATGACATGGCAGCAGAATGTGAGACAGAAAGCATGTGTGCTGAGAATAACTCAATGCTATCATCCCTGCTCCTCTCACAGGCAGGCTCAGACTCACTTACTTTAATACACAAAGTCCGTGAGGAGCATAGGCCATCCATTTATGTATTCCAGGGCACCCTCTGCTCGTTTAGAGGTACTTTGGGTTCAAGACGGAAATAGAGACATCCATACCCACTGTTGATTTTGTCTGGGGTCGGCATTCACTGACTGGTTCCCGGCCCACATGGACTCTGTGTTAGACCTACATTCATTCACATACCACTCCCATTCCCTCTCAGAAGCCAGAACCAAATTGTGTGCACTAGCTCGCTATCTGCTCAATATGACAGTCTGTCACAAGATACATCTCCAGTCATTACAACACACAGAGCAAAGGACTGTTGTAACAGACATTCTCTTGGGAAAACGTTTGGCTGAACTAGTTACCCATCAATCACAACTCACCAATATAGCACATTCATCACGCCAACTGAAGACACATGGGGTTTAGACCCAAAAAGGTACCATATTCCCTTTAATAGTATTGAAAGACCTTTCTTGCTCTTTCCCAACAATGCAATACTGGTAAGCTATATACAGGGACAGTTCCAGGGTCAGTGCCAACACCATATTACAATGTGCAGGGATACTGGAGTGGGAGGGTTAGATATGTATAGGGGTAAGGTAACTATATACAGGGACAGTTCCAGGGTCAGTGCCTACACCATATTACAATGTGCAGGGATACTGGAGTGGGAGGGTTAGATATGTATAGGGGTAAGGTAACTATATACAGGGACAGTTCCAGGGTCAGTGCCTACACCATATTACAATGTGCAGGGATACTGGAGTGGGAGGGTTAGATATGTATAGGGGTAAGGTAACTATATACAGGGACAGTTCCAGGGTCAGTGCCAACACCATATTACAATGTGCAGGGATACTGGAGTGGGAGGGTTAGATATGTATAGGGGTAAGGTAACTATATACAGGGACAGTTCCAGGGTCAGTGCCAACACCATATTACAATGTGCAGGGATACTAGAGTGGGAGGGTTAGATATGTATAGGGGTAAGGTAACTATATACAGGGACAGTTCCAGGGTCAGTGCCAACACCATATTACAATGTGTAGGGATACTGGAGTGGGAGGGTTAGATATGTATAGGGGTAAGGTAAATATATACAGGGACAGTTCCAGGGTCAGTGCCAACACCATATTACAATGTGCAGGGATACTGGAGTGATAGAGGCAGATACAATATGTATAGGGGTAAGGTGACTAGGCATCAGGATACATGAGTAAACAGAGTAGCAGCAGCTTATATGATGATTGTATGTGAGGGTGTGTTCGTGAGTGTAGAGTCAGTATGAATGTGTGTGTGTGTGGTGTGTGTGTGTATTGTGTAGTGTGTAGTGTGTGGGTTGGAGCTGGGACGATACAAGTATTGCAATATTTTTTTCCATGGCAACAATGAAAAACACGAAGCAGACCAAACTCTTTGGTCCTTTAAAAACCTTCTGTATGTAACATATTGTGTTCTATAACCTGGAAAATAAATACATGTGACTCTGGATGACATCATAATGTCATAATGTCTGGATGACATCATAATGTCATAATGTCTGGATGACATCATAATGATGTTTGTTTCCAATGACGTTAAATCCGCTTTGTGTTTTCTTTCCTTGCCACAATACAAACAACTATCTCCGATACTGGTATGGTCCCGGCCCTTGTGTGTGTGTGTGTGTGTTTTTGTTCAACCTTATGTTATATTTAGTTCTACATTGAGTCTAACTATCTATGCATAGTCCCTTTACCCCTGACCTACATGTACAAATGACCTCGACTAACCTGTACCCCAGCATTCACTCAGTACCGGTACTACCTGTATATAGCCTCGTTATTGTTATTTTGCTGTTACTTTTTATTTTTTACTTTAGTTTATTTAGTAAATATTTTCTTAATACTTATTTTATTAAAATTGCATTGTTGGTTAAGGGTTTGTAAGTAATCATCAAGTCAGATAGTCCGTGTGACCATTTTGTTAGCTATTTATTAGTCTTATGATTAAGAGATAGAACTTGTTCAAGAGCCTGTTGGTGTCAGAGATGTGGCTCCGGTACCGCTTGCCATGCGGAAGCAGCGAGAAGAGTCTATGACTTGGGTAGCTGGAGTCTAACAATTTTCCTTGCCTTCCTTTCACACTGCCTGATATAGTAGTCTTGGATGGCATGGGGGTCTCGGCGCCAGTGATTGTACTGGGGAGTCCATACCCCCCCCCCCCCCCCCTCTGTAGCGCCATGCGATCAAGGGCGGTGCAGTTGCCATACCAAGCGGTGTTGCACAGATCCATACCAACTACTAAGATGGTACTCCAAGAGCGTCTGCTAAATTATTCTAATGCAAATGTAAGTGTGTGTGTGTCCTTGAAATTGTTTAAAAGCACATTCAGCCATCTGGCTTTAGCTACAGTATGCACATGGTGTGTACAGCTAGGCTAGCGGTCTGGTCAGAGGAGAAAGATGTTTATACTGGGGTGTGCCCCTATATACTGCACTACATTTGACCAGGGTCCTATATAGATAATGGAGAAGCATTTAGGACGCAAGCCTGGTTTTCATACAGAGTGGCCTCAGCCTCATCAATGGGGATACTACTGAGCTGAACTCGACGGCTCGGGCCATTGGGCCAAAGTTGAGGTTTTATATAAGAACGTTTTACATAAGACTACTGCAGCTAGGGTCTGAGTCTGCGCTGCTACAGTACTCACAAATAATTCATAAATAGTGTAAGAGGAACAAGATAACTATAGCTGAGGTCAAATTTTTTTTTTGCCTCACTTCTAAAAAAAACTATTTCTAATAATCTATCCAACCATAACTTCACATAAAGCTGGTTCTACCTCTAAACACAGTGCCCTGAAAACTACACATTTGAAGATATAGTATGTTTGCATCATTTTCTAAAATAGAATCTCATCTCATAACCACTGCAAAGAAAACTAGGTAGTCGGCTGGGCTCGTTCTACATGACTAGGCATACGGAAAACTGGACATTTTGAATCTTGCATATGTTCATAGAAAGATTTGAACACTCGGCTCATTCAATTACTGTACTGGCTTTCCAGATTGATTGCCAACAGCTTGAGGTCGTTTGGATCAATTACTTTGCCAGTCATGCTCTATTGGTCACATAGGCAAAATTGCCACGGGGGACATGGCAAAATGTGTTGAAATGCAGGAATCTAGCTGTTTTACAAAAACAATCTGCTTTCCCCAAAACAATATTGTTATTATTTTTGGGGGGTTGGGGAGTAGGTCCCCCGGAGCCCCAAATGCGTTAGTCCGGCCCTGCTCTGACGCACTGCATGTCCTCTGCTCAGCGATGCGGTCTATAGACATTCGCAGAGCCTATTCGCACTTCTCCCTCACTCATTTCAGTCAGGGGCGAGACGAGGGGGAGGCCCCGAGGTGTCATCAGCCTCCCCTGAAATATGATTGGTCACCCTTGGTGATCCCCTCCCCCCATTCTCATTGGGTCAGAGTGCAGTCAAACTCGGCAGACTTGAAGAGGACAAAGACGGAAAGCTCGTTCTGGTTTTCCCTTTGTACGAGATTAAAACTGACCCGGCACCTCTGGCAGGCTAAAACGAACGCACCAAAACAGTACCGCGTCGTCTTCTGGCGCTGACCCGGCACCTCTGTCAGGCTAAAACAAACGCACCAAAACAGTACCGCGTCGTCTTCTGGCGCTGACCCGGCACCTCTGGCAGGCTAAAACGAACGCACCAAAACAGTACCGCGTCGTCTTTGGCGCTGACCTGGCACCTCTGTCAGGCTAAAACTAACACACCAAAACAGTACTGCATCGTCTTCTGCGCTTCTGTCATTAGAAGGAAAAGTTTCCCGAATTACCTAGTGGATATTGACAGAATACGGTCGGGAGACAGACTAGGGAGTCGGGATCAACATTCAACGACACAAATGTTCATGGTATGTTCACAGTCAATTATTATATTTAAAAAGAAACATGGGAATGGGCATAAGGTAAGGAGAACTCCACCTATAATAAAACCATAATAAAACTCAGTCTTCATCTTTTGTGTCTTCATCATATAAATAAATATGTATGTGTGCATCATTATAATGCAACTCAGTGTTCATATTTTGTGAATTTGTTATATTTGCCTTCAAATACCTTCATTAATGATTATGGCGACTTATTCTTCTATTTGCACTGGGTTTACAAAATACCCTTTCATATAGGCCTCAAAATACCCCATCCATACAATCCATTTGGGAAGTTTTCAGACCCCTTCACTTTTTCCACATTTTGATACGTTACAGCCTTATTCCAAAATGTTTAAAAAAATCTAAATAATAATAATCTCATCAACCTAAACAAAATACCCCATAATGACAAAGCAAAAACAGGTTTTTAGAAAAATATATATGTATATATATATATATATTTATTTTAGAAATATCACATTTACATGAGTATTCAGACCCTTTACTCAGTACTTTGTTGAAGCTCCTTTGACAGTGATTACAGCCTTGAGTCTTCTTGGACATGATGCTACAAGCTTGGCACACCTGTATGTGGGGAATTTCTCCCATTTTTCTCTCAAGCTCTGTCAGGTTGGACGGGGAGTGTTGCTGCACAGCTATTCTCAAGTCTCTCCAGAGATGTTCGATTTGGTTCAAGTCCGTCTCTGGCTGGGCCACACAGGGCCATTCAGAGACTTGTCCCAATGCCACTCTTGCATTGTCTTGAATGTATGCTTAGGGTTGTTGTCCTGGTGGAAGGTGAACCTTCACCCCGGGCTGAGGTCCTGCACACTCTGGAGCAGGTTTTCATCAAGGATCTCTCTGTAATTTGCTCGGTTAATCTTTCCCTCAATCCTGAATAGTCTCCTAGTCCCTGCTGCTGAAAAACATTCCCATGCTGCCACCTCCATGCTTCACCGTAGGGATGGTGCCAGGTTTCCTCCAGATGTGATGCTTGGCATTCAGGCCAAAGAGTTCAATCTTGGTTTCATCAGACCAGAGAATCTTGTTTCTCATGGTCTGAAAGTACTTTAGGTGCCTTTTACTGAGGAGTGGCTTCCGTCTGGCCACTCTACCATAAAGGCCTGATTGGTGGAGTGCTGCAGAGATGGTTGTTGGTGGTTGAAGATATCCCTCTAGTGGTGTGGGGGCTGTGCTTTGGCAAAGTGGGTGGGGTTATATCCTTCCTGTTTGGCCCTGTCCGGGGGTGTCCTCAGATGGGGCCACAGTGTCTCCTGACCCCTCCTGTCTCAGCCTCCAGTATTTATGCTGCAGTAGTTCATGTGTCGGGGGGCTGGGTTCAGTTTGTTATATCTGGAGTACTTCTCCTGTCCTATTCGGTGTCCTGTGTGAATCTAAGTGTCCCAGGACTACCTGACATGATGACTCCTTGCTGTCCCCAGTCCACCTGGCCATGCTGCTGCTCCAGTTTCAACTTCCACCTGACTGTGCTGCTGCTCCAGTTTCAACTGTTCTGCCTTATTATTATTCGACCATGCTGGTCATTTTGAACATTTGAACATCTTGGCCATGTTCTGTTATAATCTCCACCCGGCACAGCCAGAAGAGGACTGGCCACCCCACATAGCCTGGTTCCTCTCTAGGTTTCTTCCTAGGTTTTGGCCTTTCTAGGGAGTTTTTCCTAGCCACCGTGCTTCTACACCTGCATTGCTTGCTGTTTGGGGTTTTAGGCTGGGTTTCTGTACAGCACTTTGAGATATCAGCTGATGTACGAAGGGCTATATAAATAAATTTGATTTGATTTGATGGTTGTCTTTCTGGAAGGTTCTCCCATCTCCACAGAGGAACTCTGAAGCTCTGTCACAGTGACCATCAGGTTCTTGGTTACCTCCCTGACCAAGGCCCTTCTCCCCTAATTGCTCAGTTTGGCTGGGCGGCCAGCTCTAGGAAGGTCTTGGTGGTTCCAAACTTCTTCCATTTAAGAATGATATAGGCCACTGTGTTCTTGGGGACCATCAATGCTGCAGGCATGTTTTTATACCCTTCCCCAGACCTGTGCCTCGACACAATCCTGTCTCGGAGCTCTACGGACAATTCCTTCGACCTCATGGCTTGGTGTTTGCTCTGACATGCACTGTCAACTGTGGGACCTTATATAGACAGGTGTGGCTTTCCAAATCATGTCAAATCAAATGAATGTACAATAGGTGGACTCCAGTCAAGTTGTAGAAACATCTCAAGGATGATCAATGGAAATAGGATGCACGTGAGCTCAATTTCAAATTTCATAGTGAAGGGTCTGAATACCAAAGATTTTCTAAAAGCCTGTTTTTGCCTTTTTCATGGTTCTCAATCAGAGGCAGGTGTCATTAGTTGTCTCTGATTGTGTAGATTGATGAGGAAATTGTTGTTGTTTTTTTTTAAAATCTATTTTAGAGGAAGGCTATATAGAAACAATGTGGAAAAAGTCTGAATAAAGCACTGTATACACCTCTATATATACACCTCCATATACACACCTCCATATATACACCTCCATATATACACCTCCATATATACACCTCCATATACACCTCCATATATACACCTCCATATACACCTCCATATATACACCTCCATGTATACACCTCCATATACACCTCCATATATACATATCCATGTATACACCTCCATATACACCTCCATATATACATATCCATATATACACCTCCATATATACATATCCATATATACACCTCCATATATACACACCTCCAAGAGGACCTCCATGTATACACCTCCATATATCCCATATCCATATATACACCTCCATATATACACACCTCCATATAGCCTCCATGTATACACCTCCATATATACACACCTCCATATATACCCCTCCATATATACACTCGCATATACATATATACATTACATTACATTACATTTAAGTCATTTAGCAGACGCTCTTATCCAGAGCCTTACAAATTGGTGCATTCACCTTATGACATCCAGTGGAGCAGCCACTTTACAATAGTGCATCTAAATCTTTTAAGGGGGGGTGAGAAGGATTACTTTATCCTATCCTAGGTATTCCTTAAAGAGGTGGGGTTTCAGGTGTCTCCGGAAGGTGGTGATTGACTCCGCTGTCCTGGCGTCGTGAGGGAGTTTGTTCCACCATTGGGGGGCCAGAGCAGCGAATATATATACACACCTCCATATATACACACCTCCATATATACACACCTCCATATATACACCGCCATATATACACATCTCCATATATACACCTCCATATATACATCTCCATATATACACACCTCCATATATACATCTCCATATATACACCTCCATATATACACCTCCATATATACATCTCCATATATACACACCTCCATATGCACACCTCCATATATACACCTCCATATATACACCTCCATATATACACCTCCATATATACACACCTCCATATATACACACCTCCATATATACACACACCTCCATATATACACACCTCCATATATACCCGCCATATGTCCACATCTCCATATATACACCTGTATACATCCCATATATACATCTCCATATATACACACCTCCATATATACATCTCCATATATACACCTCCATATATACACCTCCATATATACATCTCCATATATACACACCTCCATATGCACACCTCCATATATACACCTCCATATATACACCTCCATATATACACCTCCATATATACACACCTCCATATATACACACCTCCATATATACACACCTCCATATATACACCTCCATGTATACACCTCCTCCCACATGTATACACCTCCATATATACACCTCCATCTGTCCCTCCATATATACACACATCTCCATATATACACACATCCATATATACACCTTCATATATACACCTCCATGTATACACCCCTCCATATATACACCTCCATATATACACCTCCATATATACACACCTCCATATATACACACACCTCCATATATACACCTCCATATCCATATATACACACCTCCACACCTCCATGTATACATATATACCCACCTCCATATATACCCCTCCATATATACACCTCCATATATACACCTCCATATACACACCTCCATATACACACCTCCTCCATATACACACCTCCATATATACCCTCCATATATACCTCCACACCTCCATATATACACCTCCATGTATACACACCTCCATATATACACCTCCATATATACACCTCCATATATATATATACCCCTCCCCCTCCCATATATACACCTCCATATATACCCCTCCATATATACACCTCCATATATACCCCTCCATATATACCCCTCCATATATACCCCCCCTCCATATATACACCTCCATATATACACACCTCCATATATACATCCATATATACCCCTCCATATATACACCTCCATATATACCCCTCCATATATACCCCTCCATATATACACCTCCATATATACACACACCTGTATACACCTCCATATATACACCTCCATATATACCCCTCCATATATACACCTCCATGTATACACCTCCATATATACACCTCCATATATACCCCTCCATATGACCTCCATATATACCTCCTCCATGTATACACCTCCATCTATACACCTCCATATATACACCCCTGCATATACGCCTCCATTTATACGCCTCCATGTATACGCCTCCATGTATACACCTCCATGTATACATCTCCATGTATACACCTCATGTATACACCTATATACGCCTCCATGTATACCTCCATATATACACCTCCATATATACACCTCCATATACACACTTCCATATATACACCTCCATATATACACACCTCCATATATACACACCTCCATATACGCCTCCATGTATACACCTCCATGTATACATCTCCATATATACACCTCCATGTATACACCTCCATATATACACCTCCATGTATACCCCTCCATATATACACCGCCATATATACCTCCCCCTCCATATATACACCTCCATATATACACCTCCATGTATACACCTCCATATATACACACCTCCATATATACACCTCCATATATACACCTCCATATACAGTGGGGCAAAAAAGTATTTAGTCAGCCACCAATTGTGCAAGTTCTCCCACTTAATGTATACCCCTCCATATATACACCTCCATGTATACCCCTCCATGTATACCCCTCCATATATACCCCTCCATATACACCTCCATGTATACCCCTCCATGTATACACCTCCATATATACCCCTCCATGTATACACCTCCATGTATACACCTCCATGTATACACCTCCATATATACACCTCCATGTATACCCCTCCATGTATACACCTCCATATATACACCTCCATATATACACCTCCATATATACATCTCCATATATACCCCTCCATATACACGCCTCCATGTATATACACCTCCATGTATACACCTCCATATATACACCTCCATATATACCCCTCCATATACACGCCTCCATATATACACCTCCATGTATACACCTCCATCTATACACCTCCATATATACCCCTGCATATACGCCTCCATGTATACGCCTCCATGTATACGCCTCCATGTATACACCTCCATGTATACACCTCCATGTATACACCTCCATATACACGCCTCCATGTATACCTCCATATATACACCTCCATATATACACCTCCATGTATACACCTCCATGTATACACACCTCCATATATACCCCTCCATGTATACACCTCCATGTATACACCTCCATATATACCCCTCCATATATACCCCTCCATATATACACCTCCATATATACCCCTCCATATATACCCCTCCATATATACACCTCCATATATACCCCTCCATATATACACCTCCATATATACACCTCCATATATACACACTTCCATATATACACCTCCATATATACACACCTCCATATATACACACCTCCATATATACACCTCCATGTATACACCTCCATATATACACCTCCATATATACACCTCCATGTATACACCTCCATATATACACCTCCATGTATACCCCTCCATATATACACCTCCATATATACCCCTCCATATATACACCTCCATATATACACCTCCATGTATACACCTCCATATATACACACCTCCATATATACACCTCCATATATACACCTCCATATACAGTGGGGCAAAAAAGTATTTAGTCAGCCACCAATTGTGCAAGTTCTCCCACTTAATGTATACCCCTCCATATATACACCTCCATATATACCCCTCCATGTATACCCCTCCATATATACACCTCCATATATACACCTCCATGTATACACCTCCATATATACCCCTCCATATATACCCCTCCATGTATACACCTCCATGTATACACCTCCATATATACACCTCCATGTATACCCCTCCATATATACACCTCCATATATACACCTCCATGTATACACCTCCATATATACCCCCCTCCATATATACCCCTCCATGTATACACCTCCATGTATACCCCTCCATATATACACCTCCATATACACACCTCCATGTATACACCTCCATATATACACCTCCATATATACACCTCCATATATACCCCTCCATATATACACCTCCCCCTCCATGTATACACCTCCATATATACACCTCCATATATACACCTCCATGTATACCTCCATATATACACCTCCATATACACACCTCCATATATACACCTCCATATATACACCTCCATATATACACACCTCCATATATACCCTCCATATACACACCTCCATATATACACCTCCATATATACACCTCCATGTATACACCTCCATGTATACCCCTCCATATATACCCCTCCATGTATACACCTCCATATATACACCTCCATGTATACGCCTCCATGTATACACCTCCATATATACCCCTCCATATACACCCCTCCATATATACACCTCCATATATACACCTCCATGTATACACCTCCATATATACACATCCATGTATACCTCCATATATACACCTCCATGTATACACATCCATGTATTCACCTCCATATATACACATCCATGTATACCTCCATATATACACCTCCATATATACACCTCCATATACAGTGGGGCAAAAAAGTATTTAGTCAGCCACCAATTGTGCAAGTTCTCCCACTTAAAAAGATGAGAGAGGCCTGTAATTTTCATCTGACTAGGTCTTTCCCTTTACTAGGGAAGGTGTTATTACTACCCTATATTCAACAAGGTATATTCAAATTCAACTGTTTAATTATCAAGGGTACAAGTATGAGTATCCTGAGAGATTATTGTCTTTGGTCACCATCCTTGCTTGTTTGCACTGTGGAAATGTCGTGAAAAAGAGAGATTCTGTGGGTTGATAAAGACCTGAGACATGTCTGTAGACCCTACAGCCTACTTGCCCGGTATGGTGTTCTAATGCCTACAGCCTACTTGCCCGGTATGGTGTTCTAATGCCTACAACCTACTTGCCCGGTATGGTGTCCTAATGCCCATAGCCTACTTTCCCTGTAGGGTGACCAAATGTCTACAACCTACTTGCCCTGTAGGGTGACCGAATGTCTACAGCCTACTTGCCCTGTAGGGTGACCGAATGTCTACAGCCTTGTCTCGGGGGAAGGTTGATCGACTGTCTGAGACTCACCTGCCACAGAGATGATGAAGGAAGCATCCATGGCATCTATACCCAGGTTCCTGGCCCGGGCAGACAAGTGGAAGTAGGGGATGAAGTAAGCCAGCTGGCTGAATACCACGGACCAAGTGTAGATGCAGAAGAAGGGGTTCTTCAACAGGGAGAAGTCTAGGACTCTGTTACTTTTCACAGCTGGTGTGATGTGATCATCCACAGTGGTAGAACCATTAGGTGAGGAGAACCCAAACACAGCGGAACCGTTTAGGCTAATGGTACCGTTCTGTTCCATGAGGCTGGGGCTGTCTATGGTGGCTGTGGGAGGGGATGCCTCCTGAACGTGCCTGTTCACGCTGTTTTGTACCAGCTTGGTCAGTTCAGGGTTTGGTGGAGGTGGGGGGATGTAGTTGCTCTGACCCAACCCATGTGTGGAGACCTTCTCTGAGGTCTCAGTGTCCCAATGCAGGGGTTGTGGAGTGGAAGAGAAGAGTCTGATTTGGTGATGCCATTGGTTAACATTGTGGATCTGTTAAAGCAGCATCCATTCTGAGGGCGGGGCTTCTCCTTCTCTGGATCTATCAGAGGGCTTTTTTGGATGGATGAAGATGAAGATGAGGAAGGGGGTGGTGCAGGCTTAACGTGGATGGGTCTTAGCAGCATCCCAGAGGCCACCAGGTTTAACATCAGGCCTCCTAGGATCAGCAGAGCTCCTATGGGAGGAGCATAGGGGTGTTACGGGGTCATTCCAGAAGAGCATTATGATATGCCCTTAATAATTCAATCATTTTCACATGCCAATAACAGATGTGTGTATATATGTGTGTGTGTATATCTGTGTGTGTGTGTGTGTCAGTACCTTGCCAGGCATACTGATCCAGCAGCAGCTGAGTGAAAGGGGCGAGGGCAAAGGTCAAGCCCATCCCAGACCGCCCGATGGAGTATGCCGTCGCTAACCTCTTACGGAAATATGTTGCCGTGACAACAGAGGTGGCTTGGTACAGGAGTGCAAAGCCCAGGCCTGAGAGGAGATACATGACATACAGTATATAGACAGCAGTATGTTGACACCCCTTCAAATGAGTGGATTTGGGCTATTTTAGCCACACCCGTTGCTAGCAGGAGTATAAAACTGAGCACACCGCCATGCAATCTCCATAGACAAACATTGGCAGTAGAATGGCCGGTACTGAAGAGCTCAGTGACTTGGGCACTGTCATAGTTTCCAACAAGTCAGATTGTCAAATTTCTGCCCTGCTAGAGCTGCCCCAGTCAACTGTAAGTGCTGTTATTGTGAAGTGGAAACGTCGAGGAGCTCAGCCACAAAGTGGTAGGCCACACAAGCTCACAGAACTGGAATGACAAGTGCTGTAGCGAGTAAAAATCGTCTGTCAGTTGCAACACACACTACAGAGTTACAAACTGCCTCTGGAAGCAATGTCAGCACAAGAACTGTTAGTCGGGAGCTTCCTGAAATGGGTTCCTTGGCCGAGCAGCTGCGCACAAACCTAAGATCACCATGCCAAGCGTCAGCTGCATTGGTGTAAAGCTCAACGCCATCGGACTCTGGAGCAGTGGAAACGCATTCTCTGGAGTCACAATTCACACTTCAAATCAAATTTTATTGGTCACATACACATGGTTAGCAGATGTTAGTGCGAGTGTAGCGAAATGCTTGTGCTTCTAGTTCCGACCATGCAGTAATATCTAACAAGTAATCTAACAATTTCACAACTACCTTTTACACACAAGTGTAAAGGAATTAATATGTACATATAAATAAATGGATGAGCAATGGCCGAATGGCAAAGGCAAGATGCAGTAGATGGTATAGAGTACAGTATATACAGTATATACATATGAGATTAGTAATGTAGGGTATGTAAACATGATATAAAGTGGCATTGTTTAAAGTGACTAGTGATACATTTATTACATCCAAGATTTGAGTCAGTATGTTGGCAGCAGCCACTCAACTTCACCATCTGGCAGTCCGACGGACAAATCTGGGTTTGGCGGATGCCAGGAGAACACTACCTGCTTGAATGCATAGTCCAAACTGTAAAGTTTGGTGGAGGAGGAATAATGGTCTGGGGCTGTTTTTCATGGTCCGGGCTAGGACCCTTAGTTCCAGTGCAGGGAAATCTTAACGCTACAGCATACAATTACATGCTAGATGATTCTGTGCTTCCAACTTTGTGGCAACAGTTTGGGGAAGGCCCTTTCCTGTTTCAGCATTACAATGCCACTGTGCTCAAAGCGAGGTCCATATAGAAATGGTTAGTCGAGATCGGTGTGGAAGAACTTGACTAGTCTGCACAGAGCCTTGACCTCAACCTCATCAAACACCTTTGGGATGAATTGAAACACCGACTATGAGCCAGGCCTAATCGCCCAACATCAGTGCCTGACCTCACTAATGCTCTTGTGGCTGAATGGAATCAAGTCCCCGCAGCAATGTTCCACAATCTAGTGGAAAGCCTTCCCAGAAGAGTGCAGGCTGTTATTGCAGCAAAGGAGGGACCAACTCCGTATTAATGCTTATGATTTTGGAATTAGATGTTCCAAAAGCACATGTCCACATACTTTTGGTCATACAGTGTATTTATGATAATGTATTTTATGATCATCACAGATTCAGACACAGATTCCTATTTTTTTTCCATTAAAAACATGATTTGTCACCAAATACCCAAATAAAAATGCAAGACAGAAAAAAAAACACAGTTCAAGTATATCAGATACCTAAAGACAAGTACTTTCAAGTATTTTACACATATTGGACTCCAGCCTGGTCTGCTCTGTAGCTCTTTTAACCTCTTTTAACCTCTGATAACTTACCCACAATCAGCCCCATGCTGATGTATAGGAATACCACACTGGTGGCAAAGACACTCATGAGGAAGCCAACACTGACCAGCACAGCCCCAGCTATAGAGGTCACTCTGTTCCCCAGCTTTGCACACGATACAGCGGCCAGGGGACCTAACACAGGAACAAACAGAAAAACATGAAAATGTATCCCATAATTCATCCATTCACAAAGCTCTTAGTAGGACAGACAGGTGTCAGATGTTGTCAGTGATGCAACACAAGAGCCAGACCCCCAGACCCCAGACCCAGAGGGAAGAGTGATGTGGTCAGACTTTGGTTTTATGTGAACTCTGACCTCACACACACACACACACACACACACTGCACACATCTGAATTAAACATGCGTACACACACAGATACAGTACAGTGGGAGCTGCTGAGGAGAGGACGGCTCACAATAAGGTCTGGAATGGAGTAAGTAAATGGAATGGCATCATACACCTGGACACCATGCGTTTGTATTAGATACCGTTCCAATCATACACCTGGACACCATGCGTTTGTATTAGATACCGTTCCAATCATACACCTGGACACCATGCGTTTGTATTAGATACCGTTCCATCATACACCTGGACACCATGCGTTTGTATTAGATACCGTTCCAATCATACACCTGGACACCATGCGTTTGTATTAGATACCGTTCCAATCATACACCTGGACACCATGCGTTTGTATTTGTTCCATCATACACCTGGACACCATGCGTTTTAGATACCGTTCCAATCATACGCCTGGACACCATGCGTTTGTATTAGATACCGTTCCATCATACACCTGGACACCATGCGTTTGTATTAGATACCGTTCCAATCATACACCTGGACACCATGCGTTTGTATTAGATACCGTTCCAATCATACACCTGGACACCATGCGTTTGTATTAGATACCGTTCCAATCATACACCTGGACACCATGCGTTTGTATTAGATACCGTTCCAATCATACACCTGGACACCATGCGTTTGTATTAGATACCGTTCCAATCATACACCTGGACACCATGCGTTTGTATTAGATACCGTTCCAATCATTCCTCTCCAGCCGTTATCACGAGCCCATCCTCCCCAATTAAGGTGCCACCAAACTCCTGTAATACAGTAGTAGTCTGAGTGTTTTCATGTCATGTGAACGCTGACCTCCAGAGAGCCGCAGGCTAGACATGATCGAGCCGATCCAGCTGATACTCTCTGCCGACCCTCCGAACTCATCCTGGAATGTCACGAAGAAGATCCCAAACGTCTTCAGGGTCCCCATCACCAGCACATTCACCTGGAGTCAGACAGAAAGAGGGAGGCAGGTAGGCAGACGTGTACACACACACACACATGATCTGCCACACTACAAAATGCAGGGTTGGGGGGTCAGGGGTCGGGTCAATTCCCTTTCTATTGCAGTCAATTCAGGAAGTACACTGAAATTCCAAATTGGAATTCGGTTTACTTTTACGAATCGATTGGAATCTAAATTAAATTGACCCTAACTCTGCATAATTGTATAACATATGAACAATTATATATAAAAAATAATAATAATCTAGAAACATGTCCAATAGATAAACATTTGGTGAACCTCCAAACACTCAAAGATGAGGAAAGAAGAAGTCGTACCAGGAAGCAGTGAAGTACAACCATCCAGCCCCAGCCACCATCTGGGGAATCCTCATAATGAATCTCCTTCTCTTTATTCTCCTCTTTCTTCATACAAGCATTCAGGGCGTTATTTCTGTTGAACAGGCTGAGCTTGGCAGCCTTGGGCTCGCTGCAAACATACCACAACAATGCAACACTTTTCAAAGTAAACAATAGCTATGGAACACTTTCAAAGTAAACAATAGCTATGGAACACTTTCAAAGTAAACAATAGCTATGGAACACTTTCAAAGTAAACAATAGCTATGGAACACTTTCAAAGTAAACAATAGCTATGGAACACTTTCAAAGTAAACAATAGCTATGGAACACTTTCAAAGTAAAATGTTACAATGTAATGCTTACAAAAAAAACATAATGGAACACTTTCAAAGGACTGTAAACCACCACATCTATGGGCTTAGTTACTCAGCCTAGTGGGCTCAGCATTCTGATAATAATCCTAATCATGAGCCATACAGTAAATCTCAGCTAAACGCTTGATGAGAACGTAAGAAAAATGTTCGGTATAGAATTATATCATCTACTGTATACTGTACTGGTATATATTGTACATGAAAAGCTGTGGTCAGAAAAGCACTTTATTTATTTTATGAAATAAGTCATACTCCAAATGTACTGTATGTAATCAATACAAAAACCTCAAAGTAGTGGCTCATTTGATCTAATTTGACCTCTACTGACAAAGCTTTAGTTGTACAGTAGCTACCAGAGACATTGCAATGTCTTCATATGTTAAAGAATAGTTTTAAAGTAATCAACCGTGGCTACTATTTCATTTTTTCCCCCCACTCCGGTTGGTAATAGTGATGGATAAGGACAGGTTACTAACTCCTATTGGTTAGTGCAGACAGAGCCCCTGGGCAGATTATTTCAGGGTTGTTAACATTAAGGCCTGTGACGATACCAGTACCATATTATTTTTTTTCCATGGCAAAAATGGAAAAACACAAAGCAGACCAAACTCTTTGGTCCTTTAAAAAAGAAACTTCTGTATGTAACATATTGTGTTCTATAACCTGGAAAATAAATACATGTGACTCTGGATGACATCATAATGTCTGGATGACATCATAATGATGTTTGTTTGCCAACAATAGGGATGTTTCTTTAAGAAGTTAAGTCCGCTTCGTGTTTTATTTCTTTGCTAAGATACTAACGAGTATCGCGATACTGGTATCGTCCCGGCCCTAGTTAACAGGTTAACAAGCACTTTAGTGGTTTAGGTGTGTTTACAAAACGTGGTCCGACTGTCTGTGGGTGAATTTGAAGATTTCACACTCGGACCTATAGAATGGTCTAAATTAAAATGTGTAAACTCCTCCCACCCAGGGAACTCGGCCTGTATGTCGCAGCACACGTTAATATTTCAACACGCACCATCTATAGAGTCCCTTGAGTAAAAGCGCTGTCAGCAACACTATACTTGTCCCAGGATATTGTACATTTCCTATAGACACTGGCCAAGTGCAATGCTACTGACAGCGCTTTACTCAAGGGACTCTATAGATAGAGAGTTAAGGATACTGAGAGGTTGGGAGTTCTTCTTAGAGACTGTAAATTATCATTTATCACCCATCTAGCTACACATGATTTTATGTGTGTGTCATGGATCACCAGCAAGGACAAGGTCCCAGCTTTGTGTGTGTGTGTGTGTGTGTGTGTGTGTGTGTGTGTGTGTGTGTGTGTGTGTGTGTGTGTGTGTGTGTAAGTAAAACCCCAGCTTTGCTAACATGAATCCGTAGCCTTGTGTCGTGAGGTTCTCCCTGGAATTAGGAGTGGTTGAGGAGATTGACTTGTTCATGACTCTTTAAATCTGTCTAAGCCAACTGTGGGGTGATAATGACTGCCAGCCAGCTGTGGGGTGATAATGACTAGCAGTGCGTCCCAAATGGAGCCCTATTCCCTTTGGACCAGTGTACTATAAAGAGAATAGGCTGACATTTGGGACAAACACCCAAGCCGGGACTTGGTCACTCCATAAACCAGACAAAAAACACTTTAACATGCGAACAAACTTGACCTGAAACCAGTACCTTCCAACTACTTTGCAGACGCTGCATTGTTGGACATCCGATTGCTACAGATATAGGATCTTAATTTGATCACCCTGTTTCAGGAGAGCTTACCTGAGGTTTAAAAAGGCTTCTGAACTATGACATTTTACCCATTTTACCTATTTTACCCCTACAAAAATGTTGCTTAATTAAATTATAATCCACATTTTCTGTTGCTGCATGATTATTTTCTTGCTGTAGCAACCTGGCTCAAATTCAGATCCTACATCTGTATATCATATGATGTGGTTAGCTGGTATGTCAGTCTGCAATGTAGGTCAGCCTGGCCAATGTTTGGTTGTGTTGATGAAGCTCTGTAGATTAATCACAAAAGCATTCCAAGAAACACCTCCACATTTCCAAGATTCCTGCCAGCCCAACCCAGCTGCTAACAACGTCCTTCCTCAGGAACATATATCCCAGTTAGACAACAAGTCCTCAATAGCACCTAGCAGTTTGCACTTGTATTTTCTCACTAAATCAAATAAAATTTTATTGGTCACATACACATGGTTAGCAGATGTTAATGCAAGTGTAGCAAAATGCTTGTGCTTTGAGTTCCGACAATGCAGTAATATCTAACAAATAATCAAAGAAATTCACAACAACTACCTTATACACACAAATGTAAAGGGATGATATATATATATGGATGAGCGATGGCCGTGCGGGATAGGCAAAGATGCAGTAGATGGTATAGAGTACAGTATATACATATGAGATGAGTAGCACTAGCACTGACTGCTGCTTTATTAAGGAAAACATTTACTTACTGCCATTAATACAGGTAACGAGTGGAGGACAGAGGAGCCTCTTAAAGAAGAAGTTACAGGTCTGTGAGAGCCAGAAATCTTGCTTGTTTGTAGGTGACCAAATACTTATTTTCCACCATATTTTGCAAATAAATTCATTAAAAATCCTACAATGAGATTTTCTGGATTTTTTTTCTTCTCATTTTGTCTGTCATAGTTGAAGTGTACCTATGATGAAAATTACAGGCCTCTCTCATCTTTTTAAGTTGGAGAACTTGCAAAATTGGTGGCTGACTAAATACTTTTTTGCCCCACTGTAAGTGATGGATACTGTCTGATCCCTGACCACACTTCCTTTTGGTGTCTGTTGATCTGGGTTGGTACTTTGCCTCATGCGACCCTTATATAATTCAAGGCACTTTGATGAATAGACCATTTAAACACATTTTATGGAAAGGTCAGGACAAAAACGACCTGACGCATTACAGTAGTTAGGCCTAGGGTAAAGATATCCTATGGAGGGCTTGGTTTTTAATCATATGAAAGGGAAAAATATAAAATAAACATACACACGCATCCCTACTTGCAAACTTCATTTGGCTTGGTCAAGTATCCATCCCTACTTGCATGCTTCATTTGGCTTGGTCAAGTATCCATCCCTACTTGCATGCTTCATTTGGCTTGGTCAAGTATCCATCCCTACTTGCATGCTTCATTTGGCTTGGTCAAGTATCCATCCCTACTTGCATAGTTCATGTGGCTTGGTCAAGTATCCATCCCTACTTGCATAGTTCATTTGGCTTGGTCAAGTATCCATCCCTACTTGCATAGTTCATTTGGCTTGGTCAAGTATCCATCCCCATCAAAGAGAACCTCTCAAAATTGGTTACCAAAGATGCGCTTCTCCAAAGAAACACATTTGACTATTACTTACAGTACATTTGGAAAGTATTCAGACCCCTTGACTTTTTCCACATTTTGTTACCTTACAGCCTTATTCTAAAATGGACAAAAAAAAAATTCCCCTCATCAATCTACACACAATAAGTCATAATAACAAAACAAAAACATGTTTTTAGATAAAAAAATAAAAAAATGTATTAAACATACATAAGTATTCAGACCCTTTGCTATGAGACTCGAAATTGAGCTCGGGTACATCCTGTTTCCATTGATCATCCATGAGATGTTTCTACAACTTGATTGGAGTACACCTGTGGTAAATCAAATTGATTGGACATGATTTGGAAAGGCACCCACCTGTCTATATAAGGTCCCACAGTTGACAATGTATGTCAGCAAAAAAACTAAGCCATGAGGTTGAAGGGATTGTCCGTAGAGCTTCAAGACAGGATTGTGTCGAGGCACAGGTCTGGGGAAGGGGGCAACAAGTGGCCTGGCGGGTAGGAGTGTTGGGCCAGTAACCGAAAGGTGACAAGGTAAAAATCTGTCATTCTGCCCCTGAGTAAGGCAGCTAACCCACTGTTCCCTGGTCGCTGTGGATGTTGATTAAGGCAGCCCTCCACACCTCTCTGATTCAGCAGGGTTGGGTTAAATGCAGAAGACACATTTCAGTTGAATGCATTCAGCTGTACAACTGACTAGATATCCCCTTTCGTTTCTTAAATGAAAGAAGTTTGAAACTACCAAGACTCTTCCTAGAACTGGCCGCCCGGCTAAACTGAACAATCGGGAGAGAAGGGCCTTGGTCAGTGAGGTGACCAAGAACCCGATGGTCACTCTGATAGAGTGCAGCAGAGATGGTTGTCCTTCTGGAAGGTTCTCCCATCTCCACAACAACCTCTGCAACACTGTGTATGCCTTTTTACTGGGTACTTCAATAAATGTCATATTTCCTTTTTTATTTTTTTTTATAAATGTGTAAAAATGTACAATAACCATTTTTTTTCTCTGTCATTATGGGGTACTGTGTGTAGATTGATAAGGAAAAAAACAATTTAATACATTTTAGAATAATGCTGTAACGTAACAAAATGTGGAAAAAGTCAAGGGGTTTGAATACTTTCCGAATGCACTGTATACAAAATACTAGGCTCCTGTATTGTTGCCTATTTTTGTCCCCCATTAATATGGCATTATAGGAGGACTGAATAGTTTTAAGGAGCATATCTTTGGTAATCGGACGAGGGGCGCTCTTTGAAAATGGGGATGGATAACCTTCTTGAACAAGCAAAACCTTTCAAATTTCAAAGCACTTTCAGTAGACCATTTAAAACCCCTTTATTCATAGGCTACTTTCCTAATTTTGATGTTTTTGAAATACAACATCCACTTCCATGGGCCCTGTGTGTCACTGCTGGATTGGCTGCACTTCCACTCTCAACTGTGTTACCGTTAAAACCTGCTTTTTGTGAGTCTTAAAATTGTCACTTTTGCGATTGTTTTTAAGGACAAACCTCAAATATTACCGCCCCTCCCATCTCAGTACAAGCGAGCTGATGTAAATTGACGAAACTATCCAGGGTGTGCCAGTTTTTACATGACGGAACGGCAAACTAATGTGCGTTTGACACTAGCGCCTGAGCACCAGCTGAAAATAGAACCCTTTAGTGAGAGAGAGAGAGAGAGAGAAACAGAGAAAAAGAGAGAGAGGGGGAGAGAAAGAGAAACAGAGGAGAAAGACAGAGAAAAGAGAGAGAGAGGGGGAGAGAAAAAAGAGAAACAGAGGAGAAAGACAGAGAAAAAAGAGAGAGGGGGAGAGAAAGAGAGGAGAAAGACAGAGAAAAAAGAGAGAGAGGGGAGAGAAAGAGAAACAGAGGAGAAAGACAGAGAAAAAGAGAGAGAGGGGAGAGAAAGAGAAACAGAGGAGAAAGACAGAGAAAAAAAGAGAGAGAGAAAGAGAAACAGAGGAGAAAGACAGAGAAAAAAGAGAGAGGGGAGAGAAAGAGAAACAGAGGAGAAAGACAGAGAGAGAGAGGGGGAGAGAAAGAGAAACAGAGGAGAAAGACAGAGAAAAAGAGAGAGAGGGGGAGAGAAAGAGAAACAGAGGAGAAAGACAGAGAAAAAAGAGAGAGGGGGAGAGAAAGAGAAACAGAGGAGAAAGACAGAGAAAAAAGAGAGAGAGGGGGAGAGAAAGAGAAACAGAGGAGAAAGACAGAGAAAAAGAGAGAGAGGGGAGAGAAAGAGAAACAGAGGAGAAAGACAGAGAAAAAAGAGAGAGGGGGAGAGAAAGAGAAACAGAGGAGAAAGACAGAGAAAAAGAGAGAGAGGGAGAGAGAAAGAGAAACAGAGGAGAAAGACAGAGAAAAAGAGAGAGAGGGGGAGAGAAAGAGAAACAGAGGAGAAAGACAGAGAAAAAGAGAGAGAGGGGGAGAGAAAGAGAAACAGAGGAGAAAGACAGAGAAAAAGAGAGAGGGGAGAGAAAGAGAAACAGAGGAGAAAGACAGAGAAAAAAGAGGGAGAGAAAGAGAAACAGAGGAGAAAGACAGAGAAAAAAACAGAGGGGGAGAGAAAGAAACAGAGGAGAAAACAGAGAAAAAAGAGAGGGGAGAGAAAGAGAAACAGAGGAGAAAGACAGAGAAAAAGAGAGCGCAAACAGGTCGATCAAGCTGATCAGAACATGACGCTGGTTGAGCACGGGCGTTTCCTGTCTATAGGCTGGGAGAAACAAAATGGAGTCATGTTCAAATTTGCCGGAGGCAGTGCGGGGAGGGCTTTGTATGCATCACAGAAGTTAGAGTAGCAATGATCCAGAATGCTAGAGGCTTGCGTCACGCATTCGATATGCTGATAGAATTTAGGAAGTATTGTTCTCAGGTTAGCTTTGTTAAAATCCCCATCTTCAATAAATGCAGCATCAGGATGTATGGTTTCCAGTTTACATAGAGTCCAGTGAAGTCCTTTCAGGGTCGACTAGGTATCTGCTTAGGGGGGGGGTTACACGGCTGTGACTAATCAAAGAGAATTCTCTTGGAAGATAATGCGTCGGCATTCGACTGTAAGGAATTCTAGGTCAAGTGAACAAAGGGACTTGAGTTCCTGTATGTTGTTGTGATTACACCATGAATCGTTAATCATAAGGCATACACCCCCGTCCTTCTTCTTACCAGAGAGATGTTGGTTTCTGTCGGCGCGATGCGTGAAGAAACCAGGTGGCTGTACCGACTCTGACAACATATCCAGAGTGAGCCATGTTTCCATGAAACAGAGAATGTTACAATCTCTGGTGTCTCTCTGGAAGGCAACTCGTTCCCTAATTTCATCCACCTTGTTATCTAGAGATTGGACATTGGCGAGTAATATGCTCGGAAGCGGTGGATGGTGTGCTCGCCTTCTGAGTCTGACCAGTAGGCCGCTCCGTCTGCCTCTCCTGCGGCGACCACGTTGTTTTGGGTCAGCCTCTGAGATAAGATCCCATGTCCAGGGTGAAGCTCAGATGGGGCGGTAGGGTAGCCTAGTGGTTAGAGCGTTGGACTAGTGATTGAAAGGTTGCAAGTTCAAATCCCCGAGCTGACAAAATCTGTCATTCTGTCCTTGAACAAGGCAGCTATCCCACTGCTCCTAGGCTGTCATTGAAAATAAGAATTTGTTCTTAACTGACCTGCCTAGTTAAATAATGGTTAAAAAACAAAGGATCTGCTTTGGGAAAGACCAGTTCCTGGTTGGTAAGGTGACATCACTTTTATATCCAATAGTTCTTCCCGGTTGTATGTAAAAACATTTGAGATTTTCTGGGCTAACAATGTAATAAATAATAAAAAATAAAAAAATAAATAACTGCATAGTTTCCTAAGGACCTGATTTATACTGTTTTATACATATTATTATTGGTAATTAGATTCATTAAAAGCAGCCATAGGATCTCTACAGTCATTAGTGGGTACAGGTACAGATACAGGCGGAGGTGTCATTTTACCTGTTGTGTTCTTTAGGTAGCATGGTGAAAGCAGCAGCAGCAGAGAGAATTCAAAAGATCTGTTGTCTACTGTAGCGTCATCCTCTGGTGTGTCTGGATAGGGAGATACATCTACAGCTGTGTCAAGGTTAGCCTTGCACCTGTAACAACATACACACAAGTTAGAAATAACTTGAAAATCACCCTAGAAAATGTTTAACCTCAAGGTCTTTTATGGTTCGATAAAAGCTAAATGAAATGAAATTCATGGCATCCGTGTGACTTGTCTTGAGAGAAAAACTTTCCCTGACTGAAGTTGAAGTTAGCAACCGTTGTACACAGATAACCACCCATCAAAGCGTGAGCACGAAGACACAGTATTTAAATGAGATCCATTTGATTGAGTTCTCACAATGACCACCTTTGCAGAATGATGCAACTTTCTTCTTGCCTTTCCAGATTCCTTTCAGGGAGATCAAATAGATTTAACAGATCACGAAGGAGGAGACGGGGATCAGGACGAACTAGTCTTGAGATAATAAACGGGGCAAGAACCCCGTTTTCAAAAACACTCGGCTGGATGTCAACGATGACCACTAGCACAATGACCATCTTTCTTTGAGAAACTCTGAAAAAGCAGACATCTCTGGACAAACAGACAGAGAGACAGACATAAGGTAGGCGAGGGGGACAGACAGATCTAAAGCAATAGTCTGACCATAGCACTCTTTCATCAGCCAAAAAGGTTGGAAAATGATGATAATCTATAGATTGTGTTTTGTTATATTATTCAAATCAAATTGGAGAGTCAGTTGAAGCTGTCCTACAAAAACTGTCATGTCATTACAGTGCATCTTAATATTACTCTACATTTTGCTTTAAGAGCGCGAGCAGGTTCAAACTAGATCATGCCGGATTGGATTTCCTTCCTGCAAGCCAGGGCTGAAGTAAGCTAAATGTCACCTCTGGCATGCATGACATGTATTGAACCACCACAGACCTGGTGCTCAGTCTGTCGGGTTATACCAGGGAGGAGCTGTCTGTGTCAGGTTATACCAGGGAGGAGCTGTCTGTGTCAGGTTATACCAGGGAGGAGCTGTCTGTCAGGTTATACCAGGGAGGAGCTGTCTGTCAGGTTATACCAGGGAGGAGCTGTCTGTCGGGTTATACCAGGGAGGAGCTGTCTGTCGGGTTATACCAGGGAGGAGCTGTCTGTCGGGTTATACCAGGGAGGAGCTCAGAAGCAGGAGGATGAGCTATTGTGGGGGTGGGACTGTAGGGTGTGTGTCAGGGGTTTCCAGCCCTTATCATTATCTCTGAGTTTCTATGCAGTGCTAAGGGCCCTGATGTGGAGGCTGCTAGTATCTCTGGCCCTGAGCAATGCTAAGGGCCCTGATGTGGAGGCTGTTAGTATCTCTGGCCCCGAGCAGTGCTAAGGGCCCTGATGTGGAGGCTGTTAGTATCTCTGGCCCTGAGCAGTGCTAAGGGCCCTGATGTGGAGGCTGCTAGTATCTCTGGCCCTGAGCAGTGCTAAGGGCCCTGAGATTGAGACTGCTAGTATCTAGCAGAGCCCCATATAAAGCCCCATATACTACCCACCATTGCGACCTGTACGCTCTCGTTGGCTGGCCCTCGCTTCATACTCGTCGCCAAACCCACTGGCTCCATGTCATCTACAAGACCCTGCTAGGTAAAGTCCCCCCTTATCTCAGCTCGCTGGTCACCATAGCATCTCCCACCTGTAGCAAACGCTCCAGCAGGTATATCTCTCTAGTAACCCCCAAAACCAATTCTTTCTATGGCCGCCTCTCCTTCCAGTTCTCTGCTGCCAATGACTGGAACGAACTACAAAAATCTCTGAAACTGGAAACACTTATCTCCCTCACTAGCTTTAAGCACCAACTGTCAGAGCAGCTCACAGATTACTGCACCTGTACATAGCCCACCTATAATTTAGCCCAAACAACTACCTCTTTCCCAACTGTATTTAATTAATTAATTAATTTTGCTCCTTTGCACCCCATTATTTTTATTTCTACTTTGCACATTCTTCCATTGCAAAACTACCATTCCATGGCCTTTTTTTGCCTTTACCTCCCTTTGCTCCCTTTGCTCACATTGTATATAGACTTGTTTCTACTGTATTATTGACTGTATGTTTGTTTTACTCCATGTGTGACTCTGTGTCGTTGTATCTGTCGAACTGCTTTGCTTTATCTTGGCCAGGTCGCAATTGTAAATGAGAACTTGTTCTCAACTTGCCTACCTGGTTAAATAAAGGTGAAATAATAAATAAATAAACATCTCTGTCTCTGAGCAGTACTAAGGGCTTTGAGGTTGAGGCTGCTAGTATCTCTGTCTCTGAGCAGTGCTAAGGGCTTTGAGGTTGAGGCTGCTAGTATCTCTGTCTCTGAGCAGTGCTAGGGCCCCTGGGGTGGAGGCGTGCTAGTTATTGACACATACTATAGTATGTCACATTATACGCCACATAGCTAGCTGTGTGCTATGTCTGGACAGCTACCATATCAATCTTCTGTGTGAAGAGCTAGCATGTCTGGATAGCTAAGTTAGCATATTAATTTCCTATATTAAGACCAAGGGGCTCTGGTCTCATCTGTCTATCTATATAAGAACCCTATGATGGAAACCTTCAGGTCAGCCAAAATGTTAGTTAGAAGCTTTCTCGCTGGGCAGAAACTGGATGAATCGCTGTTGTTTCCACGTTGTTGTTTCAATTAAAATTCTATGTTTTTTTTCCTGAAAAATAAATTGGATATACCAAAAAGTCATCAAAGTAATCTCATTTCAAGAATTGTTAAAAAATCAAATAAAATTAATCACCCAACTTTTAACCGAAGTCCAATGATATGATTGGCATTTTTATTGCCTTCACTTTGTAATCACATAGACGTCGAGTTGACATTGGCTATGCCCAGTGGGTTCAATTACAGCATCCAACTCCCTTTGGAGTGTTGCGTCAACAATGGCTTAACAGGCAATTAATTACAATGAATTACTAGGCATGTTGATTGCTTTGTCCTGGAGTAGATCAGGTTGAAACAGGATATTGGTCAGGCGACCATAAAAGTTCAATTAAAAGAACAAAACCTGTTGAACTCATTGTTTCGTTGGAAAATGAAAGATTCTCTCATTTCAGAGTAATTGTTCTCATCTCAAGGGTTTTCCAATATTTGAGAGCAAACAACTCAAATTAAGATATTTGATCATTGTATGTTTTGAATAAAATAGCTTGAGACAATGTATCAGTTTCCTTTTAAGGATTTACTGTACGAACAAGCTCTGTGACCACAGATCTGTAGCCACAACTACTGTAGCTTTGCCTCCCCATATAACTCCATATTATAGTAATACAACACAATACTAATAGCAAACTCTCACATTCTTGAATCCGCATTAGTTATGAGGAATGGTGAGATTAAGTTGCTAAGAAGCTGCTTGGTGATTAGGTGAAAAAGATTTTGGCTTAGTTTATTATCCCTGAAAAGGAGAATGGAACGACCACACACCACAGTATTGTGAACTCATACGCCAAAGTATTCAAGTACTATTTGAAATCTTTAAAATACGTTGTGTTTGCATGTCCTCACCGGGGTTGCCAATTGGTCAGGGTTTTATATTGGTTCCACTTTTAGCGGCAGGTAGCCTAGTGGTTAGAGCGTTGGACTAGCAAGATCAAATCCCCGAGCTAACAAGGTAAAAAAAATAAAAATGGCCTTCTGCCCCTGAACAAGGCAGTTAGTATTTTTTTTAAAGGCTGTCATTGAAAATAACAATTTGTTCCTAACTGACTTGCCTGGTAAAATAATTAAATAAACTTGAAATGGGAGAGTTTAAAAAAAAAAAAAACGATTTGAACCGAGGTCTGGACCATACACCTCCGCAGTATTGTAAATATAAACTCATAGAGAGGTATCTTACCATATACAAATCTGCTGGACCAGTTGCTCTCTTTTAGATCAGAGTTTTATTGTTGCATTGTGGCCCCTCACTCACCCTACCTACAGTCACAACTCTGTTTGGGGGAGAAAAAAAACGAGATAAATCACTATCCACTAGCTGTTTGAATTCAGTTCGAGAAACACACAGGTCATAAACGTATGTTTGAATTCAGTTACAGTAACCTTATAACCACCAGGTGACCAGGTCAAGAACACAGAAATTAACTGAACATTAAATGGGCAATCTGGGATTGGCACATCACTTTTGGGACTTTTAAATTAATGACATTTAGACAGATCCCAGATTTCTTCATTAAGTTACTATGTAAGACCATATGAACATATATTTCGCCCCCAAAGTATTTCACACAAGATGGATAATCACGACTAATTGTCACCGCTAATTAATTTAATAAAGGACTTATGGGTTAATAGATTCGATCAAACTACATCGGCGCAGTGCCCGTGAACTCCAAATCGCACAAAATTGAAATTACAACAAATAAAACGTAGTGTGTAGCAGCAATCATTAATAGTAGGCTACAGCCAACAAGAAAACAAAATAGGCTAATATAAATGATTATGTATTTGTGACTTTTTTAAAAACAATATAACCATATCCCCAAAGCCCTATAAAAATAAATACAAAAATGCAAAAACACTTTAGTATAGAACACTTAGCTATTGATTCATGAAAACTGAAATTACCGTATTTAACATACTTATATGCATACCTTAATCTTCCATCAGATGTTGAAGTATTTTCCTCTTGATCTCCAATAGTAAGAAATATCGATGGTGTTCTGCGCTCGAAGAGCTAGATGGGAGATTCCTACATTTTAGGTGCACACTGTCCTTTTGATAGTGCACTTAATAGGCTGCTTCTACTTGAAGTTTCCTTGACATATACATCGACATAGCAGGACCCGTTCCTTTGAGGATGAATGAGCCATAACTTTATTTAACTGTGTGTATTCCCCCTCAGAGTTCAACAGAACATTTGCGATTTATTGAGAAGGGTCGCGTGAACCAAAGTCGCTCTCACAGGGGCTGACACGTGACTGGCACGTAACGATCGCCCTGAAAACCTCCCAAAGGGGTATAAAAACGTCCCACTGCTCTGTCAAAACATCATGTTAATAAAGGCTAAAAAATTGAGAATGAGCACGAACAATGTTAAGAGTTAGAGATTATAGAGATGATCGGAGATAGAGGTCTTTCTACAGGTTGACAGCCAACCTAGGCGTTATCGCTGACTGCAGTGGTCTCGCCGCATGTAACGGGACATCCCATCCACTGCAGAGGATCTTTGGCGCAAGGTCTGTATGACCTGAACTCCAATTGTGTAATGAGAGATTATTAAAATGGTATAAAACCATATAACGACTAGGTTTTAAAACTAATACGTTCCTTCCACACTTTGGCCTATTATTTGCACAGAATTACCTCAGGATGCCAAGAGAATCTAAAGGAGAAAATAATGGACCCATGACACGAAGGTCAGAAGATTAAACTGACCGGATCCCAGTTAAAGTTTAGAAATGCATTGAACTGGAAATGCGTTCACTGAAAGCATGTGCACCTGCTGGGACAGTGAAGAGATACACAGTTCACATGTCTGCTCACTGTAGTAAAACATAGATCGAATTAAAACGAGGGAGATAAAAAGAGCGAATGCGAGAGAGCTAAATGATAAAGCAGACCCATCTATAAACATCTCACACACAGAGGCATCATGCAACTCATTTTATGAAGGGAGCACGTGACCAAATTCCATCTGTTAACTCGGGGTAAATATTTTCTTTTTTCCAGTATTTGAATATGTAAAACTACAGGGAATGTGATGCATCACACACACCTAAGTTAATTCAGTGAGCAGTGTGCTAGTCAAGAACACGTTGTTCCAAATAGCGCCCCAGTGAACAACTTTTGACCAGGACCCATTATATAGGGAATAGAGTGCTATTTGGTACAGAGACAATGAATCACTGACAATGACCTCTGACATTAGCTGCATTAAAAAGGTCAGTGTGTTCCGAGTCTAGGGTGGCCTTTAGATTGGTGGGAGGTGAGGGTGGTGTAAGTCTTCTGGCTGTAATGGGGACTGGAGGCTTGGCCCAGAATCAATGTTCAACTCCTGTAGGTTTGTAGGTCATATTTACTTACTGGAATTCTTTGCATTTTGGTAGATCACCTGCCTAATGGGCCAATCACAGAGCAGGTTCAACTTGTATGACCACTAAGCTCACTTGCCCCAGGCAATAGGTGCAAACCCTTAATGTCAACCCTTTAGTGGGGGAACTGGAAAACTGACAAGACCAGCATCGGGGTGGGGGCAACTTATCCCTACAGTTAAAAATCCGAGAAGACTCAGTTCAGACATACCGTACGACACGAGTCCCCCATTTGACTTTACATTTAAAAACCAGATACTGCAGTACAATATAGAAGTACAGAGTAGCAACTACCACATTCGGCTCCTCTAGGCAAAGTTTACTGCAGTATCCCACGAGCGTGACATTCTTCATTATACTTGAAAACATACCACACTAAGAGTTTAAGTCCAGACACGCACAGTACAAAACAACCAAGTCCCCCCCGACTTTGCAGAAAACATAGACACCATTACAAACTGTGACATTGCTTTTAATATGAACATATACAATATTTCTACATGGATTGAAAAATAAGACCTGATTTCAGATGTCCAAAAAAAAGTATTAGCCAGTTATTGAATAAGAAATAAGTCACCCCCCAAAAACAGATCAGACCCTGTTTAACATATACAAAACACAACTCAAATAGTATGTAGGTACTTGACTTTTAAATATGACTCTTGGCCAAACGGTGAAAAGAAAACACACAAAAAAAATCTTCTGCAACTTCAATGTGACCTCTTAGATCCAGACTTTATATTGGGTATGATTCTTTAGCATTAGTGAACAAACAGATTTACAAAACAGCCTCGTCTATCTTCATTAAGTGACCTCATGACGCCATCTTGTGAACAGCTACGGTGATGGCTCCATGTGTTCTCACTAGAATATTCCTGTGTTGGGGGGGGAAGAGAAACAATCAATGAAAATGTTTACCATAGTAAAAAGCCTGTGGCCAATCAATTGCATTTCAAATCAAGACATGACTAAATAAAATAATGCAATATTCAAAATCACTAACCAACAAAAATACTCAACAGTATGCAAATAAACATCACTATTAAAAGCAGTATAGTATTACTACCATTCGCATTGTTTTAGAGATGAGGAAACAGTTGCCACAGCTAACATCTCATGTGACCTGCCTATGGTATTGAAAGACCAGGGCCCATATTAATGAAGAATCTTAAAGTAGGATAGCAGCTCCCACCTGTCCATTAGCGTTGCACAGTATAGCGAAACATAGGTACTTTAAAAACTGGAATTTGTTTTACGTTCGGTATTGCTGTTAAATGTCTCACGTGATTGAGAGGTTAGTCTGTCAGCACAGCCTCTTTATAGCGTGAAGAGCAAAGTGCCTGCTCCAAGTACTAATTTATTGCTAGAGTTGTCGGCGCTGCATTAGCTCCCCAAGTCCACTCCTGCAGCACAGCATCTTTTAATTTAATTTTAATTTAACCTTTATTTAACTAGGCAAGTCAGTTAAGAAAAATTCTTATTTTCAATGACGGCCTAGGAACAGTGGGTTAACTGCCTGTTCAGGGGCAGAACGACAGATTTGTACCTTCTCAGCTCAGGGGTTTGAACTTTCAACCTTTCGGTTACTAGTCCCACGCTCTAACCACTAGGCTACCCTGCCGCCTCTACACTCTAACCACTAGGCTACCCTGCCGCCTCTACACTCTAACCACTAGGCTACCCTGCCGCCTCTACACTCTAACCACTAGGCTACCCTGCCGCCTCTACACTCTAACCACTAGGCTACCCTGCCGCCTCTACACTCTAACCACTAGGCTACCCTGCCGCCTCTACACTCTAACCACTAGGCTACCCTGCCGCCTCTACACTCTAACCACTAGGCTACCCTGCCGCCTCTACACTCTAACCACTAGGCTACCCTGCCGCCTCTACACTCTAACCACTAGGCTACCCTGCCGCCTCTACACTCTAACCACTAGGCTACCCTGCCGCCTCTACACTCTAACCACTAGGCTACCCTGCCGCCTCTACACTCTAACCACTAGGCTACCCTGCCGCCTCTACACTCTAACCACTAGGCTACCCTGCCGCCTCTACACTCTAACCACTAGGCTACCCTGCCGCCTCTACACTCTAACCACTAGGCTACCCTGCCGCCTCTACACTCTAACCACTAGGCTACCCTGCCGCCTCTACACTCTAACCACTAGGCTACCCTGCCGCCTCTACACTCTAACCACTAGGCTACCCTGCCGCCTAACACTCGAATAAAGCTACATGAAATGTTGAAACAGTTCGCAAAAACAAAATGTCCATACAGGCTGGAACACTTATATAAATGTAAGACAATACCGGTAGCTAAGCTTCCAGCTTTAAAATTGTAGGCTAACTTTCCTTGCTAGCTTACAGTTGAATTCACTACCTAGTAATACTTTGTGATAATATGCAAACCATAGCGCATATAATACGTTGATTTCAAACCTGACCGTCACCAAAAACTGCTTCACTTGGTTTTCCTTTGCCTCGCGTCTGGTTTCCACTAGATTCCTTTATTTTTAGCTCTTTTTTTAAATTGCAGAAAACAAAGTATACATACAGGAAGTATACAAACACTAGGGGGGGGGGGTTACAAATGACTAACTATAACAAATACCTTAAAAGATGCACACACTGATTGGTATTTAACAGCTTTCTTATTAGAAGATCGTAGAACAGTCAAGAATATTAGCAATGATAAAACTATGAATATATTTCCATAAATTCTTTACATGTTGAGCAGGTATTCCCAAACTGGGGGTACGTGCAATACCATATTTTCTTTCTTCACATTTTCAAACAGTACATTTATATTTGCCAGTGGGGGTATACATTTGGGCGAGGTCCCCCCCCCGACAAGGCAGTTAACCCACTTTTCCTAAGCCGCCATTGTAAATAATTTGTTCTTAATAACCTGTTATGGCAAGGCAATCCCCGAGGGGAACTCCACCCCCCCCATTCAGCTGAAAAGGTGGCACAGAGAATTTAAAAAAATAAACATCTTGTTCATCTACCCATCATGTCCAATTTTTAAAATGTTTTACAGCGAAAACCCACTTTTCCTAAGCCGCCATTGTAAATAATATTTTGTTCTCTAACTGACTTGCCTAGTTAAGTTTAATAAATATGAAGCGGTGCACATACTTATGATATCCACAAGGTGGAAGCACAGTCAATGAACTGGACAAATCTACATTTTATTTGTCACATGTTTTGCAAACAAGTGTAGACTTAAATTTAACTAGGCAAGTCCGTTAAGAACAAATTCTTAATTACATTGACAGCCTACCGGGGAACAGTGGGTTAACTGCCTGGTTCAGTGGCAGAACGACAGATTTTTACCTTGTCAGCTCAGGGATTCGATCTTGCAACCTTCCGGTTACTGGCTCAACGCTCTAACAACTAGGCAACCTGCCGCCCCTTAATATTCATTTTGACAAAGAGACTGACTCCCAAGGACATTGAGTTTATGAATATTTTCAGCTCTATAGATTTATCCAACATGTTACTGGGCCCACCCTACCAAGGGGCTTCCATTGTTTGATGTTGCTTTATCTGATCACCACTGTGGATTTATTTTACTACCTTGTTGCCAATAGCACAGGGTAATACTGAACACGTTAAATGCCAGCTTACTTCTGAAGTTGCTACAGACTTGAGTATGAACAATACTCCATCACCTATTCTACCTTCCTCTTGTGATGATTTAGTTGATAACTGTAATAGCAAATGAAAGGCAACCATTAATGCCATAGCTCCAGTAAGGTTGAACAAGTCCACATCCAAACAGAGAGGCCCTTGGATGAGTGAGGAAACAAATAAATTAAGAGGGAAATTGTAGAAAGGCAGAGCGGAAGTGGAGAAAGTCAAAGTCGCAGGTCCATTATGATATTCTGAGTGAGCAACTTGGCGTATATAGCAAGTCAATTAGAAAGATTAGCCTGTCTGGCATATCGAACTGAATCACTAATAATCACAATAATTTGAGTGTGCTTCTCGACCATGGATAGCCAGATAAAATTCTACCACCGCAAACCTATTAGACAAACATTAGGCTGGGTATCAGTCAAACAAGACCTTATGAGAGGTTTAATAATGTCCTAACCTACCACGCAAAGGCACTATGGATCCCCCCCTCCCCCTGGTTGACACAGACATGCTCAGGAAAGTTATATCACAACTTAAGCCTTCAACTGCCTTCTCTATCCGATCCCCACCACCATATTCAAAACAGTTTTTATTTGCAAAACAGAAGAAGCGCAAGCTATTGTTCTTCAGCTCTTAACAATTGGTCGGGCAATCTCCAACCTTCCACTATATAGCAAAAATTCTAGAGAAACTGTTTGAACCAGTCTTTCTCGTAACCACCACAGCAAAACTAAAACGATTTTTTTTTAAATAGTCTGAGCCAAAGCAGAGAATCTGGCCGTACATTCACGGGCAATAAAGATAAAACACCAGCTAAAAAAAAACCTAGGTGTCATTTTATATCCTGGACTCAAATTTCAAACACCACATTAGGAATGTGACCAAAATAGCTTTTTACTCCCTGAGGAACATTGCCAAGGTGCAGCATTAAACTACTGTAATGTTCTCCTGTCTGGTCTACCAAAGAAAGCCATTGGTCAACTGCAAAACACAGAATGCTGCAGCACGGGTACTGACAAAGACCGGACGGAGAGCACACATTACACCGGTTTTAAGGTTTCTGGACTGGCTGCCTGTTAGAAGAATCTTAAAAATTCAAAACTATTGGTTTTCAAATCAATCCCAGATTGCACATCCCGATACATGTCAAGACATGCTTTTAAGTTATGTACCCAGTAAGTCCCTCAGGTCCTCTGGCACTGGCCTTTTAACTATCCCACAGCCCATGCCCAAGAGGTATGGAAAGGCAGCCTTTAATTATTACACCCCCAGCCTCTTGAATAGCCTGCTAGAGAACATGGTCCAAAACTGTGGACATCTTTAAAGATCTATTTTAAAACACCTTTTTAGACATTGTTTGTATTGTTATTATTTTGTTTTTAAATCCTCATGTTTGTTGTGTATTTGGTTTCTTTCTGTGAAGCACATTGCATTCCATGTCTGAAATGTGCTGTATAAAAACTTGATTTGATGCATTTACCACCCCCCAAAAAATGAAATACTAAATTAACTGCTAATGTGGCTGTCATCCTGAACTACAAATCCCATGATGATCTTAAAGTGAAATCCCACCCACCCGGGGCACCAAGCCATGCAAAACAAACTTGCCCTAATATTAACTGGATGTGATTCCTCACCCTGAATCTGACTCCAGGCACACTGTGGGACTGTCTGTAGGGTCTCTGGTGAGAGAGGCTGCCTGTCTGGCCAGTACAGATACCACTCCCCCATGCTCATCAGACAGAGAGCCACGACCTGAAATAAACACAAGGAGACAAAGTAGACTCCGATTCAGTCATATGGAAAGTCAAAATGTAGGCTGTTCTTGTGATAAGTTACCTAGTATCAAAAGTGGACCTGACAATTGCTAGGCATCACCAGAGAACAGGATTTAGCTCTAGCAAGCATGCTATTATTTGATGTGTTGCATTGTCTAATATTTGTTACTGTTGCCATTTCAAGGATATATTTTCATAGTTTTCAAACATTCAGTTAGTCTTCTGTTGAAGTGTTAAATGTTAGAGGCAGTTACCAGACACAGGCTGCAAAACAGTTTAGCTAGCTAGCAGCATTTCCCCAATGACGAATGATGGACTACTAGCTATGGAACCCTGAACTGTTCACCGGATGTGCTACTTAGTACCTTGTCCTGGAAGCCGACTGACAGTTACTCCTGAGGTGCTGATGTGTTGCACCCTCTATAACCACGGATTATTATTTGATCCTGCTGGTCACCTATGAACGTTTGAACGATCTGGCCTTAATGGCCATATACTCTATCGCCATAGCCTGAAAACGATTGGCCACTCCTCGGGGCCTGGTTCCTCTAGGTTGCTTCTAGGTTGCTTCCTAGGTTCCTGCCTTAATAGGGGGTTTGTCCATAGTCGCTGTGGTTCTCTGGGTATCTCTGTATAAGCACAGAGACAACTGCTGATACAGGGCATTGTGAAATAAATGTTATTGATTTGACGACGACTGCGTGTGGTCGGTCGGTCGTCAGTTAAACATTTTGTCTGCTGATTAATCAGATGCATAAAAAGACATCAACAAGAAATTAGGACTTTACTTACAGCCTAGAATATGTCCTTGTTGGTCCGTGCAGAGAACTCCGACAATGGCTGGATTCTTCATGCTATCATATCAAAACAACATTTGAGGAATATATTCACATAATTTAACGATTTGGTACAATCAAATAAGTTTCGATCAAATAATCACTTACGTATCATCCAGATGTTGCTCGAGAGTCGACTCCATGGTTATGATAGTGTTAGCTGCAATTAATAACTGGGACATTTGCCGATAATTTGTTTGTGATTGTCTGCTTTCTGACTTTTCTCTAGTCAGTCAGCTGATGCGCATTCCTACGGAAACCATCGAAGGCTAAATTACACCAAACGCGATTCCTTTTGATTTTTTTCTGGAATGGAAAGGAGGGTGAAGAACACAACTTTACAAAATAAGAACAGTTGCTTCTCTCCCAAAAGCAATAGACATACAACCACTTCTCAGCTGAACAAAAAAAAATCTCAACAAGCCGGCCTCTCGTGATCCTCACAGCCTTCACTTTACCCAAAACTCTCTCCACCTGTTTGGGTATATCAAATAGATTCTTCAAAATTGGTAATCCAATCAGCTGCTCCTCATTAAGAAAATGGATTCCTACGGGATAAGAAGGGACATTATCATCACTGTATGCTAATTGCTCAGTTTTCTAATCTTTTGGACAATATTCCAATTCTCCTTGATTACCCCGCCATTATATTCACGCTCCACATCACCATCCGCTTCCGTCATATTTTTCAGTCTCACTCTCCTCAGTCAGGATCCCCCAGCCGTTCCATGTATTTTATCTATTCCAGAGCTAGCACACCTGATTCAACTTGTTACCTAATCATCAAGCCCTTGAATTGGTGAATCGACTGAGCTTGTTCAGGGCTACAACAAAATTGTGAAAAGTCTGAGGCTCCCCGAGGAGAGGTTTGAGAACCAGTGAAGATTGATATCCTTTACCAACTAGGCCTTAAGTGATTGATAAATAAACAACATTTGCATACATCCCAGAGTGATTCACCCAGTGAAAATGATTCCAAACTCAAATTTGACCCTTTTTATTAAAATAGATAAGCATACTGTGTATATCCCACGCTGAGTTACAGCCTCGCTGACACTGTGCATTTAGCTACAGTAAGCAAAACAAGAAGAGCACTCTGGGACTGCAGTGCCATCAGCCACCCTGATGTATCGACTTTAGCCTAGGGGAGAGTGGGGTAAGATGAGCAAAATTTTCAGTATCACACCATCAAGGGAAATATAGTATTCTCTCCAAAAAAAATACATCTATAAATATTTCAGGATGTTGTGTATCCCTGGAAATAATCAGAATTCATGTAAACATTACAGTTTCGAAAATATAGCTTGTTCAAAAAAAGTTCTCTCTTGGCACAACTTATGGGGAAATGGGGAAAGTTGAGCCACGGGACAGGGTAAGTTATACCAACTACACTTTTCTGCACAGAAGGGAATATTACCACTACTTTTTTAAAACCATGTTTATCTTTATTTCTCTAACACAATTCAACACAATTATAATGGCTTTTTAAAAACGTTTAATCATCGTAAGCATCTTTTAACACAGGTTTAATTAGGTGATAACGCCCGAGAAGCCAGTGTTTGTAGGATATATTGGCACGGGTGTTATTAGGCCAGAGACGAAGTCGAGGGTCGGCAAACTGTGTCAATATATACTCCAAACACCCCGTTTTCAAGGGCATTATCACTTTCATACAATGGGTTACCAACATATTCAAATAATGATTGACATATCTTAATTAAAAATGTTATTTTGATTAATTTATTCATACTATTTCATTCTTATGTAACAGTGTAGACTTTATGCCCGTCACCCTCGCCCCGACCTGGGCGCGAACCAGGGACGCTCTGCACACGTCAACAGTCACCCTCGAAGCATCGTTACCCATCGCTCCACAAAAACCACGTCCCTTGCAGAGCAAGGGGAACCACTACTTCAAGGTCTCAGAGCAAGTGACGTCACCGATTGAAACGCCACTAGCGCTAACTAGCTAGCCATTTCACATCGGCTACATTTACACAAGATATAATCCCGACACAAATCTAGGTTTGCTACCCAAGCCGGCTGGTTGTTCGTTCTATCGGTTTGGTTGCCAGAGACGTGACCCAGGCGCTCAGTCTTTTTGTTCCGTATCTATGGACAAAATGTTCCATTGCCATACTGGCTTATCCCTTGCTTGCTAGCTAGCCAATTACAGCTAACTTACAGTCACATCAAACAGTGCAGACAATAACAACAGTAGCTTCATTTGTTTAAGCTGTTTTCTAGTGACATTTATTTGGATACATCCATAACAATGAGCTAATAAGGTGTGATTTAACCTGGCATAGAAAATGTGCTCTCTCATCAGGACACTGTTGTTCAGAGGAGCTAGCCAACATCACAGAAAACACAATCACTTCAAACTGAAGCTGGAAAGACTGCAAACTAGCTGCACTTCGTTTCATTTGACCTTTATTCCATTTGACCTTTTTCATTTGACCTTTATTCCAATAGACATTTCTTTGTATGTATCCATAAAAATGATGCCTTCAACTGGCTGAGAAAAGCTGCCTGCCTGTCTGTCTCGTCCAGACTCCCGACACTCTCGTTACTATGGGACAGCTAGAGATCGAATTTGAAAATTGAAACAATGGTGCAAATGTTGGAGCAACAGACAGCAAGATTTATACAAATCTCTGCTGTTGAAAACTAAATGTTAGTCTAAAATAAATATGAGATAATGTCCAAATGTTTTTATAGTGGAGATCAAGTTTATAAATTGCGACTGATGAGACAGTGTATTGCGCAGTCAAATGGAACAGAGCAAATAGGTATTTTAACGGAATAGATTTAGTCGGTGGTAACTTGTGGAATAGACAACGGCTGGAATGCGATTTTGACCAATCAGCTTTCAGGACTAGACCCACCCGTTGTATAACACCTAACAAACACTTTGTACTTAAAAAAAGATGTTTAACATAGGCCCTATTGCTAACCCATATCCCAGCGATAATGCATTATATTACGCCTGGGAAAAAAACACTTCAATTTGCTCAACTTGCTGTTTGCTCAACCATTGGCTCAACTTACCCCAAGGCAAACATTTTTACTATATTAGCCCACACAGCTACAAGGATGCACTTTCATGCTAGGTTTATGACCTTATAATGAAGCTTATAGAGACCCCAACTGATGTATAGAACAATCTTAAAAATATCTACTTTGGTTTAGATACAATCATGAAACCTCGAACACAAATACATTTGACTTGGCGAAAATACTTTTTGGGGACTTGAATTGCTTACCACTTTTCCCATGTGTTTTCTTCCTTCACAGACTCCATGAAATGATGGGCTCTTCCTAAATATTTGGTCAAATCAAACAAGGGTGGCTCAACATATGCCTTTGGCTCAACTTACCCCACTCTCCCCTACATAACATATTTCATTTACACTTATTTAATGTTTTAAAGTCTTCTCTCAACAAATCAATCTTTCAACATGACATGTGCATAATTATTTAGCCTATGTTTGGTGAGGGTGTAAAAATATCACCTGTGTTTGGCGAGGGAGGAAAAATATCACCTGTGTTTGGCGAGGGAGGAAAAATATCACCTATGATAGGCGAGGGAGGAAAAATATCATCTATGTTTGGTGAGGGAGGAATTATCTTCAACTGATGCTCGACAGGGCTTTTAGGTACAGGTAACTGCCAAAATAATGGAAACACTTGAGTAAATGAGGAATACAAAGTATATTGAAAGAAGATGCTTCCACACGGGTGTTGTTCCTGAGTTAATTAAGACACTTTATGTCGGTGTTTCCTTTATTTTGGCAGTTATCTTCTATGATAGGATCATATCTGAGCCACCACCAATCTGTGTCCTTATCATGGTGCTATAAAAACACATATTCTATTCAACTCAACAGAAGTGTCTGGTAAATATTTGAAAAGGGATGTTGATTCTTATCTGCAATCTGGACAAAGCCGGCTGGCCAAGCTAGCCAACTGCTGTGACACAGCCTGCTACGTCAACAATGTCTCTCTCTTTGTGTTCACTTACAGTATAAGCTCACACTGAAGAACTCTCATCTCAGGATTCAGGATTCAGCCTCCCTCAGATAATGGGATCTACATTAAATAATATAAATATATTGCTATTTATGAAGTCAATATCCATATAGGCTTTGCAAATTGATTCATGCATTCATGAGTAGCCTATAAATATGCAACAGTACTGCTATGCAAGGTTTCAAATCATATCATTCTTCCTGTAAAGATTGCGTCGACGGAGAAGAGCAACATTTCCACCAGGCTTGGGCTAGTTAGTTACTTTTTTTTCGTGTTTATCTTTACTTTTTACAGAAAGTTGTCCAGAAAGATAGGAGACTTTTGAACAAATCTCAGAATTGAATTGAAAGATTGAAAAGCTGCAATATTAACACGAGGGCCCATCAAATGTATTTTCAGTCCCCTCCTATACTACCTGTTCAGCCACGACTGTGTGGCCACGCACATCATCTAGTTTGCTGACACCACAACTGTGGTAGGCTTGATCTCCAACAATGATGAGACAGAGAGGAAAGAGATGATGAGACATGATGAGACAGAGAGGCCTACAGAGAGGAAAGCATAGACTTAGTAGTGTGGTGCCAGGACAACAACCTCTCCCTCAATGTCAGCAAGATCAAGGAGCTGATTGTGGACTATAGGAGAAAGGATAGCACGCCCCCATCCACATAGACAGGGCGTTAGTGTAGCGGGTCGAGAGCTTCAAGTTCTTTGGCATCCACATCACTAAGGACTTAACATGGTCCACACACCCGTGAAGAGGGCACGACAGCGCCTCTTCACCCTCAGAAGGCTGACAAGATTTGGCATGGGTCCTTGGATTCTCCAAAAAAATGTATACAGCTGCACCATCGAGAGCATCTTGACTGGCTGCATCACCGCTTGGTATGGAAAAGGCACCGCCCTCGACCACAAAGAGTTAGAGGGTGATGTGGCAGCCCAGTACATCACTGGGGCCGACCTCGCTGCTATCCAGGACCTTTATATCACGCGTGCCGAAAAATTTACAAAGACTCCAGCCACCCAAACCGTAGACTGTTCACTCTGCTACAGTCCGGCAAATGGTACCGGAGCATCGGCTCTCGGACCAACAGGCTCCGAGACAGCTTCTGCCCCCAAGCAATAAGACTTCTAAATAGCAATAAGACTGCTAAATAGTTAATTAAATGATTAACTGGACTATCTGCACTGACCCTATCTTTGCAAAGACTCTATGCACACTCACAAGACTATATATAAACACTATATTCACAGTCATTCACACACATACTACACTCTCACACAAAACACTAGATTTGCACACACACTTTTACACTCATCATACAGTGGGGCAAAAAAGTATTTAGTCAGCCACCAATTGTGCAAGTTCTCCAAAGATGAGAGGGGCCTGTAATTTTAATCATAGGTACACTTCAACTATGACAGACAAAATGAGAAAAAATCCAGAAAATCACATTGTAGGATTTTTAATGAATTTATTTTCAAATTATGGTGGAAAATAAGTATTTGGTCAATAACAAGAATTTATTCCAATACTTTGTTATATACCCTTTGTTGGCAATGACATAGGTCAAACTTGTTATTTAAGTCTTCACAAGGTTTTCACACAGTGTTTAAAAAAAAAAAAAATTTTAACCTTTATTTTACTAGGCAAGTCAGTTAAGAACAAATTCTTATTTTCAATGACGGCCTAGGAACAGTGGGTTAACTGCCTGTTCAGGGGTAGAACGACAGATTTGTACCATGTCAGCTCGGGGTTTGAACTTGCAACCTTCCGGTTACTAGTCCAATGCTCTAACCACTAGGCTACCCTGCCACCACACTGGTGCTGGTATTTTGGCCCATTCCTCTATGCAGATCTCCTCTAGAGCAGTGATGTTTTGGGGCTGTTGCTGGGCAACACAGACTTTCAACTCCCTCCAAAGATTTTCTATGGGGTTGAGATCTGGAGACTGGCTAGGCCACTCCAGGACCTTGAAATGCTTCTTACGAAGCCACTCCTTCGTTGCCCAGGCGGTGTGTTTGGGATCATTGTCATGCTGAAAGACCCAGTCACGTTTCATCTTCAATGCCCTTGCTGATGGAAGGAGGTTTTCACTCAAAATCTCATGATACATGGCCCCATTCATTGTTTCCTTTACACGGATCAGTCGTCCTGGTCCCTTTGCAGAAAAACAGCCCCAAAGCATGATGTTTCCACCCCCATGCTTCACAGTAGGTATGGTGTTCTTTGGATGCAACTCAGCATTCTTTATCCTTTATCATCTGACCATATGACATTCTCCCAATCTTCTTCTGGATCATCCAAATGCTCTCTAGCAAACTTCAGATGGGCCTGGACATGTACCGGCATAAGCAGGGGGACACGTCTGGCACTGCAGGATTTGAGTCCCTGGCGGCGTAATGTGTTACTTATGGTAGACTTTGTTACTTTGGTCCCAGCTCTCTGCAGGTCATTCACTAGGTCCCCCCGTGTGGTTCTGGAATTTTTGCTCACCGTTCTTGTGATCATTTTGACCCCACGGGGTGAGATCTTGCATGGAGCCCCAGATCGAGGGAGATTGTCAGTGGTCTTGTATGTCTTCCATTTCCTAATAATTGCTCCCACAGTTGATTTCTTCAAACCAAGCTGCTTATCTATTGCAGATTCAATCTTCCCAGCCTGGTGCAGGTCTACAATTTTGTTTCTGGTGTCCTTTGACAGCTTTTGGTTTTGGCCACAGTGGAGTTTGGAGTGTGACTGTTTGAGGTTGTGGACAGGTGTCTTTTATACTGATAACAAGTTCAAACAGGTGCCATTAATACAGGTAACAAGTGGAGGACAGAGGAGCCTCTTAAAGAAGAAGTTACAGGTCTGTGAGAGCCAGAAATCTTTTGCATGTGCTTAGCTCTATTCAGATGATTTTGTTACAAAAACAAAAACTCATTATCTTTGGCAAGCATACCCACAACATGATGCAGCCACATCATGCTTGAAAATATGAAGAGTGGTACTAAGTAATGTGTTATGTTAGATATGCCCCTAAACATAAAGCTTTGTATTGAGGACATAGAGTTCCCCATCCAAAGTGTAATTAATAACTTCACCGTGCTCAAACGGATATTCAATGTCTGTATTATTTTTATTATACATCTACCAATAGGTGCCCTTCTTTGCGAGACATTGGAAAACCTCTATGGTCCTTGCAGTTGGATCTCTGTTTAAAATTCTTATTTAGGCTTGCCATTACAAAGGGGTTGAAAGCGTCTTGACTCAAGACATTTCAGCTTTTCATTTTGAATTCATTTCAAAACATTTAAAAAAAACATAATTCCACTTTGACATCATGGGGTATTGTGTGTAGGTCAGTGACACAAAATATACATTTAATCCATTTTAAATTCAGGCTGTAACAACAACAAAATGGGGAAAAAGTAAAGGGGTGTGAAAACTTTATGAAGGCACCGTACCTAGTCACTTTAACATGTCTTTATTTACATATCTACCTCAATTACCTATTACCTAATGGGGCAGCAGGGTAGCTTAGTGGTTAGAGCGTTGGACTAGTAACCGGAAGGTTGCAAGTTCAAACCCCCAAGCTGACAAGGTACAAATCTGTCGTTCTACCCCTGAACCCATGTTTCCTAGGCCGTCATTGAAAATAACAAATTGTTCTTAACTGACTTGCCTAGTTAAATAAAAATACCTGGAATTGGTACTCTGTGTACGTAGCTCCATTTGTGTATATTTTATTTTATTCCTCTTGTATTCACCGTTTTTCTTTTTATTATAATTTTTTAAACTCTGTATCATTGGATCGTAAGCAAGCATTTTACTTTGAAGTCTACACTCGTTGTATTCGGCTCATGTGACACATAACGTGATTTAATGTGTCATTTCATTGAGTTGACCCATATAGTGTACACATCTCCTTCCGATTGATGTATAACTTTAATAAGCAATGATAATATATTTTTCTCCTGTGTCCTGTGAGAGTACTACTAAACATTAACCCGTAGAAGCCTCATCTTTGAAAATTATAAATTCATCACCAAGTCTTTGTTCATGCATGCCTATCCATTGGTTGGTTGGTTCTTCACCTTGTTTGTTAGAGATCACCCATTATGTCACGTAGACACATTCTGAGAAAAGTCACCGTTACCCAAGTTGAACCAGATGCTTTCAGGCAGACAGATGTCAACGTGCAGGGAAACAGACTGATGATTAGCGGCTGGAGTGAATGGTGATTGAAAAAAAGTACAACACATGATAATACACTTTGACCTCCAGCAGATATGTCACACGTTCCCCCATCAGATATCAGTTATGTTGGATGGTCAGATAGCTGGTGTGTCCATCCACTCAAGATTGAATGAAAATGTAGGACTTGAAGCTAAAACACTTATAACATGGGATGAGTCACTGGAGTTCAGTCAGGACATGAGTATATCCCGACTCCGCACATAAAGTCTCATAACAATGGTGAACAGTTTTCCTATCTACAAGTTTTATCTAACTATTCCCTATCTCCAAAATGCATGTGTTTGGCCTATAGTGTATAGCCTACAGCAGTCTATAGTGTATAGCCTACAGCAGTCTATACTGTGTAGGCTGCAGCAGTCTATAGTGTATAGCAGTGAAGGCTCTTCAGAGGAAGAGGGGGAGGACCATCCACCTCCGTGAATTTCATAAAAATAAAAATAGTGAAACATTAAAGTTATCCTTTTTAGATAAAACTATGCTTAATATTTACACATCACCAAATAATGTATTAAAACACACTGTTTTGCAATGAAGGTCTACAGTAGCTTCAACAGCAGTCTGTAGGGTAGCACCATTGTGTAGCTGGAGGACAGCTAGCTTCTGTCCTCCTCTGGGTACATTGACTTCTGTACAAAACCTAGGAGGCTCATGGTTCTCACCCCCTTCCATAGACTTTCATAGTAGTTATGATAGGTTGGAGGAAGTCCTCCAACCTATCAGAGCTCTTGCAGCATGAACTGACATGTTGTCCACCCAATCAAAGGATCAGAGAATGAGTCTAGTACTGAAAGCATAAGCTACAGCAAGCTAGCAGTGCATACATGTATTTTTAATTTTTTAATTTTTAATATTTTTATTTAACTAGGCAAGTCAGTTAAGAACAAATTCTTATTTAAAATGACATCCTACTGTAATAATTAAAATGTGGTGAGTAGTTGCCTCAAGAGAGAGAATGACAATTAGTCGAACATTTTATAACAAATTAATTTCTTCCAAAATTAAGGAAAAGAGAAGGTGAGAGGGAGAACTAGCTATATTTTGTAGTACTGTATATATACAGTTGAAGTCGGAAGTTTACATGCACCTTAGCCAAATACATTTAAACTCAGTTTTTCACAATTCCTGACATTTAATCAGAGTAAAAATTCCCTGTCTTAAGTCAGTTAGGATCACCACTTTATTTTAAGAATGTGAAATGTCAGAATAATTGTAGAGAGAATTTATTTCATGTTTTATTTCTTTCATCACATTCCCAGTGGGACAGAAGTTTACACACACTCAATTAGTATTTGGTAGCATTGCCTTTAAATTGTTTAACTTGGGTCAAACGTTTCGGGTAGCCTTCCACAAGCTTCCAACAATAAATTGGGGGAATTTTTGTCCCATTCCTCCTGACAGAGCTGGTGTAACTGTGTGATCACAGTCTCCGTTAGCTGATGTGAGCAAGACCTTTAAACAGGTCAACATTCACAAGGCTGCGGGGCCAGCTAGATTACCAGGACATGTAGTCAGCGCATGCGCTGACCAACTGGCAAGTGTATTCACTGACATTTTGACATACCTACATGTTTCAAGCAGACCACCATTGTCCATGTGGCCAAGAAAGCAAAGTTTTTTTTTAATTATTTAACTAAGCAGGCCAGTTAAGAACAAATTCCTATTTACAATGACGGCCTACCCCAGCCAAACCCTAACCCAGACGACGCTGGGACAATTGTGCGCTGCCCTATGGTACTCCCAATCACGGCCGGGTGTGATACAGCCTGGAACCTAACCAGGGTCTGTAGTGACGCCTCTAGCACTGGGATGCAGTGCCTTAGACTGCTGTGCCACTCGGGTAACCTGCCTAAATGTCTACTGCCCTGTAGCACTCATGTCGGTAGCCATGAAGTGCTTTGAAAGGCTGGTCATGGTTCACATCAACATCATCATCCCGGAAACCCTACACCCACTCCAATTCGCATACTGACCCAACAGATCCACAGATGACGCAATCTCAATCACACTCCACACTGCCCTTTCCCACCTGAACAAAATAAACACCTATGTGAGAATGCTGTTCATTGACTACAGCATAGTGTTCAACAACATAATGCCCACAATACTCATTATTAAGCTACGGACCCTGGGACTAAACACCTCCGTCTGCAACTGAATCCTGGACAACACATCTGCCTCACTGATCCTCAACACGGGGCCCCTCAGGGGTGCGAGCTTAGTCCCCTCCTGTACTCCCTGTTCACCCATGACTGCACGGCCAAGCACGACTCCATCATCATTAAGTTTGCTGACGGCACAACGATGGTAGGCCTGATCCCTGACAACGATGAGGTAGCCTATAGGGAGGTGAGGGACCTGGCAGTGTGGTGCCAGGACAACAATCTTTCCTCAATGTGAGCAAGACAAAGGAGATGATCGTGGACTACAGGAAAAGGAGGGCTGAACACACCCCCATTCACATCGACATGGCTGTAGTGGAGCGGGTCGAGAGTTTCAAGTTTCTTGGTGTCGTCATCACTCACAAACTATCATGGTCCAAACACACCAAGAAAGTTGTGAAGGGGACACAACAATGCCTTTACCCCCTCAGGAGAGGGGCATGGGTCCCCAAGTTTTACAGCTGCACCATTGAGAGCATCTTGACCAGTTGCATCACCCCCTGGGTATGGCAACTGCTCGGCATCCGACCGTAAGGCACTACAGAGGGTAGTGCATATGGCCCAGTATATCACTGGGGCCAAGCTTCCTGCCATCCAGGACCTTTAAACTAGGCGGTGTCCCAGGAAGGCCCCAAAAAAATGTCAGACTCCAGTCACCCATGTCATAGACTGTTCTCTCTGCTACCGCACAGCAAGCGGTACCGGAGCACCAAGTCTAGGTCCACGAGGCTTCTAAACAGGTTCTACCCCATAAGCCATAAGACTGCTGAACAACTAATCAAATGACCACCCAGACTATTTGCATTGACCCCCTGTTTTATGAATAATGACTAAATGATGTGTATATTTAACGTAGAACTATAGCTAAACAGAATACTACTCTGTCACTGTATGAATGTATGAATCTTATTATAATCATAACACTGAATATAATGTGTGTAGTTTTAGTCAAGAATTAGAACAAGGACTTTATATTCCTTGTTAGAAACTAATGGAGCTATCATCAGACCGGCTGGAATACTGTGTTCCTTATTCTGTCCCCACCCAGGGAGGGGAGAGACCTTGGACTTGTAGTATTAGTAGCTATTGGCACATTTTTGGTGGCTCTCTGTCCATTTTATGCAAATAAGAACCTTACAAATTCTTAGAAACAGACAGAGTGTTTTAATGGAATTGGTTAATGAACACATAAGAAATCAATTCATCCAACACCCCCCTTTGTTTTTACACTGTTGTCACTCGCTGTTTATTATCTATGCAAAGTCACTTTACCCCTACCTACATATACAAATGACCTCGACTAACCTTTACCACTGCACATTGACCCCTGTATACTCCCTCATTATTTTTATTTTTTTAAACTGCATTGTTGGTTCAGAGCTTGTTAGTAAGCATTTCATGGTAAGGTCTACCTACACCTGTTGTATTCGGCGCACGTGACAAATAAAATTAGATTTGATAAACATACCTGCATTTGTCCAATAGAAACTGTAGTTTGCAACTGTTGGACTAATGATTACAACCAAGATCAAATTCAATACCTGCACAGGCACCTTGATTACTCCATTTTCCTCGACCTGTGCACCTACTGTACGTTGTAGACTTTCATTCGTAGGCTTGGTTGTAAAACTCATTATTATGGGTTTAGGGAACATTTGAGTGTCATGTAGTAGCCTAAATCTATTGTTGTGACATTGAACTGGGTGAATGGAATATGAATTACAGTCATCCAATATGTTGTAATGGAAATAAAGCCAGGGTCATAATTTAAAAAACAAATGTCAGTAACATCTTCCTCCCTCGTCTTAAATGGCACCAAACGCCACTGGTGTATAGCCTACGGCAGTCTATGCCTCATGACTCAGTGTGTAAAGCATTTTGTTTTTGTCTAATCATAGCACTGTGTTTTTGCTATCGAGGTAGCCATTAGCCTTTAGGCAATGATTTGTTATGGTGATCCCTATCCTTCCTGTTATTCGACCTCTGCTCATATTGCTTGTGTTTACCCAGTAACCAGGACGACAGGGTTCACGTCTCTGGATGATTTCTGTTATTGCTGCGTTTTTCCTAAAGATAGACAGAGAGAGAGTATCCTTTCACCTAGAAGTCAGAGGGGTATCCTACGAATCAGTTTTGATTAACTTTTTATGGCTGCAGGGGCAGTATTGAGTAGCTTGGATGAAAGGTGCCCATATCAAACGGCCTGCTCCTCAGTCATAGTTGCTGATATTTGCATATTATTATTGGTATTTGATAGAAAACACTCTGACGTTTCTAAAACTGTTTGAATTATGTCTGTGAGTATAACAGAACTCATATTTCATATTTCTGTAGGGTTTCTGTACAGCACTTTGAGATGTCAGCTGATGTACGAAGGGCTATATAAATAAATTTGATTTGATTTGATATTGGCAGGCAAAATCCTGAGTTGAAATCAAAACAGGAAGTCAGAAATCTGAGCTTGTATGTATTCACCAGAGTCACCAATGAAATCCCCTTGAGATATGAATGATGTTGCACTGCCTAGGGGTCAACCATCAATAGAAATTATAATGAGGCTTCTATGTTGTTGTGGGAGTGAATGAGAGCAGAATATATCAGATGTCCATCAAGCAGCCATTTTGTGATAGCACTTTTTACTCATGGCTCACGAAGACAAGAAGGAATAGTCCGGTTGGAACTTTATTGAAGCTATATGTTAAAAACATCCTAATGATTGATTCTGTACTTAGTTTGAAATGTTTCTTCGACCGGTAATATCACTTTTTGAAGTTTTTGTCCGATATAACGCTGACCAGAGTTAGCGTTTGGATATGTATACCAAACGCGCTAACAAAAGAAGGTATTTGGACATAAATAGCGGACATTTTCGAACAAAACAAACATTTATTGTGGACCTGGGATTCCTGGAGTGCTTTCTGATGTAGATCATCAAAGGTAAGGGAATATTTATCATGTAATTTCTTGTTTATGTTGACGCCATCTAGCACTGGGATGCAGTGCCTTAGACTGCTGTGCCACTCGGGTAACCTGCCTAAATGTCTACTGCCCTGTAGCACTCATGTCGGTAGCCATGAAGTGCTTTGAAAGGCTGGTCATGGTTCACATCAACATCATCATCCCGGAAACCCTACACCCACTCCAATTCGCATACTGACCCAACAGATCCACAGATGACGCAATCTCAATCACACTCCACACTGCCCTTTCCCACCTGAACAAAATAAACACCTATGTGAGAATGCTGTTCATTGACTACAGCATAGTGTTCAACAACATAATGCCCACAATACTCATTATTAAGCTACGGACCCTGGGACTAAACACCTCCCTCTGCAACTGAATCCTGGACAACACATCTGCCTCACTGATCCTCAACACGGGGCCCCTCAGGGGTGCGAGCTTAGTCCCCTCCTGTACTCCCTGTTCACCCATGACTGCACGGCCAAGCACGACTCCATCATCATTAAGTTTGCTGACAGCACAACGATGGTAGGCCTGATCCCCGACAACGATGAGGTAGCCTATAGGGAGGTGAGGGACCTGGCAGTGTGGTGCCAGGACAACAATCTTTCCCTCAATGTGAGCAAGACAAAGGAGATGATCGTGGACTACAGGAAAAGGAGGGCTGAACACACCCCCCATTCACATCGACATGGCTGTAGTGGAGCGGGTCGAGAGTTTCAAGTTTCTTGGTGTCGTCATCACTCACAAACTATCATGGTCCAAACACACCAAGAAAGTTGTGAAGGGGACACAACAATGCCTTTACCCCCTCAGGAGAGGGGCATGGGTCCCCAAGTTTTACAGCTGCACCATTGAGAGCATCTTGACCAGTTGCATCACCCCTGGGTATGGCAACTGCTCGGCATCCGACCGTAAGGCACTACAGAGGGTAGTGCATATGGCCCAGTATATCACTGGGGCCAAGCTTCCTGCCATCCAGGACCTTTAAACTAGGCGGTGTCCCAGGAAGGCCCCAAAAAAATGTCAGACTCCAGTCACCCATGTCATAGACTGTTCTCTCTGCTACCGCACGGCAAGCGGTACCGGAGCACCAAGTCTAGGTCCACGAGGCTTCTAAACAGGTTCTACCCCATAAGCCATAAGACTGCTGAACAACTAATCAAATGACCACCCAGACTATTTGCATTGACCCCCTGTTATGGGATTTTTATGAATAATGACTAAATGATGTGTACATTTAACGTAGAACTATAGCTAAACAGAATACTACTCTGTCACTGTATGAATGTATGAATCTTATTATAATCATAACACTGAATATAATGTGTGTAGTTTTAGTCAAGAATTAGAACAAGGACTTTATATTCCTTGTTAGAAACTAATGGAGCTATCATCAGACCGGCTGGAATACTGTGTTCCTTATTCTGTCCCCACCCAGGGAGGAGAGACCTTGGACTTGTAGTATTAGTAGCTATTGGCACATTTTTGGTGGCTCTCTGTCCATTTTATGCAAATAAGAACCTTACAAATTCTTAGAAACAGACAGAGTGTTTTAATTGAATTGGTTAATGAACACATAAGAAATCAATTCATCTAACACCCCCCTTTGTTTTTACACTGTTGTCACTCGCTGTTTATTATCTATGCAAAGTCACTTTACCCCTACCTACATATACAAATGACCTCGACTAACCTTTACCACTGCACATTGACCCCCTGTATACTCCCTCATTATTTTTAATTTTTTTTAAACTGCATTGTTGGTTCAGAGCTTGTTAGTAAGCATTTCATGGTAAGGTCTACCTACACCTGTTGTATTCGGCGCACGTGACAAATAAAATTAGATTTGATAAACATACCTGCATTTGTCCAATAGAAACTGTAGTTTGCAACTGTTGGACTAATGATTACAACCAAGATCAAATTCAATACCTGCACAGGCACCTTGATTACTCCATTTTCCCTCGACCTGTGCACCTACTGTACGTTGTAGACTTTCATTCGTAGGCTTGGTTGTAAGCAACCTCATTATTATGGGTTTAGGGAACATTTGAGTGTCATGTAGTAGCCTAAATCTATTGTTGTTACATTGAACTGGGTGAATGGAATATGAATTACAGTCATCCAATATGTTGTAATGGAAATAAAGCCAGGGTCATAATTTAAAAAACAAATGTAAGTAACATCTTCCTCCCTCGTCTTAAATGGCACCAACCGCCACTGGTGTATAGCCTACGGCAGTCTATGCCTCATGACTCAGTGTGTAAAGCATTTTGTTTTTGTCTAATCATAGAACTGTGTTTTTGCTATCGAGGTAGCCATTAGCCTTTAGGCAATGATTTGTTATGGTGATCCCTATCCTTCCTGTTATTCGACCTCTGCTCATATTGCTTGTGTTTACCCAGTAACCAGGACGACAGGGTTCACGTCTCTGGATGATTTCTGTTATTGCTGCGTTTTTCCTAAAGATAGACAGAGAGAGAGTATCCTTTCACCTAGAAGTCAGAGGGGTATCCTACGAATCAGTTTTGATTAACTTTTTATGGCTGCAGGGGCAGTATTGAGTAGCTTAGATGAAAGGTGCCCATATCAAACGGCCTGCTCCTCAGTCATAGTTGCTGATATTTGCATATTATTATTAGTATTTGATAGAAAACACTCTGACGTTTCTAAAACTGTTTGAATTATGTCTGTGAGTATAACAGAACTCATATTTCATATTTCTGTAGGGTTTCTGTACAGCACTTTGAGATGTCAGCTGATGTACGAAGGGCTATATAAATAAATTTGATTTGATTTGATATTGGCAGGCAAAATCCTGAGTTGAAATCAAAACAGGAAGTCAGAAATCTGAGCTTGTATGTATTCACCAGAGTCACCAATGAAATCCCCTTGAGATATGAATGATGTTGCACTGCCTAGGGGTCAACCATCAATAGAAATTATAATGAGGCTTCTATGTTGTTGTGGGAGTGAATGAGAGCAGAATATATCAGATGTCCATCAAGCAGCCATTTTGTGATAGCACTTTTTACTCATGGCTCACGAAGACAAGAAGGAATAGTCCGGTTGGAACTTTATTGAAGCTATATGTTAAAAACATCCTAATGATTGATTCTGTACTTAGTTTGAAATGTTTCTTCGACCGGTAATATCACTTTTTGAAGTTTTTGTCCGATATAACGCTGACCAGAGTTAGCGTTTGGATATGTATACCAAACGCGCTAACAAAAGAAGGTATTTGGACATAAATAGCGGACATTTTCGAACAAAACAAACATTTATTGTGGACCTGGGATTCCTGGAGTGCTTTCTGATGTAGATCATCAAAGGTAAGGGAATATTTATCATGTAATTTCTTGTTTATGTTGACGCCATCTAGCACTGGGATGCAGTGCCTTAGACTGCTGTGCCACTCGGGTAACCTGCCTAAATGTCTACTGCCCTGTAGCACTCATGTCGGTAGCCATGAAGTGCTTTGAAAGGCTGGTCATGGTTCACATCAACATCATCATCCCGGAAACCCTACACCCACTCCAATTCGCATACTGACCCAACAGATCCACAGATGACGCAATCTCAATCACACTCCACACTGCCCTTTCCCACCTGAACAAAATAAACACCTATGTGAGAATGCTGTTCATTGACTACAGCATAGTGTTCAACAACATAATGCCCACAATACTCATTATTAAGCTACGGACCCTGGGACTAAACACCTCCCTCTGCAACTGAATCCTGGACAACACATCTGCCTCACTGATCCTCAACACGGGGGCCCCTCAGGGGTGCGAGCTTAGTCCCCTCCTGTACTCCCTGTTCACCCATGACTGCACGGCCAAGCACGACTCCATCATCATTAAGTTTGCTGACAGCACAACGATGGTAGGCCTGATCCCCGACAACGATGAGGTAGCCTATAGGGAGGTGAGGGACCTGGCAGTGTGGTGCCAGGACAACAATCTTTCCCTCAATGTGAGCAAGACAAAGGAGATGATCGTGGACTACAGGAAAAGGAGGGCTGAACACACCCCCCATTCACATCGACATGGCTGTAGTGGAGCGGGTCGAGAGTTTCAAGTTTCTTGGTGTCGTCATCACTCACAAACTATCATGGTCCAAACACACCAAGAAAGTTGTGAAGGGGACACAACAATGCCTTTACCCCCTCAGGAGAGGGGCATGGGTCCCCAAGTTTTACAGCTGCACCATTGAGAGCATCTTGACCAGTTGCATCACCCCCTGGGTATGGCAACTGCTCGGCATCCGACCGTAAGGCACTACAGAGGGTAGTGCATATGGCCCAGTATATCACTGGGGCCAAGCTTCCTGCCATCCAGGACCTTTAAACTAGGCGGTGTCCCAGGAAGGCCCCAAAAAAATGTCAGACTCCAGTCACCCATGTCATAGACTGTTCTCTCTGCTACCGCACGGCAAGCGGTACCGGAGCACCAAGTCTAGGTCCACGAGGCTTCTAAACAGGTTCTACCCCATAAGCCATAAGACTGCTGAACAACTAATCAAATGACCACCCAGACTATTTGCATTGACCCCCTGTTATGGGATTTTTATGAATAATGACTAAATGATGTGTACATTTAACGTAGAACTATAGCTAAACAGAATACTACTCTGTCACTGTATGAATGTATGAATCTTATTATAATCATAACACTGAATATAATGTGTGTAGTTTTAGTCAAGAATTAGAACAAGGACTTTATATTCCTTGTTAGAAACTAATGGAGCTATCATCAGACCGGCTGGAATACTGTGTTCCTTATTCTGTCCCCACCCAGGGAGGGGAGAGACCTTGGACTTGTAGTATTAGTAGCTATTGGCACATTTTTGGTGGCTCTCTGTCCATTTTATGCAAATAAGAACCTTACAAATTCTTAGAAACAGACAGAGTGTTTTAATTGAATTGGTTAATGAACACATAAGAAATCAATTCATCTAACACCCCCCCCTTTGTTTTTACACTGTTGTCACTCGCTGTTTATTATCTATGCAAAGTCACTTCACCCCTACCTACATATACAAATGACCTCGACTAACCTTTACCACTGCACATTGACCCCTGTATACTCCCTCATTATTTTTAATTTTTTTAAACTGCATTGTTGGTTCAGAGCTTGTTAGTAAGCATTTCATGGTAAGGTCTACCTACACCTGTTGTATTCGGCGCACGTGACAAATAAAATTAGATTTGATAAACATACCTGCATTTGTCCAATAGAAACTGTAGTTTGCAACTGTTGGACTAATGATTACAACCAAGATCAAATTCAATACCTGCACAGGCACCTTGATTACTCCATTTTCCCTCGACCTGTGCACCTACTGTACGTTGTAGACTTTCATTCGTAGGCTTGGTTGTAAGCAACCTCATTATTATGGGTTTAGGGAACATTTGAGTGTCATGTAGTAGCCTAAATCTATTGTTGTGACATTGAACTGGGTGAATGGAATATGAATTACAGTCATCCAATATGTTGTAATGGAAATAAAGCCAGGGTCATAATTTAAAAAACAAATGTCAGTAACATCTTCCTCCCTCGTCTTAAATGGCACCAACCGCCACTGGTGTATAGCCTACGGCAGTCTATGCCTCATGACTCAGTGTGTAAAGCATTTTGTTTTTGTCTAATCATAGCACTGTGTTTTTGCTATCGAGGTAGCCATTAGCCTTTAGGCAATGATTTGTTATGGTGATCCCTATCCTTCCTGTTATTCGACCTCTGCTCATATTGCATGTGTTTACCCAGTAACCAGGACGACAGGGTTCACGTCTCTGGATGATTTCTGTTATTGCTGCGTTTTTCCTAAAGATAGACAGAGAGAGAGTATCCTTTCACCTAGAAGTCAGAGGGGTATCCTACGAATCAGTTTTGATTAACTTTTTATGGCTGCAGGGGCAGTATTGAGTAGCTTAGATGAAAGGTGCCCATATCAAACGGCCTGCTCCTCAGTCATAGTTGCTGATATTTGCATATTATTATTAGTATTTGATAGAAAACACTCTGATGTTTCTAAAACTGTTTGAATTATGTCTGTGAGTATAACAGAACTCATATTTCATATTTCTGTAGGGTTTCTGTACAGCACTTTGAGATATCAGCTGATGTACGAAGGGCTATATAAATAAATGTGATTTGATTTGATATTGGCAGGCAAAATCCTGAGTTGAAATCAAAACAGGAAGTCAGAAATCTGAGCTTGTATGTATTCACCAGAGTCACCAATGAAATCCCCTTGAGATATGAATGATGTTGCACTGCCTAGGGGTCAACCATCAATAGAAATTATAATGAGGCTTCTATGTTGTTGTGGGAGTGAATGAGAGCAGAATATATCAGATGTCCATCAAGCAGCCATTTTGTGATAGCACTTTTTCCTCATGGCTCACGAAGACAAGAAGGAATAGTCCGGTTGGAACTTTATTGAAGCTATATGTTAAAAACATCCTAATGATTGATTCTGTACTTAGTTTGAAATGTTTCTTCGACCGGTAATATCACTTTTTGAAGTTTTTGTCCGATATAACGCTGACCAGAGTTAGCGTTTGGATATGTATACCAAACGCGCTAACAAAAGAAGGTATTTGGACATAAATAGCGGACATTTTCGAACAAAACAAACATTTATTGTGGACCTGGGATTCCTGGAGTGCTTTCTGATGTAGATCATCAAAGGTAAGGGAATATTTATCATGTAATTTCTTGTTTATGTTGACGCCATCTTTGCGGCTGTGGTGAAGTCCTATGAGTGTCATCTGATGAAGATAATTCAAGGTTAGTGATACATTTTATCTTTATTTCTTGTTTTTGTGAATGCTACATTTTGCTGGAAAATGGCTGTGCTTATTGTGGTTTGGTGGAGACCTAACATAATCGTTTGTAGTGCTTTCGCTGAAAAGCCTATTTGAAATCGGACACTTTGGTGGGATTAACAACGAGAATAGCTTTAAAATGATATGAGACACATGTACGTTTTAAGAATTGTAATTATGCGATTTCTGTGGTTTGAATTTGGCGCCCTCTATTTTCACTGGCAGTTGTCATAACGATCCCGGTATCGGGATTACAGCCATAACAGGTTAAGTACTTTGCTGTTGATTGTTTTCAATTAAAATGGTCAAAAGAAACATATCTTCTTAGCAAAGAACAATTTCTCAAACAAGGACTGTCTGAGTAGGGAGGGAACAACTGAAAACTAGCTGTTGGCAGAGAGGTTTGGAACTTTTTCTTTTTTGTCTATTTAACAATTTACCACCTGGTGATGTCACCAGGCAGGCCAAAACTCCATCCCACCACAACAGACTGAAATTTCAGCCGTCTTCTCGAACAGCATACACTAAAAGGCCATTATCATCGTCATTATTTTCACAATATCACAGGATTATTCCATCCTCGTAGTGGAAATATTCATTGAGTGTACAAAACATTAGGAACACTGTCCTAATATTCAGTTACACCCTCTTTTGGCCTCAGAACAGCCTCAGTTTCGTCGGGGCATGGTAGGCCGTCATTGTAAATAAGAATTTGTTCATAACTGACTTGCCTAGTTAGGTAAATGTTAAATAAATATAAAATAAATGCAAGGAGTTGAAAGCATTCCACAGGGATGCTGGCCCATGTTGACTCCAATGCTTCCCACAGTTGTATCAAGTTGGCTTTATGGACCATTCTTGATACACACAGGAAACCATTGTGTGAAAAACCCAACAGCGTTGCAGTTCCTGACACACTCAAACCGGTGCGCCTGGCACCTACTACCATATCCCGTTCAAAGGCACTTACATCTTTTTTCTTGCCTATTCACCCTCTGAATGGCACACATACACAATGCATGTTTCAAAGTCTTAAAAATCCTTCTTTAACCTGTCTCCTCCTCTTCATCTACACTGATTGAAGTGGATTTAACAAGTGACATCAATAAGGGATCATAGCTTTCACCTGGATTCAGCTGGTCAGTCTATGTCATGGAAAGAGCAGGTGTTTCTAATGTTTTATACACTCAGTGTATATAAAACACAGGCACATTTGGTTTTTGACTCCATTGGGAGTTTACAATTTGTATTAATCAAATGTTTTTTTTGTGTGTTAAAAAATTCTAAAATGTTAACATACCTATTACATTATTTAATAATGACAGAATGCATTTGAAACTTCATGCACAGTAAAACGTTTGTATGACAAATACAATTATTATTATGATAAAATTATTTTAAAACGACAGGAGGGGGAAAAACAAAAGGTGCTCGTGCTTTGACAAGGAGACAGAATGAACGATAAGTCGTCAAATAAAGCCAGATAACTTTTCTTTCATTTTCATTTCTCCTACCAATGAACATGTGGCACTGACTTACCCAGGGATTGATGTTTCAGCATTGTCTCAATGAAAAGTTCGTCGTTCGACTAGCCACGCGCGACATGCATACGCAGTTACAAGCAAAGTTCCCCCTCCTTTTTTTCAGCACTTATCAAATGTCAAACTTGAATGTTGTGAAAATTCTGTGCAACTTCCAGCGCACGTTTACTGTGAACACTGAGGCTGTACCTGCTTTAAGTTACAGTTTTACTGTGAACACTGAGGCTGTACCTGCTTTAAGTTACAGTTTTACTGTGAACACTGAGGCTGTACCCACTTTAAGTTACAGTTTTAACAGTGGCCAAGTAGGCTACTGTGGCTATTTGGTCATAATGTAGGCTTACCAGAGTGGCATACCATCAAAAACATTGGAGAAAATGCATCCCATAACATTTTAACATGGAAATAGCTGTTCTATCATTCAGCCTACAGTAGTAGCCAATGTGTGCTGTTCAATGTAGGCCTACATTCCATGAGACGTCTGGAAAAAAAACATGCAGGGCTTGGCATTAATCTGTTTATCCATGTGTCCTTCAGACAAGAAGAAGGCTTTAAATATTGTTGTTTGATGCAAAAAACTATTACAAAATAAAATGCATTATGATTCCCATAGCTTATTCAAGCCTGTCTCAAAATACAAGTGTCCCTTTAAGACAAAAAAAAAGCTCTTAGCTTTTCAAAGATGTTCGGAAATGTACACGTTTTGTGCTCTTATGGGGGAAGCAATCACTCAAATCAAATCACATTTTATTTGTCACATACACATGGTAAGCAGATGTGAATGCGAGTGTAGCGAAATGCTTATGCTTCTAGTTCCGACAATGCAGTAATAACCAACGAGTAATCTAACCTACCAATCCCACAACTACTACCTTATACACACAAGTGTAAAGGGATAAAGAATATGTACATAAAGATATATGAACGAGTGATGGTACAGAACGGCATAGGCAAGATGCAGTAGATGGTATCGAGTACAGTAGATACATATGAGATGAGTAATGTAGGGTATGTAAACAAAGTGGCATAGTTTAAAGTGGCTAGTGATACATGTATTACATAAAGATGCAGTAGATGATATAGAGTACAGTATATACATATACATATGAGATGAATAATGTAGGGTATGTAAACATTATATACTTTTGGTTTTATTAATTTATTGCCACCGGGGCCCAGTGGTGTAAATGTTAAACTGCTTACTGACTGCACACTGTAACGTTACTGCATGATTGTAGCAGGTTTACTAACGCATTAGTTCTATTAGCTATGTTGACTAGGACGTTACTTTAGCTAATATGGTGACAACGAAGCAGGTTTTTTTCTGATATTGTGCATTGAAGTCCACAAGCGACGGAGTGAAAAGGTGAGAGAAGGAATACAACGTGGCTGCTAAGAAAGTGAAATGTGTTTCACACGTGATCATGGGTCATTCCACCGATTCTGTTGAAAAACGTTTCTTAAACAAATTCAAATTTCTTAAGCAAATGAAACGGGGATAAAAAAAAATACCCGGAATTTGTTTAATAGAAACTCTCTCTGTTGGATTAATGATTACACACAAATCAGCTAGATGCAGGCAAGAGTGTGCAAGGCGGTATTGAATGTGTCACTCTCTGTCCATGTGTCACTGTCTGTCATCTCAAATTTTTCTCTTGACTTGTGTGTACGTTGTAAACTTTCATTCATAGGCTAGGTTGAAGCAACCTCATGATTGGTATTGGGAAAATACTACTACATGAGTATCATGTAGTAGCCTAAACCTATCAATGTTACATTGAACTGGGTGAATAGAATATGAATGACAGTCGTCCAATATGCTGTAATAGAAAAAAGGCCGTGCTTGTGATTTTTTTTGTTGTTGTCCTGCCTCATCATAAACGGCACTTTTTATTTTACCTTTATTTAACCAGGCAAGTCAGTTAAAGAACAAATTCTTATTTTCAATGACAGCCTAGGAACAACTGCCTGTTCAGGGGCAGAATGACAGATTTGTACCTTGTCAGCTCGGGGGTTTGAACTTGCAACCTTCCGGCTACTAGTCCAACGCTCTAACCACTAGGCTACCACTGACCGCCACTGCCACTAATATAATGAAACTCAAAACCTGTCAGTCTCCTGCAATAGGGAAGAGGATTTTGTGACAGATTACAATACAGTGTATACCAACTGTCATGACGTGGCCCTTTCTGCGTATAGATCGTGGCTTCCCCCTCTCTCTCTCCTACACCCAGGTTCTGTTATCTCAGGCCGTAAATTCCTGGAGGAGACTCTCTCCTCCTGGCCATGTAGTATAGAGAAAGAGAGAGTTTCACAGTAGAACAAAGGAACTTCTTCTACATCACAGAACTTGAGAACTGAACAATATCCATGTTTTGGAGAATGTGTAAACGGTCGGTGGAAAAGCCAGCTACGACTCAGTCCATTTTGTTTCATGTTTGTGACCTCATGAAGGACAATACAGCCACATTACCATAACTCTGTTTATACAGGTGCCTCCGTTATGAGGTTTGCATCTAATTCTTGTATAAAATGAATGAGTAATGATGAAACTATTTGTGAAATGATGTAAGGTAATGTTAAACCTTTGATGAAAGAGAGTTGTATTCCCTTTAAAGTTGAACCTAGTCATTGGCCCACCCCCGTGAGCACAGACATGATCTGGCGTCATGGAACAGCCCTTTTCCACTGTTACTAATAAAAAACCCTCCTGAAGAAATCCTCTTCAGACCACGCGTACCTCGATGGACACCGATGGGGCGCAGGTTGAGTTCAGACCACAAAAAAAATCAATGTCCGCTAAGGTTACAATGGTAGTTGAATTCCTAACCATACCACGTGGAGCATTGGCTACACAGGTGGAAATGGTTCAACTCTGAGACTATCAATCCCAACAGAATAAGAGCAAATCTTAGATACTAATTAAAAGTCTGCAGCTAGAAATGATGTCAACCTGGGATGCGAAGACCGACAACCGCCAAAAGTTATTCTATGAGAACATTTCTGAATGGTACTCTGAAGTATCCGTTCTAACCACGGAAATACTTTTGATCTTCAGGGAGGCAGAGAGAGAGAGACGATGATGAACTGACTCTCCAACAGAGATCATGACATATATATATTATTATACCCGAATGAGTGAGCGTTCATGTGCAAAGGATTAGCATTTCAATTAATAGAATTATCAACTGTGTAGTGACTCCTTCTGTACTTTCCTGCTTTTTCAGTCCACACCCACTTACCTTTGTCAACCAAGTCGTCCTATCGGCTTAGCCCACTAGGGAACCTCCCCTATCATTTCCTTGTAACCATATCTACTGTTTGTTTATGCATTTCTGTGATTATTTAGTTAGTAAATAAATGATTAAGACAATTGATGTATGAATGATTCATAGTAAAGGCTGGGTTCGTGCAGATAACCAACAATTTACAATGTTTGGAATGAGACTAACGTGAGGTAAAGAATAATTCATTAATAAGAATAATTGATCAGATATTAAAATATCTGAATAGTTATATTACGAAAATTATTACTTTAATCTGAAGATTTTCCTTGGTGCCTCGACTTCCTAGTTAATTACATTTACGTGTTTAGTTTAATCACGTAATATGAATTACAGAGAATTGATTTGATCAAATCAAATTTATTTATATAGCCCTCCGTACATCAGCTGATATCTCAAAGTGCTGTACAGAAACGCAGCCTAAAACCCCAAACAGCAAGCAATGCAGGTGTAGAAGCACGGTGGCTAGGAAAAACTGAGTATAGCCCACAAAGATCTCTGCCACGGCACAACCCAAGGGGGGGTCGCCAACCCAGACAAGACGATCACATCAGTGACTCAACCCACTCAGGTGACGCACCCCTCCCAGGGACGGTATGAGAGAGCCCCAGTAAGCCAGTGACTCAGCACCTGTAATAGGGTTAGAGGCAGAGAATCCCAGTGGAAAGAGGGGAACCGGCCAGGCAGAGACAGCAAGGGTGGTTCGTTGCTCCAGAGCCTTTCTGTTCACCTTCCCACTCCTGGGCCAGACTACACTCAATCAAATGACCCACTGAAGAGATGAGTCTTCAGTAAAGACTTAAAGGTTAAGACCGAGTTTGCGTCTCTCACATGGGTAGGCAGACCATTCCATAAAAATGGAGCTCTATAGGAGAAAGCCCTGCCTCCAGCTGTTTGCTTAGAAATTCTAGGGACAATTAGGAGGCCTGCGTCTTGTGACCATAGCGTACGTATAGGTATGTACGGCAGGACCAAATCAGAGAGATAGGTAGGAGCAAGCCCATGTAATGCTTTGCAGGTTAGCAGCAAAACCTTGAAATCAGCCCTTGCCTTGACAGGGAGCCAGTGTAGGGAGGCTAGCACTAGAGTAATATGATGCATTTTTTGGTTCTAGTCAGGATTCTAGCAGCCATATTTAGCACTAACTGAAGTTTATTTAGTGCTTTATCCGGGTAGCCGGAAAGTAGAGCATTGCAGTAGTCTAACCTAGAAGTGACAAAAGCATGGATTAATTTTTCTGCATCATTTTTTGGACAGAACGTTTCTGATTTTTGCAATGTTACGTAGATGGAAAAAAGCTGTCCTTGAAATGGTCTTGATATGTTCTTCAAAAGAGAGATCGGGGTCCAGAGTAACGCCGAGGTCCTTCACAGTTTTATTTGAGACGACTGTACAACCATTAAGATTAATTGTCAGATTCAACAGAAGATCTCTTTGTTTCTTGGGACCTAGAACAAGCATCTCTGTTTTGTCCGAGTTTAAAAGTAGAAAGTTTGCAGCCATCCACTTCCTTATGTCTGAAACACATGCTTCTAGCGAGAGCAATTTTGGGGCTTCACCATGTTTCATTGAAATGTACAGCTGTGTGTCATCCGCATAGCAGTGAAAGTTAACATTATGTTTTCGAATGACATCCCTAAGAGGTAAAATATATAGTGAAAACAATAGTGGTCCTAAAACAGAACCTTGAGGAACACTGAAATGTACAGTTGATTTGTCAGAGGACAAACCATTCACAGAGACAAACTGATATCTTTCCGACAGATAAGATCTAAACCAGGCCAGAACTTGTCCGTGTAGACCAATTTGGGTTTCCAATCTCTCCAGAAGAATGTGGTGATCGATGGTATCAAAAGCAGCACTAAGGTCTAGGAGCACTAGGACAGATGCAGAGCCTCGGTCTGATGCCATTAAAAGGTCATTTACCACCTTCACAGGTGAAGTCTCAGTGCTATGATGGGGTCTAAAACCAGACTGAAGCATTTCGTCTACATTGTTTGTCTTCAGGAAGGCAGTGAGTTGCTGCGCAACAGCCTTTTCTAAAAATTTTGAGAGGAATGGAAGTTTCGATATAGGCCGATAGTTTTTTATATTTTCTGGGTCAAGGTTTGGCTTTTTCAAGAGAGGCTTTATCACTGCCACTTTTAGTGAGTTTGGTACACATCCGGTGGATAGACAGCCGTTTATTATGTTCAACATAGGAGGGCCAAGCACAGGAAACAGCTCTTTCAGTAGTTTAGTTGGTCCAGTATGCAGCTTGAAGGTTTAGAGGCCATGATTATTTTCATCATTGTGTCAAGAGATATAGTACTAAAACACTTGAGCGTCTCTCTTGATCCTAGGTCCTGGCAGAGTTGTGCAGACTCAGGACAACTGAGCTTTGAAGGAATACGCAGATTTAAAGAGGAGTCCGTAATTTGCTTTCTAATAATCAATATCTTTTCCTCAAAGAAGTTCATGAATTTATAATAACAGCCTTCACTTTAATGATACCAAAGACACAACATACTTAAGAATGTGTGTGTCTTTAAATGATATCTTTAAAACACATTGTCAGGGACTACCTCTACACTGCCAGACATTATGTTTAATGAACTGATAACCAATGCCTGATTACAGACCAATTGTTCATTAATGACTTGTAGATACCTTTGTGCTATATTTGATCGGTCAATATATTTGTTAAGTACGCCTCTAGGAAGAGGGAACGCAACACCCTGCTACAACTCAACTCCCCGTGGAGTGAAAGAGGTGTGGGATTGTAAGTGACAGTAAGGATGACAAACGCAGAGAATTACCATTTACTGGGAATTTATTACTGCACATGGTAAATTTGGGGGAAGGGGGCTGAACGGAACAAGCAAAGAAAGTAAATATCAAAGCCCCCTCTTCTACTTTACCTGCCTACCCACTACTTATCTAACTTAGCACCACCTGGTGCGCTAACCAAAATACAGGGGGTGGTTTGCCCAGGTCTTACCTAGTGTGCATAGACAGTGACTACTACAGGTTATGTATGCCCGCGCGCCTCTTGCCTAAGCACTCCCTAGGAGCCTTCACGCCCAGGAACAAATTAAACACAATTTTCCAAACAATTTAACAAAAAAACAACACAGGTCATGAAATAAGTTCTATCTGACTGAGCAGCAAACTAACAAAAAACATAACCATCAGCTCTTCTCAGCAATAACTAGCATAGTACATACCAAATCTCTTTCTGAGAAACAACCAAAACAGGCTATCACCCTCAGCTCTATCTGAGAAACAACCAATGCCTCAGCTCTCTCCTAACAAAGGAACACTGGCTTTTCTAGCTTCTGAATGAGTCTGTAATTACAGACAGCTGTATCAATTGACGAGAGTGCGGGGTCAGCTCCAATTAGCAATCAGCTGCTTGAGGGAATTTCAGGAATCCATCCTGAAACACACACATAACAAAACCATAACACAGAAACTGGGGAACGTAACAATACTACATATTGTCTGGGACATTTAGGCCTAGCGCTAAGGCAATAGCAGACACTGGCATAGCACCAAGGTAAAATTTGTTTTATATTGGATATTCGGTTTTCTCTCGTCAATAGCTATTGAACCAAGCCTGCAATGACTAAGAAGATGGTATATTCTGAATTGGGTGGAACGAGAAAAATCCACCCAATTTTTTAAATAAGATTTCAGATTTTAATCTTCAATATCTCTTGCACAAAGCGCACCATGACTATGATAATGATATATTGTGAATCAGCGGAGGATGGACAAAATCAACAGCTTTTTTTTTGGGGGGGGCTTTCATTCTTCAATAGCTCTTTGACAAGCGTGCCATGACTATGAAAATGACAGAAATCCACTTTTATATCGAAGAACAACATATTTTAGGCATACAATCTTATAATCTTGCCATGACTATGAAAATGAAGGATAAGGCTGGACAAAATCCACTTATTTTTATAAAATGCATCATTTTCATAGACAGCACGCTTTGTGTAGGAGCTTATGAAGAGGGAAAACCACCCTAAAAAAAAATAATAGAAATGTCAACATCCTCCCCTGATTCCGAATATAACGTTTTCATAGTTATGGCACGCTATTGAAGAATGAAAGCTTTTTAAAATTTTAACAAAAGACATTTAAACAAATTAAGAGGATTTTTGTCCATCCTCCCCTGATTCAGAATATAGCATTTTCAGAGTCAAGTCTGGCTGGATTCAATAGCTATTGACAAGAGGACTGAATATCCACCAAATATCCAATATAAAACCAATTTGACCTCAGTTCACGTAGCTAATGTTTTGGAGGTGTATCTGCTTGAATCTGTCAAATCGTTAAGCAGCTGTGCTTGATCATTGTCGGGAAGCCACACCCGTCCAACTCACATAGGTTCAGAATGAGCAAGTGTGGGCTATAGGCCAGGGGTATACAACTCTTACTATGCTGGTTTTTTGTTCTACCTGCTTTGCATACACCTGGTGTTCTAGGTCTGAATCATTCCCTGATTAGAGGAGAACAATGAAACAATAGCAAAAAAAGCAGTGGAACTGACTTCAATGTCCAGAGTTGAATTTGAGGGCTTTAGACCTATAGAAATATTGACACTAAGATTGAAAATCATTAAACAAAACAATGAAGATTTCTGTCAGCCTAATCAAGGTGTAGGTTACATCTCACATTCTGCATGTTCCGTGCAGCCAATGGCAATTATTATTATTATTATTTTTTAACCTTTATTTAACCAGGCAAGTGAGTTAAGAACACATTCTTACTTTCAATGACGGCCTTGCCGGGGGCAGAACGACAGATTTGTACCTTGTCAGCTCAGGGGTTTGAACTCGCAACCTTCCGGTTACTAGTCCAACGCTCTAACCACTAGGCTACTCTGCCGCAATGTCCGCTTTAGGTATAGTGTCAGGAGCCGCTTGTGGATTTGACGGCAGTTCCACCTCCGACACCACCGAAACAACCGCCATGCGGATGTCAGCTACAGCGGATCTGATTTGAATAGAGCCCTAACTTTTTTTTTCATATGTTGATTGCCATGTTCTTGTGGAATGCTGTTATTAAATAACTTTGGCGATGGCAAGCTAGTCTACATAGTTTCCAAATGGAAACATGGGACATTTTGATAAGATAATGCAAACGGTCCACCTTTATAATAACGTGTTGTTCTGACAAGCGATGTCATTCGTTGAGTACTATGGGCGAGTGGGGTATGTTGAGCTATTCTTAACATTCAGCATCACTGAGCATAGGGCCACATTTCTAACACTTAGTACTTTTTAAAAACACAACATCGTCTCAGGCCCTGTTGTTACCTCATATCCCAGCGAAAAATGCCTTGCATTACGCCTGGAAGAAAACACTTGGCTTTTCATAATTTGAACCTGGCTAATCACACGAATGGGAGGTGTCTTCAAAATAGTATGCATAATATATATAAAATTGTCAAAATGTGATCATTTGTATGCGGTATACTGATTAGCCATTGGCTCAACTTGCCAAACAGCTACAAGGATGCACTTTCATGCTAGGTTTAGGACCTCATATTGTATCTTATAGAGACCCTAACTGATGTATAAAACAATCTTAAAACTACAATGCCTTCATAAAGTATTCACACCTGTTGACTTTTTCCACATTTTTGTGTTACAAAGTGGGATTAAAATGTATTTAATTATCTTTTTTTTTGTCAAAGATCTACACAAAATAATCTATAATGTGAAATTAAAACACTATATCTTGATAAGATAAGTATTCAACCCCCTGAGTCAATACATGTTAGAATCACCTTTGGCAGCGATGACAGCTGTGAGTCTTTTGGGGTAAGTCTCTAAGAGCTTTGCACAACTGGATTGTACAATATTTGCCCATTATTCCTTTTAAAATACTTCAAGCTCTGTCAAGTTGATTGTTGATCATTGCTAGACAGCCATTTTCAAGTCTTGCCATCTATTTTCAAGCTGATTTAAGTCGAAACGGTAACTAGGCCACTCAGGAACATTCAATGTCTTCTTGGTAAGTAACGCCAGTGCATATTTGGCCTCGTGTTTTAGGTTATTGTCCTGCTGAAAGGTGAATTCCTCTCCCAGTGTCTGTTGGAAAGCTGAACCAGGTTTTCCTCTAGGATTTTGCCTGTGCTTAGCTCTATTTTCTTTTTTTATCCTAAAAAACTTCCTAGTCCTTGCCAATGACAAGCATACCCATAACATGATGCAGCCACCACCATGCTTGAAAATTTGAAGAGTGGTTCTCAGTGATGTGTTCTGTTGGATTTGCCCCAAACATACCGCTTTTGTATTCAGGACAGAACATGCATTTCTTTGCCACATTTTCTGCATTACTTTAGTGCCTAATTGCAAACAGGATACATGTTTTGTAATATGTTTATTCTGTACAGGCTTCCTTATTTCACACTGTCATGCAGGTTAGTATTGTGGAGTAACTACAATGTTGTTGATCCATCCTCAGTTTTCTCCCATCACAGCCATTAAACTCTAACTGTTTTAAAATCATCATTGGCTCCATGGTGAAATTCTTAAGTGGTTTCCTTCCTCTCCGGCAACTGAGTTAGGAAGGACGCCTGTATCTTTGTAGTAGCTGGGTGTATTGATTTACCATCCAATGTGTAATTAATAACTTCACCATGCTCAAAGGGATATTCAGTATCTGCTTATTTTTTTTACCCATCTACCAATAGGTGCCCTTCTTCGTGAGGCATTGAGAAACCTCTCTGGTCTTTGACTGTGCTTGAAATTTATCACTCGACTGAGGTCCTTACAGACCTCGACTGACGGACCTTACCGTATGTGGGGTACAGAGATGGAGTAGTCATTCACAAATCATGTTAACCACTATTATTGCACACAGAGTGAATCCATGCAACATATTCTGTGACTTGTTAACCCATTGGCACAACTTACCTTACTCTCCCCTACATATACAGTATGTATAGAAAATTAAGTTATATTTACATGTGAAAAAAACCCAAACATGGAACACACTTTGGAATATTATTCCACTGTTTATGTTTTTGTTAATTTGTCCCTAAGACTATTTGATGATATACAAATGTAATTTTTGTTCAATTACGAAACAAGGGTGATGGTGACTCAGACTTGTATCAGCTATTTCCCAAGATTAGACAATGACTGTTCATTAACATTGTTCCAAAGCATATTTACTTTTTGCTACTAAGGTCTTTTATGTTTGTAACCATTGCACACTTTTCTTATCTGAAGTTCTGTTATCGCTGTGTTCCAAATGGCACCCTATTCCCTATATAGTGCACCACTTTAGACCATAGCCCTATGGCACCCTATTCCCTATATCAAATCAAATGTATTTATATAGCCCTTCGTACATCAGCTGATATGTCAAAGTGCTGTACAGAAACCCAGCCTAAAACCCCAAACAGCAAGCAATGCAGGAGTATATAGTGCACTACTTTAGACCAGAGTCCTATGGCACCCTATTCCCTATATAGTGCACAACTTTTGACCAGAGGCATATGGGTCCTGTTCAAAAGTAGTGGAGTAAGTTGGTGATAGCGTGCCATTTTGGGACGTATCCATTGCGTGATATTGTTTGCTAAGGGAAGTAATGGCATGGACAATTGGCTGTGGATTTGAGTCTTTACTGGCTGTGGATTGGGTCCTGGTGTACAGGATAACTGTATATAAGGCCTTGGTTCTCCTACTTCGCTCTCTGAATCCAAGAAGAACTAGAAGCACCCATGATGAAGTGGGCTATCGTCCTGTGTGCCATAGTGTCCCTCTCCGAGTGTCATACCAGGTAAGTCCTGTTCCTCTCCGAGTGTCATACCAAGTAAGTCCTGTTCCTCTCCGAGTGTCATACCAGGTAAGTCCTGTTCCTCTCCGAGTGTCATACCAAGTAAGTCCTGTTCCTCTCCGAGTGTCATACCAAGTAAGTCCTGTTCCTCTCCGAGTGTCATACCAAGTAAGTCCTGTTCCTCTCCGAGTGTCATACCAGGTAAGTCCTGTTCCTCTCCGAGTGTCATACCAAGTAAGTCCTGTTCCTCTCCGAGTGTCATACCAAGTAAGTCCTGTCATACCAAGTAAGTCCTCCGAGTGTCATACCAGGTAAGTCCTGTTCCTCTCCGAGTGTCATACCAAGTAAGTCCTGTTCCTCTCCGAGTGTCATACCAGGTAAGTGTCATACCTGTCCTGTTCCTCTCCGTAAGTGTCATACCAGGTAAGTCCTGTTCCTCTCCGAGTGTCATACCAAGTAAGTCCTGTTCCTCTCCGAGTGTCATACCAAGTAAGTCCTGTTCCTCTCCGAGTGTCAAACCAGGTAAGTCCTGTTCCTCTCCGGGTGTCATACCAAGTAAGTCCTGTTCCTCTCCGAGTGTCATACCAAGTAAGTCCTGTTCCTCTCCGAGTGTCATACCAGGTAAGTCCTGTTCCTCTCCGAGTGTCATACCAAGTAAGTCCTGTTCCTCTCCGAGTGTCATACCAGGTAAGTCCTGTTCCTCTCCGAGTGTCATACCAAGTAAGTCCTGTTCCTCTCCGAGTGTCATACCAAGTATGTCCTGTTCCTCTCCGAGTGTCATACAAAGTAAGTCCTGTTCCTCTCCGAGTGTCATACCAAGTAAGTCCTGTTCCTCTCCGAGTGTCATACCATGTAAGTCCATGTCAAATTCCTAGTACATGTAATTGTAGAATAACCGTGATTCAGATTTTGATTGTGTGTTTTCAGGATTTCTCTGATCAAGGGGAAGACTGCCAGAGAGACCCTGATGGAGAAAGGTATATGGGAGGAGACTAGGCAGAAGTACCCCTACAACCCTATGGCGAAGTTCATCCAGACTGGTGCAGATGAGGCAATGACCAACGATGCTGATGTAAGGCAGAGTCAGGAGCAGTATGGTCATATTCTGCATTAGCCTGGTGACTGATCTGTTTGTGCTATATAGCCAACGACCATTGGAGTTATATACCATTATATACAAACAGATGTGGTACCAGGCTAGTCACAAAGGCTATATTGTAGGATTCTTCTGATTTATACTGAACAAAAATGTAAATGCGTCATGCAACAACTTCAAAGATTTTACTGAGTTACAGTTCATATAAGGAAATCTGTTCATTGAAATAAATGCATTAGGCTTTAATCTATGAATTTCACATGACTGGGAATACAGATAAGCGTCTGTTAGTCACAGATATCTTTTTTTTTTAAAGGTATGTGCGTGTATCAGGAAACCAGTCAGTATCTGGTGTGACCACCATTTTCCTAATGCAGCGCGACTCATCTCCTTTGCATAGAGATGATCAGGCTGTTGATTGTGGCCTGTGGAAGGTTGTTGTCCCACTCCTATTCATTGGCTGTGTGAAGTTGCTGGATATTGATGGGAACTGGAACGCGCTGTCGTACACATCGATCCAGAGCATCCCAAACATGCTCAATTGGTGACATGTTCGGTGAGTATGCAGGCCATTGAAGAACAGGGACATTTTCAGCTTCCAGGAATTGTGTGCAGATCCTTGTGACATGGGGCTGTGCATTATCATGCTGAAACATGAGGTTATGGCGGCGGATGAATGGCACAACAATGGGCCTTAGAATCTCTTCACGGTATCTCTGTGCATTCAAATTGCCATCCATAAAATGCAATTGTGTTCGTTGTTCGTAGCTTATGCCTGCCCATACCATAACTCCACTGCCACCATGGGGCAGTCTGTTCACAACGTTGACATCAGTAAACCGCTCACTCATATGACGCAATACAGGTGGTCTATAGTTGTGAGGCCGGTTGGATGTACTGCCAAATTCTCTAAAACGATGTTGAAGGAGACATTTGGTAGAGAAATTAACATTAAATTATCTTGCAACAGCTCTGGTTGACATTCCTGCAATCAGCATGCCAATTGCATGCTGATCCACAACAAGGGGGCCCCTCAGGGGTGCCTGCTCAGTCCCCTCATGTACTCCCTGTTCACTCATGACTGCACGGCCAGGTACAACTCCAACACCACCATTAAGTTTGCTGATGACACAACAGTGGTAGGCCTGATCACCGAAAATGATGAGAGCCTACAGGGAGGAGGTCAGAGACCTGACAGTGTGGTGCAAGGACAACAACCTCTCCCTCAACGTGATAAAGACAAAGGAGATGATTGTGGACTACAGGAAAAGGAGGACCGAGCACGCCCCCATTCTCATCGACGGGGCTGTAGTGGAGCAGGTTGAGAGCTTCAAGTTCCTTGGTTTCCACTTCACCAACAAACTAACATGGTCCAAGCACATCAAGACAGTTGTGAAGAGGGCACAACAAAACCTATTCCCCCTCAGGAGACTGAAAAGATTTGGCATGGGTCCTCAGATTCTCAAAAGGTTTTACAGCTGCCTGGTATGACCGCAAGGCGCTACAGAGGGTATTGCGTACGGCCCAGTACATCACCGGGCCAGAGGAAGGCCCTAAAAATGGTCAAAGACTCTAGCCACCCGAGGCATAGACTGTTCTCTCTGCTACCGCACGGCAAGCGGTACTGGAACGCCAAGTCTAGGTCCAAGAGGTTTCTCAACAGCTTCTACCCCCAAGCCATAAGACTCCTGAACAGCTAATCAAATGGCTACCCAGACCGTTGCATTGCCTAGCCCCCACGCTGCTGCTACTACTCTGTTATATCTATGCATAGCCACTTTAATAACTCTACCTACATGCACATAATTACCTCAACACCGATGCCCCCCACACATTGACTCTGTACCGGTACCCCCTGTATATAGCCTCCACATTGAGTCTGTACCGGTACCCCCTGTATATAGCCTCCACATTGACTCTGTACCGGTACCCCCTGTATATAGCCTCCACATTGACTCTGTACCGGTACCCACTGTATATAGCCTCCACATTGACTCATTGACATTGACTGTACCGGTACCCCCTGTATATAGCCTCCACATTGACTCTGTACCGGTACCCCTGTATGCCTCCACATTGACTCTGTAGTACCCCCTCCACATTGACTCTGTACCGGTACACCCTGATTATAGCCCCGTTATTGTTATTTACTGCTGCTCTTTAATGATTTGTTATTCTTATTTCTGACTTTTTTAGGTGTTTTCTTAAAACTGTATTGTTGGTTAAGGGGTTGTAAGTAAGCATTTCACTGTAAGGTCTACCTGTTGTATTTGGTGCATGTGACAAATAACATTTCATATGATTTGATGCTCCCTCAACTTGAGATATCTGTGGCATTGTGTTGTGTGACAAAACTGCACATTTTAGAGTGGCCTTTTATGGTCCCCAGTACAAGGTGTACCTGTGTAATGACCATGCTGTTTAATCAGCTTCTTGATATGCCACACCTGTCAGATGGATGGATTATCATGGCAAAAGAGAAACGCTCACTAACAGGGATGTAAACAAATTTGTGCCCAGAATGTGAGAGAAATAAGCTTTTTTATGCGTTTGGAACATTTCAGGGATCTGTTATTTCAGCTCATGAAACATGGGACTAACACTTTACATGTTGCGTTTATATTTTCAAATCAAATTTAATTTGTCACATGCGCCGAATACAACAGGTGTAGACTTTTCTGTGAAGTGCTCACTTACAAGCCCTTAACCAACAATGCAGTTTAAAGAAAATAGAGTTGAGAAAATATTTACTTTTTAAAATGTTCTGTATTTATTTTATTTAGTAACATTGAAATAACAATAACGATGCAATATAAAGTGGGTACCGGTACCGAGTCAATGTGTGGGGGTACAGGTACCGAGTCAATGTGTGGGGGTACAGGTACCGAGTCAATGTGTGGGGGTACAGGTACCGAGTCAATGTGTGGGGGTACAGGTACCGAGTCAATGTGTGGGGGTACAGGTACCGAGTCAATGTGTGGGGGTACAGGTACCGAGTCAATGTGTGGGGTACAGGTACCGAGTCAATGTGTGGGGGTACAGGTACCGAGTCAATGTGTGAGGGTACAGGTACCGAGTCAATGTGTGGGGGTACAGGTACCGAGTCAATGTGTGGGGGTACAGGTACCGAGTCAATGTGTGGGGGTACAGGTACCGAGTCAATGTGTGGGGGTACAGGTACAGAGTCAATGTGTGGGGGTACAGGTTCGTCGAGGTCATTTGTACATGTTGTCACACCCTGATCTGTTTCACCTGTCTTTGTGCTCGTCTCCACCCCCCTGTTGCCAGTTAATTTTGTTTCGTCAAGCCTACCAGCATTTTTCCCCCGTGCTCCTGTCTCTCTCTAGTTCCTGTGTTCTAGATTTCCTGGTTTTCGACCATTCCGCCTGCCTTGACTCTGAGCCTGCCTTTCGTTCTGTATCTTTTGGACTCTGCTCTGGACAACTGATCTCTGCTTGCCTTTGATCTGTTCTCCCATTTTTTTTTTTGTAATAAGCTTTTGTTACATTGAAACTGTCTGCATCTGGGTCTTCCCCTGAGTCTTGACACATGTAGGTAAAGTGACTTGTGCATAGAAAATAAACAGCGAGCAGCAGCAGTGTAAAAACAGAGGGGGTCTGATTGAAACATGTAGGTATTACAGACTTGGTCAGGGAGAGGTTGAAAATGTCAGTGAAGACACTTGCCAGTTGGTCACCCCGTGTCTGAGTACACATCCTGGTAATCTGCCCCGCGGCCTTGTGAATGTTGACCTGTAAACGTCTTGCTCACGTCGGCTCACATCTGTATAGAAGACTGTTCAGTATATCAACATACCAGACAAACGACTGTTCAGTTCATACTGCAGTACTCTGACTTACAGTACATCTCTGTTTCACCGTCTCCCTGCAGTTGTCCTACTATGGAGTGATTTCCATTGGAACACCTCCCCAGTCCTTCAAGGTCATCTTTGACACTGGCTCCTCCAACCTGTGGGTTCCCTCTGTCTACTGCTCCAGTCAGGCCTGCCGTGAGTATACTCCAGGGGTCTGAGTAGTCTCTGGGTAGTCTCTCTGGATAGTCTCTCTAGGTAGTCTCACAGTGTAGTCTCTGAGTAGTCTCTCTGGATAGTCTCTCTAGGTAGTCTCACAGTGTAGTCTCTGAGTTCTCTCTCTGAGTCGTCTCTTGTGACAGTGTTGCACAAACAGTTTCATATTAAGTACCTAGCCAGAGAATGGGAGACTTGGTTATGGGTTGAGGTTTGTGTCTGAGGGTAGTACCTTGAGGTTTACTGCATAAGGGGGTTGGGCTCGACACAATAAAACATGAAATTGGATAAAGGTATTTACATTTTTTTCCCCTTTTATAGTGTGTATTGCAGAGAATAACTCAATGTTTGAAATACCAATGAATCAATTAATGAATGTTCAGTTTTGCAATGGTATGGTATGTGCTTGATTTGTAATAAACATGTTCATCATTTGAATAGAGAACCATGAGAAATTCAATCCTGGATTGTCCAGCACCTTCAAGTTGGGTAGCAAGACTGTTTCCATTCAGTATGGATCTGGCAGCATGACTGGAAAGCTGGCATACGACACTATTTCGGTAAGTATTGTGAATGAAGCTAGCTACCTATTATTGTCAGAAACGTCATGCCCATAGGGGGCACGTGCCCTCTCAGATTTGTCCTGCTTCAATATATATATATATATTTTTTTAAATAATCGCACTAGACTTTTCCCCCCCCGTACTAGCACTGACTTTGCTGATAGGTACTTTATTGAGGAAAAAATGATTTCCCGTGAATGAGAAGTGGTTGTTCCATTTAGATATCTGAAGCTGAATGCACAAACTGCAAGTCACTTTGGATAAGAGTGTCTGCTACATGACTAAAATGTTAATGATAACATATTCCTTCTTCTCTGTAATAGTACTAGCCACACATGTTATGAAGTTGGCTTTAGTTAGCCCAGACAGGTTCCCAACCTCAAAACTAGCTAATAAGAAGCCATTTCAGGTTATTAATCAAGTTAGAGTAGCTAGCTAGCTATCTTAGCTGGCATGCCTAATGGCAAGGTTGGCAGACTTTAGAAAAGCTAGCAATAACTAAAATGTACTGAATAAGACTCACATTCCATTCAATCTTTTACCCAGATTTGAACAGAGATGCAGAGAAGCATAAATTACACCAGTTAGACAGCTTAGATATGCTGGGATTTTTTTTTTTTACATGTAATTATTATGGCTCTAGTTTGCTGGAGAAAAAGCTGTTTCAGTTTAAATTTTTTATTGCTAAATTATCCAAAATGGCCGCAGGACCACACATCACAAAACAATTGAAATGTAATTATTATGGCTCTAGTTTGCTGGAGAAAAAGCTGTTTCAGTTTAAATTTTTTATTGCTAAATTATCCAAAATGGCCGCAGGACCACACATCACAAAACAATTGAATTGGAATTTCCGTTCTAGTAGTTCTATATCCATGTTCCTCAGGTGCACTCAATATGGCAGACTCAATTTGGCCCATCACAGTACATTTGACTTAAATGGGGATAACCATTCTAGTGTAATTCTATTTCTACGGTGCCAAGTGACTGACGTCTGCTGTTGTGTGTTTCCAGGTGGGAGGTATCTCTGTCACCCAGCAGATCTTTGGTGCCAGTGAGACCGAGTCTCCCTTCATGTCCTACATGGTTGCTGACGGTATCCTGGGCCTGGCTTTCCCCAACCTGGCGGCCTCTGGAGCCACACCCATATTTGACAGCATGATGACCCAGGGTCTCCTGTCCCAGTCCCTCTTCTCTGTCTACCTGAGCAGGTAACATAGTTACTGTACAAATACAACTGGACAGGGAGGTGGCATTTGGATGGCGAGAGTGGCATTTTGTCTTAGTTGTGATATAAATATCTAAGTACCAGTGCATTGATATTAAATACAATTAAACAATTACTTTAATGCCTTTGAAGGAGAGGTGGCCTCCATTTAAAAAATGTGTTGATGATTAAACAAACTTTTTTGACCATTTCTCCTCAACCAATAGAAACTCCGCAGAGGGTAGCATGTTGTCCTTCGGTGTCATCGAGCCTTCCTACTACACTGGACAGATCACCTGGATCCCCCTGTCCGTTATGACCTTCTGGCAGATCACCATGGACAGGTAGGTACACTAGTCCACACAGAGCCTATATCCTTGTCCTATATATCGCCTTTAGTCTCTACACAGAGCATTAAGTCCCTGTTCAACATGTTATCAACTTTTGGATCATCCCTTCATGCCACCTCCCATAACCTATAGACCAAGGGTGTCAAACTCATTCCATGGAGGGCCTAGTGTCTGCGGGTATTTTTTATTTTTTCCCCCCCTTTCAATTACGACCTAGACAACCAGAGTGAGGGGAGTTCTTTACTAATTAGTGACCTTAATTCATCAATCAAGTACAAGGGAAGATCGAAAACCCGCAGACACTCGGCCCCTCCGTGGAATGAGTTGGAAGCTTGCCATAGAATCATCAACCACATACACATTGTGTGTAGCAGTACATAAAATGAACATTCCTACAGACCAGCCTGGTCTTATAAACTAGATATAAATCCAGGACAATAAAATTAGTATATGGTACATAAGACAGATGGTTACTTAACGAAAAAAAACAAATTAGAATGGTTGGTTGGGGTGGATGGGTTGGCGTATAATGAGTTGGAATCTCATCATGGACAACTTTATCATTTTAGCTAATTATTAACTTTTCAACTACTTACTACTTTGCTACTACTTAGCATGTTAGCTAACCCTTCCCCTAACCTCAACCATTTGACCTAACTCGTAAACTTAACCTTAACCCCTAACCCCTAGCCTAGTTAACGTTAGCCACCTAGCTAACGTTAGCCACCTAGCTAACGTTAGCCACCTAGCTAACGTTAGTCACCTAGCTAACGTTAGCCACCTAGCTAACGTTAGCCACCTAGCTAACATTAGCCACCTAGCTAGAATTCATAACATATAAAACGTCTGCAAATTTGTAACATATAGTACGTTAAGCATTTTATTTTTTATTTTTTTACATATAGTACAATCGGCAAATTCGTAACATGTAATACAAATTGTAATTTGTAACATGTCATACGAAATGGGTGATGGACACATTAATACATACCATACGAAACGCCAAATATCATACTAAATGGAGTGTCTCCAGGTACTTCCAGTCTGGAGCCTATGACTGAATCTTACTTACCAAGTTCAAGATTATTTGCTCATTTAAAAAACACAATAACAGCAAGAAATGCATACAACAACAGTTAAATCCAGCTAATATTTGTCCTTCCAGTGTTACCATCAACGGCAACACCGTGGCTTGCAATGGTGGTTGTCAGGCTATCATAGATACTGGCACCTCCATGATCGTCGGTCCAACCGAAGACATCAAAAACATGAACTACTGGGCCGGAGCCACCATCAACCAGTACGGATATGTGAGTGACACGCACGCACACACACGCAAACGCACACACCGACCGGTACAGAGATGTGAGTCCAATTATAGGGCTTTTCAAACTACTGAGCCAAGCCAAGCCGAGCCAAACTGCCTGGCCTTGTTAACTGTTGGAACTAACTGTGTTGTTGGAACGTGTTGAACATGTGTGAACAGAAAATATCTGCGCAAGCATATTTAGGTTGGAGCCGGCGAAGTGTTTGTTGTTTTTCTCAAATCACCGGCTCCCCTTTCATTAACCACAGAATAAAGTTTAAAGGGTAACGTTATTATTTCTCTCCTAGACCACTGTGAACTGCAACAACATCCCCAACATGCCCGAGGTGACCTTCACCCTCAACGGAAACAACTTCACCATCCCTGCCTCTGCCTATACCATCCAGGTAGAGTCTACTGAAAGACATGTTGTTACATACAATCTATTACATCCCAGGTAGAGTCTACTGGAAGACATGTTGTTACATACAATATATTACATCCCAGGTAGAGTCTACTGAAAGACATGTTGTTACATACAATCTATTACATCCCAGGTAGAGTCTACTGAAAGACATGTTGTTACATACAATCTATACCATCCAGGTAGAGTCTACTGAAAGACATGTTGTTACATACAATCTATTACATCCCAGGTAGAGTCTACTGAAAGACATGTTGTTACATACAATCTATACCATCCAGGTAGAGTCTACTGAAAGACATGTTGTTACATACAATCTATTACATCCCAGGTAGAGTCTACTGAAAGACATGTTGTTACATACAATCTATACCATCCAGGTAGAGTCTACTGAAAGACATGTTGTTACATACAATCTATTACATCCCAGGTAGAGTCTACTGAAAGACATGTTGTTACATACAATCTATTACATCCCAGGTAGAGTCTACTGGAAGACATGTTGTTACATACAATCTATACCATCCAGGTAGAGTCTACTGAAAGACATGTTGTTACATACAATCTATTACATCCCAGGTAGAGTCTACTGGAAGACATGTTGTTACATACAATCTATACCATCCAGGTAGAGTCTACTGAAAGACATGTTGTTACATACAATCTATTACATCCCAGGTAGAGTCTACTGAAAGACATGTTGTTACATACAATCTATACCATCCAGGTAGAGTCTACTGAAAGACATGTTGTTACATACAATCTATTACATCCCAGGTAGAGTCTACTGAAAGACATGTTGTTACATACAATCTATTACATCCCAGGTAGAGTCTACTCCCAGGTAGAGTCTACTGAAAGACATGTTGTTACATACAATCTATACCATCCAGGTAGAGTCTACTGAAAGACATGTTGTTACATACAATCTATACCATCCAGGTAGAGTCTACTGAAAGACATGTTACATACAATCTATTACCTCCCAGATAGTCTACTGAAAGACATGTTGCAGACAACCTATCACCTCTCAGGTAGTCTACTGAAAGACATGTTGTTACATACAATCTATTACATCCCAGGTAGAGTCTACTGAAAGACATGTTACAGACAACCTATCACCTCTCAGGTAGTCTACTGAAAGACATGTTGTTACATACAATCTATTACATCCCAGGTAGAGTCTACTGAAAGACATGTTACAGACAACCTATCACCTCTCAGGTAGAGTCTACTGAAAAACATTTACATTTACATGGGCTTGCTCCTATCTTTTCGATTTGGTCCTGGTCCTGCCGTACAAAAACATGTTGCTACATCAATCAAATTCAATCAAATGTATTTATAAAGCCCTTTTTACATCAGCCGATGTCACAAAGTGTTATACAGAAACCCAGCCTAAAACCCCAAGCAATGCAGATATAGAAGCACAGTGGCCAGGCAAAACTCCCTAGAAAGGCAGAAACCCTGCCGGGTGGAGAGGAACCAGGCTCTGAGGGGTGGCCAGTCCTCTTCAGGCTGTGCCGGGTGGAGAGGAACCAGGCTCTGAGGGATGGCCAGTCCTCTTCTGGCTGTGCCGGGTGGAGAGAAACCAGGCTCTGAGGGGTTGCCAGTCCTCTTCTGGCTGTGCCGGGTGGAGAGAAACCAGGCTCTGAGGGGTTGCCAGTCCTCTTCTGGCTGTGCCGGGTGGAGAGAAACCAGGCTCTGAGGGGTTGCCATTCCTCTTCCGGCTGTGCTGGGTGGAGAGGAACCAGGCTCTGAGGGGTGGCCAGTCCTCTGGCTGTGCCGGGTGGAGAGGAACCAGGCTCTGAGGGGTGGCCAGTCCTCTTCTGGCTGTGCTGGGTGGAGAGCAACCAGGCTACGAGGGGTGGCCAGTCCTCTTCTGGCTGTGCCGGCCTGAGATTATAACAGTACATGGCCAAGATGTTCAAACGTTCATAGATGACCTGCAGGGTCAAATAATAATAGTCACAGTGGTTTGTAGAGGGTGCAACAGGTCAGCACCTCAAGAGTAAATGTCAGTTGGCTTTTCATAGCCGATCATTCAGAGTTAGAGACAGCAGGTGCGGTAGAGAGGAGAGAGTTGAAAACAGCAGGTCCGGGACAAGGTAGCACGTCCGGTGAATAGGTCAGGTATGTACGGCAGGACCAAATCGAAAAGATAGGAGCAAGCCCATGTAATACTTTGTAGGTTAGCAGTAAAACCTTGAAATCAGCCCTATTCTTAACAGGAGGCTAGCACTGGAGTCAAGATTCTAGCAGCCGTGTTTAGCACTAACTGAAGTTAATTTTGTGCTTTATCCGGGTAGCCGGAAAGTACAACATTGCGGTAGTCTAATCTAGAAGTGGCAGAAGCATAGATACATTTTTCTGCATCATTTTTGGACAGAAAGTTTCAGATTTTTGCAATGTGACGTAGATGGAAAGAGCTGTCCTTGAAACAGTCTTGATATGTTCGTCAAAAGAGAGATCAGAGTCCAGAGTAACGCCGAGGTCCTTCACAGTTTTATTTGAGACGACTGTACAACCGTCAAGATTAATTGTCAGATCCAACAGAAGATCACTTTGTTTCTTGGGACCTAGAACTAGCATCTCTGTTTTGTACGAGTTTAAAAGTAAAACATTTACCGCCATCCACTTCCAACACAGGCTTCCAGGATATAGGCTATAGGATATATAGGATATAGGCCAATAGTTTTAAAAATATTTTCTGGGTCAAGGTTTGGCTTTTTCAAGAGAGGCTTTTTTACTGTCACTTTTAGTGAGTTTGGTACACATCCGGTGGTTAAGGAGCCGTTTATTATGTTCAACATAGGTGGGCCAAGCACAGGAAGCAGCTCTTTCAGTAGTTTGGTTGTAATAGGGTCCAGTATGCAGCTTTTAGGTTTAGAGGCCAAGACTATTTTCATTAATGTGTCAAGAGATTTAGCATTAAAAAACTTGAGTGTCTCCCTTGATTCTAGGTCCTGTCTGTGTTGTGCAGACTCAGGACAACTGAGCTTTGAAGAGGAGTCAGTAATTTGCTTTCTAATGATCATGATCTTTTTGTCAAAGAAGTTCATGAATGTATTACTGCTGAAGTGAAAGCCATCCTCTCTTGGGGAATACTGCTTTTTAGTTCGCTTTGCGACAGTATCACAAATACATTTTGGATTGTTGTTATTCTCCTCAATTAAGTTGGAAAAATAGGATGATCGATCAACAGTGAGGTCTCTTCGATACTGCACGGTACTGTCTTTCCAAACTAGTCGGAAGACTTCCAATTTGGTGTAGCACCATTTCCGTTCCAATTTTCTGGAAGCTTGCTTCAGGGCTCGCTCGGGTATTATTCTGTATACTAGGGAGCTAGTTTCTTATGACAAATGTTTTCTGTTTTTAGGGGTGCGACTGCATATAGGTTATTACGCAAGGTTAAATTAAGTTCCTCAGTTAGGTGGTTAACCGATTGTTGTACTCTGATGTCCTTGGGCGGGTGGTGGGAGTCTGGAATGGCATCTGGGAATCTTTGGGTTGTCCGAGAATTTATAGCACGGCTTTTGATGATCCTTGGTTGGGGTCGCAAGCAGATTATTTGTTGCGATTGCAAACGTAATAAAATGGTGGTCCGTTAGGGTAGAATTATGAGGAAAAATATTAAGATCCACAATATTTAATCCACGAGACAAAACTAGGTCCATAGGATGACTGTGGCCGTGAGTAGGTCCGGAGACATGTTGGATAAAACCTACTAAGTCGATGATGGCTCCGAAAGCCTTTTGAGGTTGGTCTGTGGAATTTTCCATGAGAATATTAAAGTCACCAAAAAATGTGAATATTATCTACAAGGTCCAATAGGAATTACATACAACATATCACCTCCCAGGTAGAGTCTACTGAAAGACATGTTACATACAATCTATCTGATCTTTAATGATGATGTGTTTCAGAGCAAGCTCCTTCATCAGAGCTCCTGTACATCTGAGACTTGACTTCTTTCTTTAAGATCCTAGCGGAGCAAAGGGCCTCATATCTAAGAGGAAAAGTAATGGTATCAGAAAGAAATCCTGATTTTATCCCCCCCCCTCCTCTTCTTCTTCTTCTCTCTCTCTCTAGGACTCCTACGGCTGCAGGACTGGTTTTAGTTACGGTGGATATCAGCAGCTTTGGATTCTTGGAGATGTCTTCATCAGGCAGTACTATGCAATCTTCGACAGGGACAACAACAGGGTTGGTCTGGCTAATGCTGTGTAAGAGATCCACAGAGGTCCACTTCTCCCAGAGATCTTAAAAGATCCTTGAAATCCTGACAGCGGGAAAATCTGCGTAATAAGTGCGATTGAGCCGACATATGCAGCGTATACCATGAATGAAGTCTGGCAAATGCGGGAACATCACCTTTTACATTTATAGCGTGGTTTTCCACAGTCTGGATTGAATCGAGACCCTAGTTTTCCAGGTAATGACTAATATGTTGTATATGTGATTTATGCTCTTAACTGGTTGGGGAAATGTTGCAGATTGTTAAATGTAATCCAAGTTCTAATGTATTTTAGCATTGCAAATAAAGCCGTTGTTTCGTTGTCAGTAGCTTTTCTTCCCTGAAGTGAAACTATCCTCTTGTGGAGCCTCTTCATGAAAGAAAAGAATAGGGATAGAATATTGACCCGAACATAGTGGATGCAGGTAGGCCCAGAGACATAGACCCAAACATAGTGGAGGCAGGTAGGCCCAGAGACATAGCCCCGAACATAGTGGATGCAGGTAGGCCCAGAGACATAGACCCAAACATAGTGGAGGCAGGTAGGCCCAGAGACATAGACCCGAACATAGTGGATGCAGGTAGGCCCAGAGACATAGCCCCGAACATAGTGGATGCAGGTAGGCCCAGAGACATAGCCCCGAACATAGTGGATGCAGGTAGGCCCAGAGACATAGACCCGAACATAGTGGATGCAGGTAGGCCCAGAGACATAGACCTAAACATAGTGGAGGCAGGTAGGCCCAGAGACATAGACCCGAACATAGTGGAGGCAGGTAGGCCCAGAGACATAGCCCGAACATAGTGGATGCAGGTAGGCCCAGAGACATAGACCCGAACATAGTGGAGGCAGGTAGGCCCAGAGACATAGACCCGAACATAGTGGAGGCAGGTAGGCCCAGAGACATAGCCCCGAACATAGTGGATGCAGGTAGGCCCAGAGACATAGACCCGAACATAGTGGAGGCAGGTAGGCCCAGAGACATAGACCCGAACATAGTGGAGGCAGGTAGGCCCAGAGACATAGACCCGAACATAGTGGATGCAGGTAGGCCCAGAGACATAGACCCAAACATAGTGGAGGCAGGTAGGCCCAGAGACATAGACCCAAACATAGTGGAGGCAGGTAGGCCCAGAGACATAGAACCAAACATAGTGGATGCAAGTAGGCCCAGAGACATAGACCCGAACATAGTGGAGGCAGGTAGGCCCAGAGACATAGCCCCGAACATAGTGGATGCAGGTAGGCCCAGAGACATAGCCCCGAACATAGTGGAGGCAGGTAGGCCCAGAGACATAGACCCGAACATAGTGGAGGCAGGTAGACCCAGAGACATAGACCCGAACATAGTGGAGGCAGGTAGGCCCAGAGACATAGACCCGAACATAGTGGATGCAGGTAGGCCCAGAGACATAGACCCGAACATAGTGGATGCAAGTAGGCCCAGAGACATAGACCCGAACATAGTGGAGGCAGGTAGGCCCAGAGACATAGACCCAAACATAGTGGAGGCAGGTAGGCCCAGAGACATAGACCCAAACATAGTGGATGCAAGTAGGCCCAGAGACATAGACCCGAACATAGTGGAGGCAGGTAGGCCCAGAGACATAGACCCGAACATAGTGGGAGGCAGGTAGGCCCAGAGACATAGACCCAAACATAGTGGAGGCAGGTAGGCCCAGAGACATAGACCCAAACATAGTGGATGCAAGTAGGCCCAGAGACATAGACCCGAACATAGTGGAGGCAGGTAGGCCCAGAGACATAGACCCGAACATAGTGGATGCAGGTAGGCCCAGAGACATAGACCCGAACATAGTGGATGCAGGTAGGCCCAGAGACATAGACCCAAACATAGTGGAGGCAGGTAGGCCCAGAGACATAGACCCGAACATAGTGGATGCAGGTAGGCCCAGAGACATAGACCCAAACATAGTGGAGGCAGGTAGGCCCAGAGACATAGACCCGAACATAGTGGAGGCAGGTAGGCCCAGAGACATAGCCCCGAACATAGTGGATGCAGGTAGGCCCAGAGACATAGACCCGAACATAGTGGAGGCAGGTAGGCCCAGAGACATAGACCCGAACATAGTGGAGGCAGGTAGGCCCAGAGACATAGACCCGAACATAGTGGATGCAGGTAGGCCCAGAGACATAGACCCAAACATAGTGGAGGCAGGTAGGCCCAGAGACATAGACCCAAACATAGTGGAGGCAGGTAGGCCCAGAGACATAGACCCAAACATAGTGGATGCAAGTAGGCCCAGAGACATAGACCCGAACATAGTGGAGGCAGGTAGGCCCAGAGACATAGCCCCGAACATAGTGGATGCAGGTAGGCCCAGAGACATAGCCCCGAACATAGTGGAGGCAGGTAGGCCCAGAGACATAGACCCGAACATAGTGGAGGCAGGTAGGCCCAGAGACATAGACCCGAACATAGTGGATGCAGGTAGGCCCAGAGACATAGACCCGAACATAGTGGATGCAGGTAGGCCCAGAGACATAGACCCAAACATAGTGGATGCAGGTAGGCCCAGAGACATAGACCCGAACATAGTGGATGCAGGTAGGCCCAGAGACATAGACCCGAACATAGTGGATGCAGGTAGGCCCAGAGACATAGACCCAAACATAGTGGATGCAGGTAGGCCCAGAGACATAGACCCAAACATAGTGGATGCAAGTAGGCCCAGAGACATAGACCCGAACATAGTGGAGGCAGGTAGGCCCAGAGACATAGACACAAACATAGTGGAGGCAGGTAGGCCCAGAGACATAGACCCAAACATAGTGGATGCAAGTAGGCCCAGAGACATAGACCCGAACATAGTGGAGGCAGGTAGGCCCAGAGACATAGACCCGAACATAGTGGATGCAGGTAGGCCCAGAGACATAGCCCCGAACATAGTGGAGGCAGGTAGGCCCAGAGACATAGACCCGAACATAGTGGAGGCAGGTAGGCCCAGAGACATAGACCCGAACATAGTGGATGCAGGTAGGCCCAGAGACATAGACCCGAACATAGTGGATGCAGGTAGGCCCAGAGACATAGACCCGAACATAGTGGATGCAGGTAGGCCCAGAGACATAGCCCCGAACATAGTGGAGGCAGGTAGGCCCAGAGACATAGACCCGAAACATAGTGGAGGCAGGTAGGCCCAGAGACATAGACCCGAACATAGTGGATGCAGGTAGGCCCAGAGACATAGACCCGAACATAGTGGATGCAGGTAGGCCCAGAGACATAGCCCCGAACATAGTGGAGGCAGGTAGGCCCAGAGACATAGACCCAAACATAGTGGAGGCAGGTAGGCCCAGAGACATAGACCCGAACATAGTGGAGGCAGGTAGGCCCAGAGACATAGACCCAAACATAGTGGAGGCAGGTAGGCCCAGAGACATAGACCCAAACATAGTGGATGCAGGTAGGCCCAGAGACATAGACCCGAACATAGTGGAGGCAAGTAGGCCCAGAGACATAGACCCAAACATAGTGGATGCAGGTAGGCCCAGAGACATAGCCCCGAACATAGTGGATGCAGGTAGGCCCAGAGACATAGACCCAAACACAGTGGAGGCAGGTAGGCCCAGAGACATAGACCCGAACACAGTGGAGGCAGGTAGGCCCAGAGACATAGACCCAAACATAGTGGAGGCAGGTAGGCCCAGAGACATAGACCCAAACATAGGAGGCAGGTAGGCCCAGAGACATAGACCCAAACATAGTGGAGGCAGGTAGAACCCAGAGACATAGACCCAAACATAGTGGAGGCAGGTAGGCCCAGAGACATAGACCCAAACATAGTGGAGGCAGGTAGGCCCAGAGACATAGACCCGAACATAGTGGAGGCAGGTAGGCCCAGAGACATAGACCCGAACATAGTGGAGGCAGGTAGGCCCAAGACATAGACCCGAACATAGGAGGCAGGTAGGCCCAGAGACATAGACCCAAACATAGTGGAGGCAGGTAGGCCCAGAAACATAGACCCAAACATAGTGGAGGCAGGTAGGCCCAGAGACATAGACCCAAACATAGTGGAGGCAGGTAGGCCCAGAGACATAGACCCAAACATAGTGGAGGCAGGTAGGCCCAGAGACATAGACCCGAACATAGTGGAGGCAGGTAGGCCCAGAGACATAGACCCGAACATAGTGGAGGCAGATAGGCCCAGAGACATAGACCCAAACATAGTGGAGGCAGGTAGGCCCAGAGACATAGACCCGAACATAGTGGAGGCAGGTAGGCCCAGAGACATAGACCCAAACATAGTGGAGGCAGGTAGGCCCAGAGACATAGACCCAAACATAGTGGAGGCAGGTAGAACCCAGAGACATAGACCCAAACATAGTGGAGGCAGGTAGGCCGAGACATAGACCCGAACATAGTGGAGGCAGGTAGGCCCAGAGACATAGACCCAAACATAGTGGAGGCAGGTAGGCCCAGAGACACAGACCCAAACATAGTGGAGGCAGGTAGGCCCAGAGACATAGACCCAAACATAGTGGAGGCAGGTAGGCCCAGAGACATAGACCCAAACATAGTGGAGGCAGGTAGGCCCAGAGACATAGACCCAAACATAGTGGAGGCAGGTAGGCCCAGAGACATAGACCCAAACATAGTGTAGGCAGGTAGAACCCAGAGACATAGACCCAAACATAGGAGGCAGGTAGGCCCAGAGACATAGACCCAAACATAGTGGAGGCAGGTAGGCCCAGAGACATAGACCCAAACATAGTGGAGGCAGGTAGGCCCAGAGACATAGACCCAAACATAGTGGAGGCAGGTAGGCCGAGACATAGACCCAAACATAGTGGAGGCAGGTAGGCCCAGAGACATAGACCCAAACATAGTGGAGGCAGGTAGGCCCAGAGACACAGACCCAAACATAGTGGAGGCAGGTAGGCCCAGAGACATAGACCCAAACATAGTGGAGGCAGGTAGGCCCAGAGACACAGACCTAAACATAGTGGAGGCAGGTAGAACCCAGAGACATAGACCCAAACATAGTGGAGGCAGGTAGGCCCAGAGACACAGACCCAAACATAGTGGAGGCAGGTAGGCCCAGAGACATAGACCCAAACATAGTGGAGGCAGGTAGAACCCAGAGACATAGACCCAAACATAGTGGAGGCAGGTAGGCCCAGAGACATAGACCCAAACATAGTGGAGGCAGGTAGGCCCAGAGACATAGACCCGAACATATTGGAGGCAGGTAGGCCCAGAGACATAGACCCGAACATAGTGGAGGCAGGTAGGCCCAGAGACATAGACCCGAACATAGGAGGCAGGTAGGCCCAGAGACATAGACCCAAACATAGTGGAGGCAGGTAGGCCCAGAGACATAGACCCAAACATAGTGGAGGCAGGTAGGCCCAGAGACATAGACCCAAACATAGTGGAGGCAGGTAGGCCCAGAGACATAGACCCGAACATAGTGGAGGCAGGTAGGCCCAGAGACATAGACCCGAACATAGTGGAGGCAGATAGGCCCAGAGACATAGACCCAAACATAGTGGAGGCAGGTAGGCCCAGAGACATAGACCCGAACATAGTGGAGGCAGGTAGGCCCAGAGACATAGACCCAAACATAGTGGAGGCAGGTAGGCCCAGAGACATAGACCCAAACATAGTGGAGGCAGGTAGAACCCAGAGACATAGACCCAAACATAGTGGAGGCAGGTAGGCCCAGAGACATAGACCCAAACATAGTGGAGGCAGGTAGAACCCAGAGACATAGACCCAAACATAGTGGAGGCAGGTAGGCCGAGACATAGACCCAAACATAGTGGAGGCAGGTAGGCCCAGAGACACAGACCCAAACATAGTGGAGGCAGGTAGGCCCAGAGACATAGACCCAAACATAGTGGAGGCAGGTAGGCCCAGAGACATAGACCCAAACATAGTGGAGGCAGGTAGGCCCAGAGACATAGACCCAAACATAGTGGAGGCAGGTAGGCCCAGAGACATAGACCCAAACATAGTGTAGGCAGGTAGAACCCAGAGACATAGACCCAAACATAGGAGGCAGGTAGGCCCAGAGACATAGACCCAAACATAGTGGAGGCAGGTAGGCCCAGAGACATAAACCCAAACATAGTGTAGGCAGGTAGGCCCAGAGACATAGACCCGAACATAGTGGAGGCAGGTAGGCCCAGAGACATAGACCCAAACATAGTGGAGGCAGGTAGGCCCAGAGACATAGACCCAAACATAGTGGAGGCAGGTAGGCCCAGAGACATAGACCCAAATATAGTGGAGGCAGGTAGGCCCAGAGACATAGACCCAAACATAGTGGAGGCAGGTAGGCCCAGAGACATAGACCCAAACATAGTGGAGGCAGGTAGGCCCAGAGACATAGACCCAAACATAGTGGAGGCAGGTAGGCCCAGAGACATAGACCCCAACATAGTGGAGGCAGGTAGGCCCAGAGACATAGACCCAAACATAGTGGAGGCAGGTAGAACCCAGAGACATAGACCCAAACATAGTGGAGGCAGGTAGGCCGAGACATAGACCCAAACATAGTGGAGGCAGGTAGGCCCAGAGACATAGACCCAAACATAGTGGAGGCAGGTAGGCCCAGAGACACAGACCCAAACATAGTGGAGGCAGGTAGGCCCAGAGACATAGACCCAAACATAGTGGAGGCAGGTAGGCCCAGAGACATAGACCCAAACATAGTGGAGGCAGGTAGGCCCAGAGACATAGACCCAAACATAGTGGAGGCAGGTAGGCCCAGAGACATAGACCCAAACATAGTGTAGGCAGGTAGAACCCAGAGACATAGACCCAAACATAGGAGGCAGGTAGGCACAGAGACATAGACCCAAACATAGTGGAGGCAGGTAGGCCCAGAGACATAGACCCAAACATAGTGGAGGCAGGTAGGCCCAGAGATAGACCCAAACATAGTGGAGGCAGGTAGGCCGAGACATAGACCCAAACATAGTGGAGGCAGGTAGGCCCAGAGACATAGACCCAAACATAGTGGAGGCAGGTAGGCCCAGAGACACAGACCCAAACATAGTGGAGGCAGGTAGGCCCAGAGACATAGACACAAACATAGTGGAGGCAGGTAGGCCCAGAGACACAGACCTAAACATAGTGGAGGCAGGTAGAACCCAGAGACATAGACCCAAACATAGTGGAGGCAGGTAGGCCCAGAGACATAGACCCAAACATAGTGGAGGCAGGTAGGCCCAGAGACATAGACCCAAACATAGTGGAGGCAGGTAGGCCCAGAGACATAGACCCAAACATAGTGGAGGCAGGTAGGCCCAGATACATATACCCAAACATAGTGGAGGCAGGTAGGCCCAGAGACATAGACCCAAACATAGTGGAGGCAGGTAGGCCCAGAGACATAGACCCAAACATAGTGGAGGCAGGTAGGCCCAGAGACATAGACCCAAACATAGTGGAGGCAGGTAGGCCCAGAGACATAGACCCGAACATAGTGGAGGCAGGTAGGCCCAGAGACATAGACCCGAACATAGTGGAGGCAGATAGGCCCAGAGACATAGACCCAAACATAGTGGAGGCAGGTAGGCCCAGAGACATAGACCCGAACATAGTGGAGGCAGGTAGGCCCAGAGACATAGACCCAAACATAGTGGAGGCAGGTAGGCCCAGAGACATAGACCCAAACATAGTGGAGGCAGGTAGAACCCAGAGACATACACCCAAACATAGTGGAGGCAGGTAGGCCGAGACATAGACCCAAACATAGTGGAGGCAGGTAGGCCCAGAGACACAGACCCAAACATAGTGGAGGCAGGTAGGCCCAGAGACATAGACCCAAACATAGTGGAGGCAGGTAGGCCCAGAGACATAGACCCAAACATAGTGGAGGCAGGTAGGCCCAGAGACATAGACCCAAACATAGTGGAGGCAGGTAGGCCCAGAGACATAGACCCAAACATAGTGTAGGCAGGTAGAACCCAGAGACATAGACCCAAACATAGGAGGCAGGTAGGCCCAGAGACATAGACCCAAACATAGTGGAGGCAGGTAGGCCCAGAGACATAAACCCGAACATAGTGTAGGCAGGTAGGCCCAGAGACATAGACCCGAACATAGTGGAGGCAGGTAGGCCCAGAGACATAGACCCAAACATAGTGGAGGCAGGTAGGCCCAGAGACATAGACCCGAACATAGTGGAGGCAGGTAGGCCCAGAGACATAGACCCGAACATAGTGGAGGCAGATAGGCCCAGAGACATAGACCCAAACATAGTGGAGGCAGGTAGAACCCAGAGACATAGACCCAAACATAGTGGAGGCAGGTAGGCCGAGACATAGACCCAAACATAGTGGAGGCAGGTAGGCCCAGAGACATAGACCCAAACATAGTGGAGGCAGGTAGGCCCAGAGACACAGACCCAAACATAGTGGAGGCAGGTAGGCCCAGAGACATAGACCCAAACATAGTGGAGGCAGGTAGGCCCAGAGACATAGACCCAAACATAGTGGAGGCAGGTAGGCCCAGAGACATAGACCCAAACATAGTGGAGGCAGGTAGGCCCAGAGACATAGACCCAAACATAGTGTAGGCAGGTAGAACCCAGAGACATAGACCCAAACATAGGAGGCAGGTAGGCACAGAGACATAGACCCAAACATAGTGGAGGCAGGTAGGCCCAGAGACATAGACCCAAACATAGTGGAGGCAGGTAGGCCCAGAGATAGACCCAAACATAGTGGAGGCAGGTAGGCCGAGACATAGACCCAAACATAGTGGAGGCAGGTAGGCCCAGAGACATAGACCCAAACATAGTGGAGGCAGGTAGGCCCAGAGACACAGACCCAAACATAGTGGAGGCAGGTAGGCCCAGAGACATAGACCCAAACATAGTGGAGGCAGGTAGGCCCAGAGACACAGACCTAAACATAGTGGAGGCAGGTAGAACCCAGAGACATAGACCCAAACATAGTGGAGGCAGGTAGGCCCAGAGACATAGACCCAAACATAGTGGAGGCAGGTAGGCCCAGAGACATAGACCCAAACATAGTGGAGGCAGGTAGGCCCAGAGACATAGACCCAAACATAGTGGAGGCAGGTAGGCCCAGAGACATAGACCCAAACATAGTGGAGGCAGGTAGGCCCAGATACATATACCCAAACATAGTGGAGGCAGGTAGGCCCAGAGACATAGACCCAAACATAGTGGAGGCAGGTAGGCCCAGAGACATAAACCCAAACATAGTGGAGGCAGGTAGGCCCAGAGACATAGACCCGAACATAGTGGAGGCAGGTAGGCCCAGAGACATAGACCCAAACATAGTGGAGGCAGGTAGGCCCAGAGACATAGACCCAAACATAGTGGAGGCAGGTAGGCCCAGAGACATAGACCCAAACATAGTGGAGGCAGGTAGGCCCAGAGACATAGACCCAAACATAGTGGAGGCAGGTAGGCCCAGAGACATAGACCCAAACATAGTGGAGGCAGGTAGGCCCAGAGACATAGACCCAAACATAGTGGAGGCAGGTAGGCCCAGAGACATAGACCCAAACATAGTGGAGGCAGGTAGGCCCAGAGACATAGACCCAAACATAGTGGAGGCAGGTAGGCCCAGATTCATAGACCCAAACATGGTGGAGGCAGGTAGGCCCAGAGACATAGACCCAAACATAGTGGAGGCAGGTAGGCCCAGAGACATAGACCCAAACATAGGAGGCAGGTAGGCCCAGAGACATAGACCCAAACATAGTGGAGGCAGGTAGGCCCAGAGACATAGACCCCAACATAGTGGAGGCAGGTAGGGCCAGAGACATAGACCCAAACATAGTGGAGGCAGGTAGAACCCAGAGACATAGACCCAAACATAGTGGAGGCAGGTAGGCCGAGACATAGACCCAAACATAGTGGAGGCAGGTAGGCCCAGAGACATAGACCCAAACATAGTGGAGGCAGGTAGGCCCAGAGACACAGACCCAAACATAGTGGAGGCAGGTAGGCCCAGAGACATAGACCCAAACATAGTGGAGGCAGGTAGGCCCAGAGACACAGACCTAAACATAGTGGAGGCAGGTAGAACCCAGAGACATAGACCCAAACATAGTGGAGGCAGGTAGGCCCAGAGACATAGACCCAAACATAGTGGAGGCAGGTAGGCCCAGAGACATAGACCCAAACATAGTGGAGGCAGGTAGGCCCAGAGACATAGACCCAAACATAGTGGAGGCAGGTAGGCCCAGAGACATAGACCCAAACATAGTGGAGGCAGGTAGGCCCAGAGACATAGACCCAAACATAGTGGAGGCAGGTAGGCCCAGAGACATAGACCCAAACATAGTGGAGGCAGGTAGGCCCAGAGACATAAACCCAAACATAGTGGAGGCAGGTAGGCCTAGAGACATAGACCCAAACATAGTGGAGGCAGGTAGGCCCAGAGACATAGACCCAAACATAGTGGAGGCAGGTAGGCCCAGAGACATAGACCCAAACATAGTGGAGGCAGGTAGGCCCAGAGACATATACCCAAACATAGTGGAGGCAGGTAGGCCCAGAGACATAGACCCAAACATAGTGGAGGCAGGTAGGCCCAGAGACATAGACCCAAACATAGTGGAGGCAGGTAGGCCCAGAGACATAGACCCAAACATAGTGGAGGCAGGTAGGCCCAGAGACATAGACCCAAACATAGTGGAGGCAGGTAGGCCCAGAGACATAGACCCCAACATAGTGGAGGCAGGTAGGCCCAGAGACATAGACCCAAACATAGTGGAGGCAGGTAGGCCCAGAGACATAGACCCAAACATAGTGGAGGCAGGTAGGCCCAGAGACATAGACCCAAACATAGTGGAGGCAGGTAGGCCCAGAGACATAGACCCAAACATAGTGGAGGCAGGTAGGCCCAGAGACATAGACCCAAACATAGTGGAGGCAGGTAGGCCCAGAGACATAGACCCAAACATAGTGGAGGCAGGTAGGCCCAGAGACATAGACCCAAACATAGTGGAGGCAGGTAGGCCCAGAGACATAGACCCGAACATAGTGGAGGCAGGTAGGCCCAGAGACATAGACCCAAACATAGTGGAGGCAGGTAGGCCCAGAGACAACCATCTCGTATATGAATGGGTAGGGAACTCTGTGTCTGTAAGGTTTTATCCAGAGGAAACTGATAAGGACATGGTGATTGGATGCCAGATAGTGTCTCTGAGCCTGTCAATAGAGCCAGCTTGTTGAAAGACAGTCAGAGTAAATCATGGTGTAGTTGAGTTATTTTATTTGTATAGTTCTTAAGTCAAAAGAATATAGACAAATCAATCATCTTAAAGCTAGAAACCAAAGTGGCACCACGCCGCTGTTTTGGTAAGAAGCGGAAGGATGGGCGTCTCTCTATCCTAGACAGAGCTATGGATAAAAGAACTGACCATCCATGATATTTATTTATTTATTTAACCTTTATTTAACCAGGTAGGCAAGTTGAGAACAAGTTCTCATTTACAATTGCGACCTGGCCAAGATAAAGCAAAGCAGTTCGACAGATACAACGACACAGAGTTACACATGGAGGAAAACAAACATACAGTCAATAATACAGTATAAACAAGTCTATATACAACACTATATATCAACACTATAGTTTTAACCATGTGTTGAGGGTATAATGTGTTTGATTACATTTACTTTGTTTACAAACATTGGAGTAAAACAAGCTTATATTTTGGGTTCTGATGGGGGTACGACAGATGAACTAAGCTCATGAGGCATTTATAAGTATATATCATTAATAAAAAATAAAAAAATGTAGCAACTAAGGATTATACAGATAGCCTGGTCATGATAGCATATCAAGACAGCACAAACAGATCTGTGACCACCAGGCTAAGAAAGATACAGATACGTAACAATCCGGTTCAGCGTTGGTTGCTAGCCAGCGTGGAGTACACCACCGTCCCAGCAGGCTCTCTGTGTGTGTCAGGGTCATGACCTCTGGGGCTGCTGAGTGTCTGTAGGTTAGCATACAGCTCAGTGGTATGGTTCTCCTGAGGTTTGAAGTCCACTGTGGCGTAGACAATACTGCTCTCCTTTTGAGGGACGTGCTGCAGGAGACATATTATATATATATACATATTAAATATTATTTGGTAACACTTTATATTAAGGTATATAACTATTAGAATTTGTCTTTATACGTATGTATAAGTTTTTTTTCTAAACTGTTTATTACGGGGCCCACTGCAGAAGACATATCGACAGATATTACAGGGACGTCAAACTCAAACACTAGTATTACTCTTTGTTGTTTCTGGGACAAAACAGGACATTTGACAGTGAGTCACGGAGACAACGTCTAAGTTTAGCACTTACTGAGAGGACGTGGGCTGCTGAGTCACTGGAAGTTGCTCCACATTTCTCTGTGAAGAACATGAAAATGACATCCACTTAAAGAAAGGACACTGTGCGACAATGTCAGAAATCATTGAACGTCTACTGGCTAAAAGGTCGTAGCCTGTGTATTTGAAAGACAATTTAACACGAACAGCAAGTCATGTATGAAACACTGAAAGCTGTAACTGAAAAGCGGGACCTCTTACTTTTTGCCCTGACTTTGCGATGAACCACAGCAACTATGATTGAACAGATAACGATCCCCATGGAGATGCAGAGACCTGCAGCCAGTGGTATACTAACACTCCGGGAAATACTAACAGGTGAATAGGACAAAGATGACAAAATACTGACATAAGCATTACACCACTCCCACAACTATTATCAACTAGAAGGAATAATTAACCTGAATGTGTGTGTGTGTGTGTGTGAGAGAGAGATTGCACCTGGGGAAAAAAGGCACAGAGGTGTCTGATGATGATGAGGAGATGGAGGGTCTGATGGTTGATCTGACACGAGGGCGAGGGGGTGCAGGACCGCTACGTCGACCACTATCTAAACAGAAACCGAATTTAATAAGCACTCATTTCAACAGCGATCTGTTATTTTACAAGTTGACTTAGTGTAGGCCGTCATTGTAAATAAGAATTTGTTCTTAACTGACTTGCCTAGTTAAATAATGGTTAAATAAACGTAATCTTCCTCCTACTGTACATGCTTACAGATTTCCTTGGCCTTAACACATTGGTTTACCTACAGTATGCATTCCAGTTTCTAATATCAGTTCCTAGAATAGAACAAAAATATTCTTTACTTCATTTTAAAAAGATGGTTTGATTTATCTACGAGGGTTCTTACCAATCTGGAGGTGAAAGTCAGAGTAGATATGATTCACACTGCTGACAACACACCTGTAGTCGCCAGCGTCCACAGGTTTTAAATTCCATATCATATAACGTACATCTCACCGTTGTATTCCGTTCTCGATATTCGTCCCTTGTACAAGTTGTTGACATATCCTCTGGTATTCACAACAGGAAATGGCCCAGGATATAGTTTAGAACATAACTTCTCATAACCATTGTAGAAGGGAGGAAAGATAAATCTCAGCAGAACGTGTCCGTATACTCGTCCATTCACCTCCGTCCACTGTTGTGCTTCTATCTCAGGGTCATCTATCAAACAAACAAGCGGACACACACACACACTTAGAAATGACCAAATATGGCACAAAGAAATCTCTTCCTACATTTTTAAATTTTTTAATCTCAGACAAACCTGGATAAAATCTCACCTAATAGAAGAAGCAAGAGAAAGATAGTCATTTTCATCCTCAGTGAGATACTCACAGAGGCTGGGCAGCTGTCCCCATACATCTTACTCACCCCCCCAAGTTGATAGCGGTTTGACTGCACTGTTCTGACATCAGCCTTGTGATTAACTTCCTTCATTTGGGGGAGAGGATCTCTCTAACTTGCAATTACAAGCATTTCGCTACACTCGCTTTAATATTTGCTAACCATGTGTATGTGACAAATAAAATGTGATTTTTACAGGTTTTAGGACACGCTCATTATCGGCTTAGAGTATGAAGATGACAGGTTGTCACGGTACCAGCTCGGCCATCATGGGTCCAAGTAGTATCACAATACCTCTGTTTTGGTCATAGAAAAACAAATGATCTGGACCAAAATAAAAACATAAAAAAACTAAATCACAAAATGAGAAGTGAAAGATCTTAGACAATATATCAGTGATTTATTTGGTATCAGCTTTTAGTTATTCAGACATTTTCATTCAAGCATATCCTTGATCACTCTTTATCCACGAATCGCAATCAATCCTGTAGTCACACAGTCAGTCATCCGATCCTCCATAGGCATCGATTGGATGCTGTGCTCTATTCTGAATTATAAACTGGGTGGGTCAAGCCCCCTGAATTCTGATTGGCTGACAGCCGTGGTATTTCAGACCGTATACCACTCTTATGACAAAACATGTATTTTTTGTGCTCTAATTATATTGGTAACCAATTTATGTTAGCAATAATGCACCTCGGGAGTTTGTGATATATAGCCAATATACCACGGCTTAGCGTGTTGTGTCGTGCCTAAGAACAGTCCTTAGCCTTTGTATATTGGCCATAATACCACACCTCCTCGGGCCTTATTGCTTAAATATAATCAGCCATTTAATTCCCTCTTCTTCTTCTTCGTCTTGCAAGTCAAAGCAGGTATTGAGGCACACGCAGAAAGATCATTTAAATAATTACAGAGTGGGGTTACGTACCAAATGGCAACCAATAACTGATTCAGGGCACTACTTTTGACCAGGGCTCTGGTCAAAAGTAGTGCCCTATGTGGGGAATAGGGTGTCATTTGGGACTCACCCTAGACCAACCAACCTCTCGTGTAACTTTGTTCCTTAAAATGTACAGCAGCCCCTATGATCAACTTAGAATTTGCAACATTTTAGAATTTACAGAAGCTTTTTGTATACCGGTATGTATTTAACAGTGAGAGTTCATCTATTTGAACACTGAAAAGATGAGATAGCTAGCAGCCACTTAAATCCTCCCTACTACGGTTCCTATCAACTCATATCTGAAGATACACCACATGACAAAAAAGTATGTGGACACCTGCTAGTCAAACATCTCATTCCAAAAATCATGGGTCTCTCTCCCCAAACCATTTCTGTATTGACCTCGCTCTGGGCACAGTCATGCTGAAACAGGAAAGGGCCTTCCCCCAAACAATTTTCACAAAGTTGGAAGAACAGAATCATCTAGAATGTAATTGTATGCTGCAGCGCAAGTTTTACACCACTCCAGCTGACGCTGGATCTTAGGCTTGTGTGCGGCTGCACAGCCATGAAAACCCATTTCATGAAGCTCCCAAAGAACAGTTCTTGTGCTGACGTTGCTTCCAGAGACAGTTTGGAACTCGGTAGTGAGTGTTGCAACTGAGGACAGATGACTTTTACACCCTTCAGAACTCGGCGGTCCCGTTCTGTGAGCTTAAGTAGCCTACCACTTCGCAGCTTAGCCGTTGTTGCTCCTAGACATTTCCACTTCACAATAACACCACTTACAGTTGACTGGGGCAGCTCCAGCAGGGCAGAAATTTGATGAGCTGACTTGTTGGAAAGGTGGCATCCTGTGATGGTGCCACGTTGAACGTCGCTGAGCTCTTTAGTAAGGCCATTCTACTGCCAATGTTTGTCTATGGAGATTGCATGGAGGTGTGCTCAATTTTATACACCTGTCAGCAACGGGTGTGGCTGAAATAGCCGAACCCACTAATTCGAAGGGGTGGCCATATCAGAGTAGAGCACCGTGTTCGGGGGGGGGATCAGCTTGAGCAAGGCGCTGCCCAGAATTGCTACTCCTGATCATGTAATGTAGTAGTTTGGGATACAAGATGATTTGTAGCTTGGGTGCAGAGCCTTGCTTTGGCTGATCTTCCTAAACCATGGCTACTAGGGGGGTGGCGGCAGGTAGCCTAGTTGTTAGAGCGTTGGGCCAGTAACCGAAAGGTTGCTAGATCGAATCCAAGAGCTGACGGGGGGGGGGAGCAGTTAACCCACTGTTCCTAGGTCAACATCGTAAATAAGAATTTGTTCTTAACCGACTTGCCTAGTTAAAAGGTTAAATCAATAAAATAAAATAAACAATGTATGTCACTGGCCCCACTGTCAGCTCATATGGTTCCATCACACTGGGTCCTGCACTGCAGGCCCGTCTCTCTGTCCTTTAAAGCAGTGGCATCACATCCAACATTAGTGTCTGAAGGTGATGATGTCATCTCTGCTCGTCGGTGAACGTGACGACATCATACTGGATGCCCTGCTGTTGTAGCAGCTCCAGCTGTTCTTGTGTGGCCTCAGTGTAGACGGTCTGTGTCTGCTGCGTGGCGGCATCTGCTATGACTAGAACACAGATAGAGAGAGTAAGTACTGATTCAACTTATCATCTAGTCCAGGAGTGGACAACTCCTGTCCTCGAGGGCCTGATTGGTGTCACAGTTTTGCCTCAGCAAACACACCCGACTCCAATAATCACCTAATCATGATCTTCATTTTAGAATGCAATTTGATTAATCAGGTGTGTTTGGATGGATGAGATGAGAGGGGTGGATAAGCAGTGTGACACCAATCATGCCCCAAAGACTGGAGTTGCCCACCCATGATCTAATCCTTGATTCATTTATTTATTAAATGTTTATATGAAGGATGTACAGCGAGTGTACAGAACATTAGGAACACCTTCCTAATATGGAGTTGTGTGTGTTTGGATGATCGCCCTCAGAACAGCCTCGTTTCCTTGGGGGAAATGGACATTACAAGCAACGTTCCCTCTAAGCTGTGCACGCACGAGGCTCCCCCCGGGACTTCAGCGAAGAAGAAATATCAGCCTGCGCAGAGAAACACGAAATTGAACACTCAACTTTCTATAGTTTTCTCCCTTCGTTGACACTATGAACGTTTCCCTTTACTGTGGGAATTGTGATCGATTCAACGCAATTAGTCTCTTTCAATGCAACATACCAAAACAAAACAAAAACTATGCAAGACTTATTAGTTTACAAGAGATTTTTTTGTGGCAGAACTTTTTTTTAAATTTAACCTTTATTTAACCAGGTTAAAGTTGAGAACAAGTTCTCATTTGGAACTGCAACTAGGGTTGCTAACATTACGGTAAATTTCTGGAAATATTCCATGGGGCGTTAAACCCGGGAATTGTGGGAATTTTGCTTAAATTAATTAAAAAATAAAGTTTGCTTTCAACAGTGAACTTTTTTTGGGATACACATAAGGTAATTCTAGGTCTTGTGGCATATTTTGGTTAAACTATCCCCAATTCAATGGAATTGCAGCCCTCTGCATGCACAGTGCATTCTTCCATCACATATACAGCTGATTCTCAAGATCTTGCACACTAATGAGATGCTATTGAACCCACACTACTACACTGTCTGAGCAAAGGACTACATGCTTTCTGGGAAGTTTTGATTACAATACTGTGTGGGTGAATATATTTTATGTGACATACATTATTTTTTTGTTGGTAAATAGTAGCCTATAGCAAAATGTGTTTAAATAATTTCTAACTTAACAATTTTTGCTAGTTAGTTTTTGCTACAATGTGGGTTTGATCTTGTTTGAGCCTGCTCAAATGGAGCAGTGTTAATTCACCTGTTTCCATACATTTCATTTTAAAACAATTATCTTACAAAGAAGTTGTTTAATCTAACTGCTTAACTATTTATCTTGTACATGGAATTGTATTTTTTTTTTTACTCATTTTTTCTCAAATCTTACAGGAAAATGCCACGGGCACTATCTGACGTATGGACACATTTCACTGCAGCTAATGTAGAAGGAAAAGCTGTGTACTTTTGAAAATACTGTGCCAAATCATATGTGAACAATGCAACAAAGATGCAGAATCATCTGGCCAAGTGCATAAAGTTCCCTTACAAGCGCTTACAACAAGCAACCTCTGACCAAAGTACCTCTACTTCTATTCGAGGTGAAAAGATGAATCGGACATCTTATCGATACCAACAGCTCATGGCCCTTCTGGAATCAGAAGTTTTTTTTGACTCAATGGAGGAACGTAGTCAGAGATGCTGATGAATGTCTTGCTCGAGCCCTGTATGCAACTGGTTCACCTCTGATGCTCACAGCCAACAAGAGATGCTTTATCTACTCATTTGCTGGATGCAGAATTCAACAGAGTTCAATTGAAGGTCTAGCAAATCATAGAGAAAGCAGACTGCATTGCAATCATCTCTGATGGATGGTCAAATGTTCCTGGGCAAGGAATAATTAACTACACCTCCACCCCTCAACCGGTATTCTACAAGAGGACAGACACAAGGGACAACAGAGACACCGGTCTCTACATTGCAGACGAGCTGAAGGCAGTCATCATTGACCTTAGACCACAGAAGGTATTTGCACTAGTGACAGACAATGCTGTGAACATGAAGGCTGCTTGGTCTAAAGCGGAGCCCTCCTACCCTCCACACTACACCCATTGTCTGTGCTGCTAATGCATGGAATCTGCTTCTGAAGGACATCATGGCACTGAAAACAATGGATACACTCTACAAGAGAGACAAGGAAATGGTTAGGTATGTGAAGGGTTATAAAGTTATAGCAGCAATCTACCTCACCAAGGAAAGTGAGGTAGATTGAATAAGAACACTACATTGAAGCTGCCCAGCAACACCCATTGGGGTGGTGTTGTCATCATGTTTGACAGCCTCCTGGAGGGGAAGGACTCTCTCCAAGAAATGGTCATATCACAGTCTGCCAATATGGACAGCCCCATCAAGAGGATGTTCCTGGGTGATGCATTTTGGGAGAGAGTGGTAAGCAGCCTGAAACCTATAGCAGTAGCCATCGCACGGATTGAGGGAGACAATGCCATCCTGTCTGATGTTCAGACTCTGCTTGCAGATGTAAGATAAGAAATCCATACTGCCCTGCCCACTTCACTGTTGCTCCATGCTGAGGAAACTGCAGTTCTGAAATACATCAAAAACGTGAAGCCCATACACGCTGCAGTGTACGTGTTGGCAAGAGCATCCTGTCTGGTGCAGAGATCAACAAGGCCTATGGTGTCATCACTACCATGTCTCGCCACATTGGCCTGGATCAGGGCAAGGTTATTGGCTGTCTGGCGAAGTACACTTCCAAGCAAGTGCCTTGGGATGGAGATGCAATATGGCAGTCGTGCCAACATATCTCATCAGCCACCTGGTGGAAGGGACTTTGTGGATCTGAGGCTCTTTCCTCTGTTGCCAAATCCCACCAACATCAGCCGCCTCAGAGTGCAATTGGTCCTTGTTTGGGAACACACACACACACACACACACACACACACACACACACAGGCTATGCAATAGGAGAGTTGAAAAATTGGGGCTTTTTGTGCCTGACAACGAGCCATCCTCAACAAGGTTGGAAAGTGACAGTGAAGATGGGGCCTCAGTCTGATATTCAAGAGGTGGACATTGAGGAGGTCCAGGGAGAAGACATGGAAGCCTGAGAGGAAGACAACCAAAGCTTTAGTTTCTAGACTATCATTTTACAGATGTATGTTGAAAATGTTTTTGGGAGATGCGATGGTTCATTGGGATCATTCAATAATCCCTTTCTTTTGTTGTTCAGTGAAATCATCCCATGTGAAGAGTCAAATCATTTAATTAAAGTTACATTCGTAACAAATTATTAATATTTTTTTTCTATTGGAAGGATTTAACCAATTATGTCCACTTATGAAAAGGTTTATGTTTCTGTCTCCATATGATATGGTAAATATATACAATGCAAAAAGCGTCTACATTTAAATGGTTTTAATATGCATATATTTCCGTTAATTTCCCAGGCTTGAATAAGCCAAGTAGCCAATAGGCAGAGGGTAGCATCCTTTATCTGATTCTCTGTAATTATGGTATGGGAATAACAATGCATTTTATTTTGTAAAGTGGTTTCTTACGTCAAACAACAACACTTTCAGTCACTTCCTTGTCTGGAGGACAAGTGGATCGACAGGTTAATGCCAAGCCCTGCTTGTTTATTTCAAAAGTCTCACGGAATGTAGGCCTACATTGAACAGCACACATTGGCTGCTACTGTAGGCTGAATGATAGAACAGTTCTATTTCCATGTTAAAATGTTATGTGATGCATTTTCTCCATTGTTTTTGATGGTAGGCCACTCTGGTAGGCCTACATTATGATCCAATAGCCACATTAGCCTACTTTACTAATGTAAAGCGGGTACAGCCTCAGTGTTCAAAGTAAACGCATTCTGGAAGTTGCACAGAATTTTCACACATTTCAAGTTAGCGCTTAGCAGACTTGAAATTTGCTCAGTGACTAAAAAACAATTGAGGGAACATTGTTTATAAGGTGTTGAAAGTGTTCCACAGGGATGCTGGCCCATGTTGACTCCAATGCGTTCCACAGGGATGCTGGCCCATGCTGGCTCCAATGCGTTCCACAGGGATGCTGGCCCACGTTGACCATGCGTTCCACAGGGATGCTGGCCCACGTTGACTCCAATGCGTTCCACAGGGATGCTGGCGTTGACCAATGCGTTCCACAGGGACTCCAATGCGTTCCACAGGGATGCTGGCCCACGTTGACTCCAATGCGTTCCACAGGGATGTTCCACAGGGATGCTGGCCCAGGGATGCTGTGACTCCAATGCGTTCCACAGGGATGCTGGCCCATGTTGACTCCAATGCGTTCCACAGGGATGCTGGCCCATGTTGACTCCAATGCGTTCCAAGGGATGCTGGCCCATCCATGCGTTCCACAGGGATGCTGGCCCCATGTTGACTCCATGTTGATGCTGGCCCATGTTGTTCCACAGGGATGCTGGCCCATGTTGACTCCAATGTGTTCCACAGGGGGATCCTGGCCCATGTTGACTCCAATGCTTCCCACAGGGATGCTGGCCCATGTTGACTCCAATGCTTCCCACAGGGATGCTGGCCCATGTTGACTCCAATGCTTCCCACAGGGATGCTGGCCCATGTTGACTCCAATGCTTCCCACAGGGATGCTGGCCCATGTTGACTCCAATGCGTTCCACAGGGATGCTGGCCCATGTTGACTCCAATGCTTCCCACAGTTGTGTCAAGTTGGCTGGATGTCCTTTGGGTGGTGGACCATTCTTAATACACACAGGAAACTGTTGAGCGTGAAAAACCCAGCAGCATTGCAGTTCTTGACGCACTTAAACCGGTGCGCCGGTCACCTACTACCATACCCCGTTCAAAGCCACTTAAAATCATTTGTCTTGCCCATTCACCCTCTGAATAGCACACATACACAATCCATGTTTCAAGGCTTAAAAAAAAATCCTTATTTAACCTATCTCCTCCCCTTCTTCTACACTGATCGAAGTGGATTTAACAAGTGACATCAATAAGGGATTCTAGCTTTCATCTGGATTCACCTGGTCAGTCTATGTCATGGAAAGAGAAGGTGTTCATAATGTTTTGTATACTCGGTGTACAACAAAAACACAAGTCTCAGTACAATTGAGAAATGATAGCTAAATCTGGTTTAATGTAACAGCTAATTTCCATCTGCAGTCCCCTGATAAGGTGAGCCAGGTGTCCTACCACTGTCATAGATCACATACTGCCTCTGATCAGGTGTCCTACCACTGTCATATAGAACATACTGCCTCTGATCAGGTGTCCTACCACTGTCATATAGAACATACTGCCTCTGATCAGGTGTCCTACCACTGTCATATAGAACATACTGCCTCTGATCAGGTGTCCTACCACTGTCATATAGAACATACTGCCTTTGATCAGGTGTCCTACAGCTGTCATATAGAACATACTGCCTCTGATTAGGTGTCCTACCACTGTCATATGTCAGATACTGCCTCTGATCAGGTGTCCTACCACTGTCATATGTCACATACTGCCTTTGATCAGGTGTCCTACCACTGTCATATAGAACATACTGCCTCTGATCAGGTGTCCTACAGCTGTCATATAGAACATACTGCCTCTGATCAGGTGTCCTACCACTGTCATATAGAACATACTGCCTCTGATCAGGTGTCCTACCACTGTCATATAGAACATACTGCCTCTGATCAGGTGTCCTACCACTGTCATATAGAACATACTGCCTCTGATCAGGTGTCCTACCACTGTCATATAGAACATACTGCCTCTGATCAGGTGTCCTACAGCTGTCATATAGAACATACTGCCTCTGATCAGGTGTCCTACCACTGTCATATAGAACATACTGCCTCTGATCAGGTGTCCTACCACTGTCATATAGAACATACTGCCTTTGATCAGGTGTCCTACCAGCTGTCCATACTGTCATATAGAACATACTGCCTCTGATCAGGTGTCCTACCACTGTCATATAGAACATACTGCCTTTGATCAGGTGTCCTACAGCTGTCATATAGAACATACTGCCTCTGATTAGGTGTCCTACCACTGTCATATGTCAGATACTGCCTCTGATCAGGTGTCCTACCACTGTCATATGTCACATACTGCCTTTGATCAGGTGTCCTACCACTGTCATATAGAACATACTGCCTCTGATCAGGTGTCCTACAGCTGTCATAGATCACATACTGCCTCTGATCAGGTGTCCTACCACTGTCATATATCACATACTGCCTTTGATCAGGTGTCCTACCACTGTCATATAGAACATACTGCCTCTGATCAGGTGTCCTACCACTGTCATATAGAACATACTGCCTCTGATCAGGTGTCCTACCACTGTCATATAGAACATACTGCCTCTGATCAGGTGTCCTACCGCTGTCATATAGAACATACTGCCTCTGATCAGGTGTCCTACCACTGTCATATAGAACATACTGCCTCTGATCAGGTGTCCTACCACTGTCATATAGAACATACTGCCTCTGATCAGGTGTCCTACCTCTGTCATAGATCAGATCATAGATCACTTACACAGTGTAAGTGGAATGGTTGAAGACAGTAGAGTAGAGCTTTGGGAAACACTGCTGTAATGTATGAAGCAGAAAGTGGGTTAACATACCAGTCACAGCAGTGTTCAGCAACCTCCAATCTTCCAAGTGTTCAGGACTGACTATCTGCTGCCGCTGTTAATACCTACACCCTCCTGAACCTCCCAGGGAATACTTTATGCTACTGTCCTCCAGGCCCTCGACTGAAGCAGACGGTGTGTTATCATACCGGTGACAGCAGAGTGTTCAGCAACCTCCAAGTCTTCAGGTCTGACTATCTGTTGTTCTGAACTGACGGGAAGATACTGGATCTGGCTGTCATGACTCAGGGAAATCTGAAAAGAGAGCCAAGGAAGTTAAACACTTAACCTTCCATCTTACTCTGTGTCACAGGGAACATTTAAATTCCTTATCCCAAAACACAGCAGTATTCTGGTTTGACTGTTTTGGGGGTTGAATATTTCTAGGAGTGATTCTTTTGGAGCTTGATTGTTTTGTGATGGGAGTGTTTTTGGGATCCTCTCGCTCACCTGATGCTCCTGTAGGAAGGCCCCATCATTCTCATATTGGATGATCTGGCCATCTGACATCTGGATGTGGTTCCCGTCTGCTAGCACCACGTACTCCTGGGGTAGGAAGTGTTGGACTCCATCCTGCGAGATGACATACTGGACCTGGGAGGGTGAAGGAGGAGAATTAGACCCCTGAAGGGTGAAGGAGGAGAATTAGACCCCAGGAGGGTGAAGGAGGAGAATTAGACCCCAGGAGGGTGAAGGAGGAGAATTAGACCCCTGAAGGGTGAAGGAGGAGAATTAGACCCCGGGAGGGTGAAGGAGGAGAATTAGACCCCGGGAGGGTGAAGGAGGAGAATTAGACCCTGGGAGGGTGAAGGAGGAGAATTAGACCCGGGAGGGTGAAGGAGGAGAATTAGACCCCGGAAGGGTGAAGGAGGAGAATTAGACCCGGGAGGGTGAAGGAGGAGAATTAGACCCCGGGAGGGTGAAGGAGGAGAATTAGACCCCGGGAGGGTGAAGGAGGAGAATTAGACCCCGGGAGGGTGAAGGAGGAGAATTAGACCCCAGGAGGGTGAAGGAGGAGAATTAGACCCCGGGAGGGTGAAGGAGGAGAATTACCACAATATCTTCACTGTCTGTCCACACTTCTTTATAGTCAAAGTAAAACTTATTTGAATTATTATTATTTATTTTTTTAATCTACTTGAAAGTAATTTTATCTATAAGTATCTTTATGTTGCTAATTGGAAATGTGAGGGGGATTGACGGGGGGTAGAGGACGGGGATGAGATCTTCATTGTTTACCTACATGGATCCATATTAAAAGTCTATAAGTATCTGTACATCTCTGGCTCCCTGTGTACCTCAGTCGCCTGGTTGTCTCCTGTCATGTACCATAACATCACCTGGTTGTCTCCTGTCATGTACCGTAACGTCACCTGGTTGTCTCCTGCCATGTACCCGAAACATCGCCTGGTTGTCTCCTGTCATGTGCCGCAACGTCGCCTGGTTGTCTCCTGTCATGTACCATAACATCACCTGGTTGTCTCCTGTCATGTACCTCAACGTCGCCTGGTTGTCTCCTGTCATGTACCGCAACGTCGCCTGGTTGTCTCCTGTCATGTACCTCAGTCGCCTGGTTGTCTCCTGTCATGTACCTCAGTCACCTGGTTGTCTCCTGTCATGTACCTCAGTCACCTGGTTGTCTCCTGTCATGTACCTCAGTCGCCTGGTTGTCTCCTGTCATGTACCGTAACGTCTCCTGGTTGTCTCCTGTCATGTGCTGTAACGTCGCCTGGTTATCTCCTGTAACGTCACCTGGTTGTCTCCTGTCATGTACCGTAACGTCACCTGGTTGTCTCCTGTCATGTGCCGCAACGTCGCCTGGTTGTCTCCTGTCATGTGCCGTAACGTCGCCTGGTTGTCTCCTGTCATGTACCGCAACGTCGCCTGGTTATCTCCTGTCATGTACCGCAACGTCGCCTGGTTGTCTCCTGTCATGTACCGCAACGTCGCCTGGTTGTCTCCTGTCATGTACCGCAACGTCGCCTGGTTATCTCCTGTAACGTCACCTGGTTGTCTCCTGTAACGTCACCTGGTTGTCTCCTGTAACGTCACCTGGTTGTCTCCTGTAACGTCACCTGGTTGTCTCCTGTCATGTACCGCAACGTCACCTGGTTTTCTCCTGTCATGTACCGTAACGTCACCTGGTTGTCTCCTGTAACGTCACCTGGTTGTCTCCTGTTATGTACTGTAACGTCTGTCCGTCCGCTGTGGTGATCTGCTGGATGTACGTGGCCTCCTCCTTGTCTTCCAGGCCCTGTTCCTGGGACACTATAATGTGGTCCTGACCCAGGGCCTTCTGTAGCTGCTCCGGACTGATGGTCTGTCCTGCCTGCAGGGCTGTAACAAAGAGAGAAACAACAGCATCTCAGACAATAGCCAATAACAACACAAGTGGTTAACATTTCAAACAAACTGTAGCTGAAACAAAAATGTCCTCCAAATGGTATGGATGGAAATAGAGGACATCAGTGATTTATTCACCCAGTGAAATGACCTACAAGTTGGTGTAAACGTGTGTGTGTTCCTTACACTGTAGCATGGAGAGAGCCTCCTCGTCATTGCCGACTATAAAGGCCTGCTGCTGGGAGCCTCCTCCAGAATGGGTCTTCTTTGTCGGAGGGTCCTGGCTGTGGAGTCGCTCCAAATGGAACTTGAGGTGGCCGTTACGATTAAACCTGATAGGTGGGACAGACCATAATGGTTACCTCAGGCGCTTTCAAAACATATTCTGTACAACAAAAAAACAAACACAAAACATTCTAAGCTGGCGTCACCATCCCAACACTTCATAACAAAGTTTATTCTCACAACCTCAAGATGCCCTAATTGGTTGAATTACCTCTGTCCACAGATCTTGCAGGTGAAGGGCTTCTCGTTGGTATGAGTCATCATGTGTCTCCTCAGGTCCTTCCTGTTTTTGGAGGCAAAGCTGCAGCTGGGGCACTTGTGAGGCCGCAGGTAGGTATGCATGCCCATGTGGGTCTGGGAAAGGAATGGTACATTGATAACCAAATGATAACATGCTTTGGATAGAGACAAACTGTAATTCGCTACTAGGGGTCAATGCTGCCTTTCAATACCAAAAACATTTTTTGGGGGGCAAATTTATTAAAAGGGTTCATCTCAAAATCCTTCCTCAATTTATTGGGTGTGCTCTCCTCACCACCTTCTGAAAACGTCAGACGGTAGAGAATCAAATCAATCAAATTGATTTATAAAGTTCTTCTTACATCAGCTGATGTCACAAAGGGCTGTACAGAAACCCAGCCTAAAACCCCAAACAGCAAGCAATGCAGGTATAGAAGACCAGAGATCTGAGGGGAGGGTCCTCTACGCTTCCAAAGCCCTCCTCTAGAGAGGGCACAAGAAATCAAGGAAATATTGTTTTGAGATTTACACCCTGGCTGAGAAATGATAAAAGACCCACCTTGACGTCTGGCCAGGAGGAGGCAGTGAAGTCACAGTCAGGACACTTGAAGGTGGAGGGGTCAATATGGGCCCTCTTGTGGTTCTCCATGTCACTGCGGCCTTGGAACGACTCTGAGCAGATACGACAGGAGAACCTCTTTGGGTTGAGCTGGTTCTGGTCCAGGGGGGATGCCATCATGGAGGGGGAACCGGGGACCTCACTGCTTAGCTGAAGAGAGGGAGAGATGGAGGAAGAGACAGCAGATTACCTTCTCAGACATCTACAGTTCAACAGAACAGGGATGAGTTTCCCGAGAGTTTCAGAGCATTAACATCATCTTAGATACAGGAATTGTATTCCTGTGGAAACTGTTCTCTAACACCCCCTGCTACAGTATGTGGTATTCCTGTAGAAACTGTTCTCCAACACCCCCTGCTACAGTATGTGGTATTCCTGTATAAACTGTTCTGTAACACCCCCTGCTACAGTATGTGGTATTCCTGTAGAAACTGTCCTGTAACACCCCCTGCTACAGTATGTAGTATTCCTGTAGAAACTGTTCTGTAACACCCCCTGCTATAGTATGTGGTATTCCTGTAGAAACTGTTCTCCAACACCCCCTGCTACAGTATGTGGTATTCCTGTAGAAACTGTTCTGTAACACCCCCTGCTACAGTATGTAGTATTCCTGTAGAAACTGTTCTGTAACACCCCCTGCTATAGTATGTGGTATTCCTGTAGAAACTGTTCTGTAACACCCCCTGCTACAGTATGTGGTATTCCTGTAGAAACTGTTCTGTAACACCCCCTGCTATAGTATGTGGTATTCCTGTAGAAACGGTTCTGTAACACCCCCTGCTACAGTATGTGGTATTCCTGTAGAAACTGTTCTCCAACACCCCCTGCTACAGTATGTGGTATTCCTGTAGAAACTGTTCTGTAACACCCCCTGCTACAGTATGTGGTATTCCTGTAGAAACTGTTCTGTAACACCCCCTGCTACAGTATGTGGTATTCCTATAGAAACTGTTCTGTAACACCCCCTGCTACTGTATTTGGTATTCCTGTGGCTGGCTTACCTCTACCTGCTGTAGAACTCCATCCTCCACACCAGAGGTCAGGTAGTACTGGGTGTCTCTGTTCTCTTTGAGTGTTCTTGTTCCCTCCTGCTCTTCCTCCATGGGCTGGGGACTGCCCACGTCACTACTGAAAACACAACACATTGGAACACTGAAGTGGAAGTCAACTAAGTGTTTGATACTTTTTTGTAATGGGAGAAGAAGGTTATTTCAGCGCTTCAAAAATCATGTTAAAATATCGTCAAGAAATGCAAATTGTATAGCAGATCAGACAGAATGTCGCTCATTAGCTAATGGCCAGTGCCGCGTTGGCCAGGTGAGGCCAGGTTCTACAGTACCTGTATCCAGGTCCAGTGCTTTGTTCCATCTGTTCCACCACACTGAAGCCCTCTGCCCCCTCATAGGCCTGGATGGCTATCTGGGTAATCTCTCCATTCTCATTGGTCCCAGCCTCATAGACCTCCTGGACCTCTTGCACCAGGGTCTCCCCATTCTCAGACATGTGGAACGTCACAACCTAAAGGACCACAGCAGAAATGAAAAGGACTATACTTTATACTTACATTTATTTTTTTATATATATTTTTTTTACAAATGGGGAGGAGGGGGGGGGGCTACTTTTACATGTTTATTTAGCCATGGATATCATTAAAAATAAGCGGGGAGACGGAGGGAAAAGGAAATGCAGGACAGTGGTGTGATTGGGATTAGTGCTCACACTGGGGGGTTGGTACTGTATGTGCCTTAGGTGCGTCATTATCCTCGTTGTGCGGTACGGGGGGGATGCGACTCTGAAACACATCCTTTTAGAAAAAGGAAAAGCTCTCGATATAGTGTTTTTTCAGAGACCCCATACTGCACAACAAGGATGAGGAAATTAAATCGCTGGCTGGGGTAAATTGATACAAAAACTATTGGAATCGCAAAACAACAACAACAAGTGTCTGGCCCCTTCAAATGCAAAGGGAAATTTGGTTAAAAAAAAGGAAAAAAAGAAAAGAAAACACATTTCTCCTTTAATAGAATCTTCTGCAAAATCATTCGCAAGGAGATTCCTGCAAAAATATTATTTGAAGAAGGGGTCATCTTTTTTGCTTTTTCCCCTTCTACTCAGACACTTGATTCAAATAATCAACTCTTCACCAAGCCTTTGATTCCAATCAGGTGTGTGAGTGCTAAGGCAACGACTAAAAACTTGCATCCCTTTGGTTACCCAGGACCGGGATTAAGAAATTCTGATCTACCGGGTAATGACACTTCCTAAAGCACATATATACAGTACTAATCTAAATTGTGTCTGGACCCTCTTTATAACATGCAATTTACATACCGATTGAGATCTGGTGGTAAATAAGAAACATTACACTACACCAGCCTCAAATAAATAAACATCAAATAAACCTTTTGGGCTCCCCCGGTCGCCGAGGTAACCGCTGTCCAGGAGCCCGCTTTTAGAACCTCGGAGTCCGATGATTTCAACATCTGTACCTGAGGAGTACACACAGACAGACTGCTCATCCAATACACAACCTAGTCTGTCCCAATCACGAAGAGCTGTGTAGCAGTCCTGTAGGAATCATTACATAGGTCAGTAAAACACCAGAGGTCTACTCAATGAGCCAATGTGTGAACCAGCCAGTACCTGTAGTGCGTTTTCCACCAACTGTCTGGCGTTGCTCATATTCAACAGCAGATCCAGAGCATTCTGGGCTGACAGGTCCGAATTCCCGGCTGTGAAGATGGAAAGAGATGAAGACATTATTGTGTCATGCTTCTCAATGCATTATAAAACGTTACCATTGGGCTTGGTAGAGATCTTAGGCCATACGAAAGAGTCTGTTAATCTGTCCTTGGTGGGGCAGTTGGTCACTGAAGAAGGAAGAAAGAATATTGGAGGAGTGAAGACGAAAAATAACTGACCCTGTTCGTAAGTGATGGTGGTGTTTCCCATTGCATCTTGGGAGACTGAGGCGTTCTGCATTGTCTGCATGGCTTGTAGTGTGTCAGAATCCACTGCTACCTAACACGTGGGGGAAAAACAGTCAAACACTCCCTATCCAAAAACTATCCATTAGATATGATTCATTCCAAGTTACTAGCTTCTACTCTTCTTCCCTTAGAAGACCCACACAAACTCCTGTTCATCTCTGTATTTAGAGGCATATAGATATTTAAAGTATAATATATCTCTTCCCCAGGCGTACTATAGTGTTCTGTAGGCCCGCTGTGTCGTCGTGTTGCTGTTTGAGTTCCTCTATCTGTTTCTGGGTGAAGAAGGGTCTCCTCCTCCGCCTGACGGGCTCCTCAGGGTGCGTAGCGCTCCACTCCTCAAACGCCTCCGGGTGGCGACACTGGACGTGCAGACCCAGGTTCTTACGGTGCTTCGTCATGAAGTGGCACATCTCACAGGAGAACGGCTTTTCTCCTAGAGGGTGAAAGGAAGGCAGTGATCCTAAATGCTTCTGCTCCTAGTTACTCAACACCTTGAAGAGCTGAATAGGGGCGGCAGATATCCTAGAGAGGTTAGAGAAGAGAGCCATTGACCGAAGGGTCACTGGTTCAAACCCCAGGTTTTGGGGGGGGGGACGACGACTGGTGGAGAGTGAACCTGGCCTTGTGCTACCAATTTCTGTACTTACAGCATTCATATAAATAGGTTTTTCCCTTTAGCGTTAATTTTTTTTTTTTTTTACATTTGAATGCAACTGTTTATTAGGGCTGTCCATGACTAAAAATGACTTGGTCGATCAAAAGTCGTCTGTTCTTTCGATCCAACCGACTGGTAGAAATGTAAAACGTGTATTTTTCCATACATTGGGTATGTCTATGTGTTAAGAAAATAAACCATGTATGCATTGAGCTTGTCTGATGGTTTAAGCGCACTGTTCGATGAAATAAGCCAAAATGACTCAAGAGGGAGCCAGAGATCTAGATAATCAGAAGAAAAACAATTTCACCCAACCCGGTTGTCACCCTCCTGCTCCTACTGGCTTTGGCAGATTCTGCCGTTACCCTCTCCTGAAGTTGTAGGTAATAGGCTACATGAGGAGTCTGTAACCTTTCTCACGTGGAATGACCATTTGTGGTTTTATATATATAATACATATGCACATTTATGGTTTTATATATTATACATGTACATTTATGGTTTTATATATATTTTACATATGCACATTTTCCTGGAACAGTTTCATGTCATTTATAATAACATAACATAGTATCTGAAAATCATTGTTGGGTGGTCAATCAAAATGTATATCCAAATCTAAATGAAAATGATGAACCTAGAAAAGTAACTTTTATTGCATTGCCAACTATGTAAAAAATTGCCTTATGAAGCCAAAAAAATATATAATGTAAAACAGTGCAGCCTGCAGGTAGAAAACATCCTGATGAAAATAAATATCCTATAAATCACATTGGCTACACATGGCCTGTCTGCAATGAACTTAAAACATTGTATCAACTCTTAACTTGGGTCTGGCTCAAAGCTCTCACTAGCAAACTTTATTTATTTTATTTTTATTTCACCTTTATTTAACCAGGTAGGCTAGTTGAGAACAAGTTCTCATTTGCAACTGCGACCTGGCCAAGATAAAGCATATCAGTGTGAACAGACAACACAGAGTTACACATGGAGTAACTTACAACATTGTATAAAATATTCTGGGCCTTCAGCATGTCCTGTGCCAGTGAGCTCAGGACAGACACAGCTGTAGGCTATTTGAGCAAAAGATCAGAAGTAATCAAGTAGGTCTATTTTATGACGTTTCCACTGGATCAGATCATTTCCCCCCTTTTCACGCTGAGTGGTTATCGACAGGGGGAGAGAGAGATGGAGAGATTTTTCTAATACATTTGAGGAACTATTGTCATTCTCAATGTGATGTAAAAACAGACTTTGTTTGCTTGCTGTTTGAGATGAAGAAAACATTACTTTTGAGAAGCTCCACAGCTCATTAGTGGAGATATGTTAGACCAATCAGAAATACTATCAGGGCACATTTATATGCCAAGCTTTGCACGCAGGCTAGGTTAGCCTATAGGCCTACTGCTATGCGTAATCAGGTGTGTGTCCTTACTCAACAAGAGTAGCATAAGTTGTGGGATCTGTGAAAAACGTGTCATCTCCGACAATGAGAACGATAAAAGACTGGAATAATAATACCTTGAATGCATTAACAGACATTAACGTAATCAAACAAACATTGCAGATTAGAATTTATAGGAATTAACATGTAAATATACTACTGGTGATATATGTAATGGAGAATTGATAGACACGAACAATCAAAAGCAAACAATTCACACAATAAGTTATGAAACAATGAACGTGCACAAATTGGTCGGGAGAGAGCCCATTCTGGAGAGTGAAGTACATTGTGCATCCACAATCCTCTTCTTCTTTGTGCCGTCCCGCAGCCTCCACAATGGATTAGTTCACTGACATGGGCACGAATAAAATAATCTTGTGTGCCGTAAAAAAATTATATTTAAATAATAATATATACAAAATGTTGGTCGACAAAACAACTTATCGATCAAACAATCGACCAGTGGACTAATTGGGGTCAGCCCTACTGTTTATGTCAAATTGTTTTGTAGCTAGCTCTGGTTGTCCTGAACAGAACATGGTAAAACACATCATTGTGAGGATAAATATAAGGGCTGGACATGCAGATCAATGGAAGTCATAAATGACTTGGGGTCTCGGGAATGACAAGGTTTTAAGAGTCGGGATTAGGTGTAGAACTTACCTGTGTGTTTGATGGCCAGGTGAGAGACCAGGAAGTCCTCTTTAGAGGTTGAGTATTTACAGTAGTCACACTTAAAGGGCCGGTCGTTGGCGTGGGACAGCTGGTGGTTGAGCAGGAGCTTCTTGTTGTCACAGTCATAGTCACAGAACTCACACTTGAACCTGGTAGACAGACACATTAGACAGGCATTAGTTAGAGGATATTAACACTGTGTAGCGTATGATAAGGAGAAAACCTTTTGAAACAGGGAGGTACTAACTGAACTTCACAGTGCAAATTGCTACAGTGTGTAATGAATACCACCCTGGTTTCACAGGACTGACGATGTGTATGTTCTGCTGAGAGGCTATGTTCTGCTGAGAGGCGCAATGAAAATTGCGCTACTTCCTGTACTGACCTGCTGTTGTCAACACTCTGGATGTGTGTGAGGAGATGCATCTTGAACGTATATCTCTTCTTGAAGGACTTCCCACACTGGGAAGTCAAAACACAAACAGATATTTATAAAGATTTCAAAGAAAATCAGGAGATTAAAACTAGAACCCTGATTGATTTGAGTGGATTATTGGAATTGTTAATCAAGGTCAGATGGTGTGTTACCTTGTCACACATGTGTGGTTTCTCAGCACTGTGTGTCTTCATGTGCTGAGTGAGTCTCTTCTGCATGGGGTAGACTCTATGGCACACTGGACACGGGAACGACAACACCTTAGATACCTGCTGAGAGTCAGACAGACCACACTGGACACGGGAACGACAACACCTTAGATACCTGCTGAGAGTCAGACAGACCACACTGGACACGGGAACGACAACACCTTAGGTACCTGCTGAGAGTCAGACAGACCTGTGCAAATACATCTGGCTTGTACAGACAGACCATACGACTTCTATGGGATAACAAGATATCTTACTGGGTTTAAAACCTTTAATACATATTTCATAAACCTGCTGTGGCATAAAAACAAGATATGGCACTAGGTTTATAACATGTTTTTACATGGGATGACCTGGATAGAAAAAGTCTATCTAGGGTGGCCAACTATAGTAACTCAACATTTTATAGATTTAAAAAGGTGAAAATACTTACAGACTCAGACTTTGTTTTCCTGTGAAAGGATGAAAAATAAGTTACTGGAGCGAATGATTTGATTTGATGAATTAAAATCGATTAAGCTTAGATCGGTCTCCAGCTTTAAATAAAACAAAAAAACAATTAAGGTTAATGTGCCATTTTGGTCTGGTGATGTGAGTTGTAGGACACTCACATGTGAATGTCCCACACATGGTGTCAGGAGAGAACATATTGCTCCTGGTTACATACTGCTGAGTGTATGATAACGTCCTGTGTGTGTGTGTGTGTGTGTGTGTACATACTTGTCCTTGTTGTGTATTGCAGAGTGTCTAATGACGTCCTTCTTATACACACTGCTGTAGTCACACTCCTCACACTTAAAGGGCTTGTTCCCCTGGTGGTTAAACATGTGTTCCTGTTTAACACAGCAGAGAAAACAGGCTCTTACCATTCCACTGTGATTATTACAGACAGTACAGGGAACAGACCAGGCCTGAGATACAAGAGAAAAACTGAAGACTGATTCAATGATTAAAAAAAGCAGTGTAATTCATTTGCAATAAAGATGATGCTGTAATGAAGGCTATATACATTTGACTGACTGATCGGACTGTATGCCCCCGGGCCCCACTCACCTTGAGCGAGGACCAGCGTTTGCAACGGTAGTTACACTGCAGGCACTTGAAGCACTCTGGGTCGTTTCCTTGGTGAGAGTCTACATGGAACCTCAAGTCATCCTGGGACAGGAAGCGAGAGCCACAAATCCAACAGTTGTGAGGCCTCAGGAGGGGCTTCAGAGACGTGTAATATCTGGCGATACACACCGGTAGGGGGAGTGAAGGTATTTAGTTAGAAGATCTCTGTATGCGGCTACATCATGTAATATCCTTTCCAACAGTACAGATCTGTGCCGTATGCAATCACCATAGTTGCTGGAAGGAACAATGTAAAATGTTAAAATCCAGGTTATCCCAGGACAGTACAGGCATTCAGAGATACAGTAGTTCGTTTCAGGTGTCAGTAACATTGAGTCTTACTTCATGTACTTCTTGCATTTCTTGCGGAGAAACCTCTTGGAGGGTCGACCTCGTTTCCTGGGGAAAAACTCTGCCTCCTCCGGCCTCCCATTGGGTGACGGGTCTTTGTTCTCAGAGTCTGACTGGCTGATGCCGGCTTCCACTGCTTTTCCATTGGCCAAGGAATCTGGTCCGTTTCCCAGGTCTGAGGAACTGGCTTCCTCGGAGCCTTGAGGGTCCACACTCCCGATACGCTGCTTGAATGCACCCTCAGCTTCTGGACTCAGCCGAAACAAGGAAAATGCAGAGCAGGGATAAGAAACCTATTCAATAACAGCTTAGTGAATGAAAACAGCACACAATTGTCTTCTTGCGGTGATCTTTGGAAAAGGCCTTCAATTAAAAATTGAGAAGATGTGCAGAAACAGCGGAGTTTATTTGTCCAGTGAATGTGAGCATGGTGAGTGTATTGTTCCTTCAGTAGTACCCACCCTTGCTGTTGTAACTGCCCTCTGTGTAGGTGAACTTCCTGGGGCGTCCCACCCTGCGTCGGGGACGGTCTGTGGAGGAGCAGGGAGGAGGGGCAGGTTGTCTCAGCAGGGCAGGCTGTCTGCCCCTACAATCCTCATCTGCTGGGTTATAGTCACTGTCCTCTGGAGAGAAAAGAGGGAGGGAGAGAGTGAGTGTGTGAATCCCAAATCGACCACTAGCCGCTACACCCAAGTAACCAACCGACTGACCGACTGCCCAGCTGACCGACCGGCTATCGGTTTCATGTGACAAGTGCTTATATATTTAAAAAAAACTTGACATGGATCTCAACGTACCTTCAGAGTCATGGAGGGCCCCAGCGTCTACGATGTCTTCGTCCTCTGGCTCCTCAGGCTGTGGCTCTGGTTTCACCTCAGCCTGCTGACGGGCCAACGTATCACTACGCCTGGGCCGACCACGCTTCTTAGGAGGGGGGCCACCTGGAAGTCACAGCACACCACCAATCAGATCATTGTATTCCATACAGGACCATCAATCAGCTCAATCAAATCCAAATTTTACCTTTGGGGATTGATTTAGGCATATTCCTTTTAGTTTCTAGTGGAGCACAGAACCTCAGTTTAGGAGTTAATAAAGCACTCTTGTTTTATTTTATCATATTCCATACAGGCCTCGTTGGCAGAGCGCACGTTCGGTAAATGATAAAAGGGTTGTATTAGTCTATTTTCCCCAGGGGGATAAATAAAAGTTGTAACCTAATTAATTCAGCTGAGGATAAATAGTTTTAATCCAATTGTTTCAATTGAGGATGAATAAAGTTTGATTCCATTTGAATTCAGTTTCTGCCCTCAGATGTGTCTAGGTCTAAACCGAGGATCAATACTAGTGATTCATTTATAGATGGCTGCCTCCTGTACAGTATGTTTATGTGTCTTTCTTCCCTCAGTTCTCTCTAGATGGGATGGGGCTACTGTACCTGTGGGTTTGAAGTGCCTGTCTCTCAGTTCTCTCTAGATGGGATGGGGCTACTGTACCTGTGGGTTTGAAGTGCCTGTCTCTCAGTTCTCTCTAGATGGGATGGGGCTACTGTACCTGTGGGTTTGAAGTGCCTGTCTCTCAGTTCTCTCTAGATGGGATGGGGCTACTGTACCTGTGGGTTTGAAGTGCCTGTCTCTCATGTGGTTGATGAGGGTGTCTTTGGAGACGCTTTTGTAGGGACACATCTTGCATTTGAACTGCTGAACGATCACCACCTCCATCATCTCCTCCAGTTCAGCCATGGTGTGGGGGACGGTGACCCCTGGTCCTCTTCCAGCCCCGGCCCCCCCCTCCACGGCTAAAGTTCCAGACCCCCCCACCACGCCACCCTCCTCTCCCCTGAAAGGCCTCCCCAGACTGGGGGACCACTGAGGCTCAGGGGCCCCCTCAACCTCAGGCTCCAGGCGGGAGGAGTAGGTCCCACTGCTGCTGATGTAAGGGCCAGGCTGGCTCTCTGTGCACTCCATAGCCTCTGCTGAGCCCGCTGTGTCTGCCTGGGGGTGGTGGTGGACTGATCCCACAGTGTCTGCCTGGGGGTGGTGGTGGACTGATCCCACAGTGTCTGCCTGGGGGTGGTGGTGGACTGATCCCACAGTGTCTGCCTGGGGGTGGTGGTGGTCTGTGGAGGAGCCCTCGCCTCCCTCCCCTATCCCAGTGTACCACCCCGGGGAGGCCTCTGGGCCAGTGCTGCTGCTGGTGGTCTCCATGTAGTGGGAGTGCTGGGGCTGCTGCTGGTCAGAGTGCTGTGGCTGGTCTGGGTCCTGGTTCTGGTCTGGGCTCTTGTTTGGGTCCTCCCTTTGCCCTTCCCGATCCTGGTAGTTGGAACAACCGGGCTGCTCTGAATCTGCAGCAACAAACTCCACATACTGCTGTAGGGTTCGGTGACCCTGGGAGTGGTTAGACAGGGTTCGGTGACCCTGGGAGTGGTTAGGCAGGATTAAGTGACCCTGGGAGTGGTTAGCTCTGCTGCTGCTGTTGATGTAGCTCTGAGAGTGCTGCGGCCTCAAATCCTCTTCACACTCCAGGTACACCTCCGTCCCCGCACTGCAGTCCACAACATAGTGAGTATGGCTTCGTCGAATGCCGGGGGACGAGGGGTTGGAGTCGGCAGCTCCGCTACCCTCCACGTACCCCCGCAGGTCCTGGTCAGAGTTGTCGACTACACCGTACTCCGGGAAGCGGGACAGAGACCGGGACGAGATCCTAGTCTGGTCAGATTCCTCGTCGTCTACATACGAGGAGGACGACTCTCCAGTCTGGTCAAATCAAATAGTCAAACTTTATTTAAAAATGCATTTAAAAACACACTTTACCATAGAACAATGGAATAAAAGAAAGTGAAAAGCCATAAAGGAGATAAAACGAGAACGATTTTTAAAATAACAATTAAATCCTTGACTGAAAAGGTGTGTTTTCAAACGTGACTCAAAAAAACCTAAATTGTGTCTGCCCCTTACCTGGTCAGGTCCGTCTGCATCTCCACTGCTACAGTCCATGTACTGAGATGCGTGGGAGTGCTGGGGCTGGTTCTCCTGGTCTGGGTAATGGCTGCCAGAGGGCTGGTCTGGCTGGTCAGGGTTATCTAGCATGTCATAAAACATTTGATGAAAAAAAGAGGGACAGCGTTCACTTGAAATCTCTATGTTTCAATGTTCTGTCATGGCAACCCACTGGCATACATATTTCATACCCTGCATGTCTCCCTGGTCGTGGCAGGTGGAGGTAGGACCCTCTCCCAGAGCCTCGATGGTGATGCGGTGATGGCTGGACAGGGCCGAGGATGACGTGTGGGCTACCATAGGAGGGAGAAACAACACGGGTCAGACCTGGATAACTCTAGTTTTAACTCTGCTTTGTGGAAAGTAACTCTCTGTCTGGGTCTGGTACAAACCTGGATAACTCTAGTTTTAACGGTGCTTTGTGGAAAGTAATTATCTTTCCAGGGGACAAATAGTAACTACAACTATCTGAATACAGATGTCAGGAAGTGACTCCTTTTCTGAAACTATTGGATTGGCTGCCTTCAACTAATGGCAGGGCTGTGCCTGGAACTGCATGTTGGATTGGCTGCCTTCAACTAATGGCAGGGCTGTGCCTGGAACTGCATGTTGGATTGGCTGTCTTCAACCAATGGCAGGGCTGTATCTGGAACTGCATGTTGGATTGGCTGTCTTCAACCAATGGCAGGGCTGTATCTGGAACTGCATGTTGGATTGGCTGCCTTCAACTAATGGCAGGGCTGTGCCTGGCATGTTGGGCTGTGCCAATGGAACTGCATGCATGTTGGATTGGCTGCCTTCAACTGCAATTGGCTGCCTTCAACTAATGGCAGGGCTGTGCCTGGAACTGCATGTTGGATTGGCTGCCTTCAACCAATGGCAGGGCTGTATCTGGAACTGCATGTTGGATTGGCTGCCTTCAACTAATGGCAGGGCTGTGCCTGGAACTGCATGTTGGATTGGCTGCCTTCAACTAATGGCAGGGCTGTGCCTGGAACTGCATGTTGGATTGGCTGCCTTCAACCAATGGCAGGGCTGTATCTGGAACTGCATGTCAACCAATGGCTGCCTTCAACCAATGGCAGGGCTGTATCTGGAACTGCATGTTGGATTGGCTGTCTTCAACCAATGGCAGGGCTGTATCTGGAACTGCATGTTGGATTGGCTGCCTTCACTAATTGCAGGGATGTATCTGGAACTGCATGTTGGATATAGAAATAGAATGAATAGAGCACCTACAATCTCCCATCTTGACAGTTATAGTTGATCTACGCAATAAATGTATATCTGAACATTGTGTAAATGTCCATTCTCTTGAATGTCCATTGCCCCAGGTGTACATTATCAAGTCAAACCAATTAACTAATTATATTTTTGTACAGAGAAGTATAAATAAGTTGTGATGCTCAACTATTCCAATCTGACAGTCATTTCTTTAGAGCTTCTGTCCAAAGCGCGACATACACACATTCTTCCCATTTGTGTTTTTTTTTAATCAGAAATAATTGCTTATGCGTACCTTCACGTGTGTATGTGCAAAATACTACTGTTCTCAGATTCTTAATTTGATAGATTTTAGATATAAAAATGGGGTTTGGTTGCAAAACGCTATATATCAATAGTGTGCTGAAACGGAATGTTCGTGTCCTGTACACACACAAAACAATGGTTCTAAATAGTATCAGATAGGGGTTCTTCGGCTTGTAACTATAGCGGAACCCTTTTTGGTGATTTATAGAACCCTTTTGAAGGTTCAATAAAGAACCATTCTCATAAGTTTATATATGGAACCTTTGATTTGTGGTTGTTTCACCTAGCTATCTTAAGATAAATGCACTAACTAAGTCGCTCTAGATAAGAGCATCTACTAAATGACTAACATGTCAAACGTAAATCCTTGACATACATAATCTCATATTACTGTATTGATAAAGGTTTCATTTAAAAAAAATCTCATATATACACCGAGTGTACAAAACATTAAGGACGCCTTCCTAATATTGAGTTGCATCCCCTCAGAACACACTCAATCCGTCAGGGCATGGACTCTACAAGGTGTTGTAAACGTTCCACAGAGATGCTGTCCCATGTTGACTCCAATGCTTCCCACAGTTGTGTCAAGTTGGCTGGATGTTCTTTGGGTTATGGACCATTCTTGATACACACGGGAAACTGTTGAGCGTGAAAAACCCAGCAGCGTTGCAGTTCTTGACACAAACCGGTGCGCCTGGCCCCTACTACCATACCCCGTTCAAAGCCACTTAAATCATTCTTGCCCAATCACCCGCTGAATAGCACACATACACAATCCATGTCTCAATTGTCTCAAGGCTTTAAAATCCTTCTTTATCCTGTCTCCTCCCCTTAATCTACACTGATTGAAGTGGATTTAACAATTGACATCAATAAGGGATCATGGCTTTCACTTGGATTTGCCTGGTCAGTCTATGTCATGGAAAGAGCAGGTGTCCTTAATGTTTTGTATACTTAGTGTATATTGATGTCACAAAATGTATCATTTGTACAGTTCTTTATTAAAAGTGTAGTTATTTGTCACATTTGACTGTAAAATCAAGCAGTACTACCCATTTCTCTGCGAATGAGGTGGATATATAACGTTTTGCAACAAAACATGATTATTTGTCTCTGAAATAAAACCATCAAGCGACAGATTTCCAACTAATATAGGTCTGTCATTGAACAACACGATAAGATGGTGAAAAAACATCTCTTTCATAAGTTCTTTAAACAACAAAAGCTAATTTACCAACATTTCCTAATATATAGCTTTTTGAAATTAAACTTAATTTGATCTACCCAATACAATTTCTATCTTTACATTCTGTAAATGTCCATTCTCCTGAATGTCCATCACTCCAGGTGTACCTAATCAAGTCAAACCAATGACCCAGTGATATTTTGTACAGATAAGTGTTCTTGATCCAAAAACACACTATACCACCATTAAAGGGATAGTTTATTCAGAATACAAACATGATGTTCAACCTGCCTTGGCTGCGTTTGCTTCTGACTTCTTGACTTATGAAATATACTTATTAATTTCACTGAGGGAAAGGTGGGGAATGTATAACGTTTACATTCTGTCAGGATATGTTATTGTTAGCCATCAGGGATCCTCTGGGAGGAGAACAGACACAGTCTGGTACCAGTCACCATATCAGCCGTGAGTTTGGGAGGAGTGTTGCACTTTGGGGCAGGTCAGGTCAGATGAAGTGAGGAAGAACAGATATCACGAAAGGTTCTGTCTAGCAACAGAGATGCATTGGCTGTTCAGACGTGTAAGGAGGAGACTCAGCATAGGAGAAAGGGTTAAATATCAGTGCTTGTGTATTTTGTCTGTTCAGCTGTTCGACCCTTTGGGGTGAATAAACTTGATTTATGCTTTCATAGAGTCCGTCCAGTTCTTACTCTGACATTTAGACCCTAACAGCTGCATTAGCTGCATTCTCGCGAACACTCAACATTAAAACACTATTGGGCCTGTGTAAAAAAAAAATGTATTTACTTTTGAAGCAACATTTTCTTAGCGTGTTGTTCCATAATACTTTAGTAATATCATTTTAATTGTAACTTAATTGCAATGAGCGGAGAGTTTATGTAACTACTGTACACAGAAAAGCTCACCATCATCTGATCCTTGTAGTATCAAATACTGACCCTCACTGGTCTCTGCAGCTCCGTCCTCTGCACTGGTCACTGCTATACAACCTGGAGAACAAGGATACATAGATATTGACTGTGATGGACAGACTACATTACCCGAATGGAGTATGTTGGTACTGACATTGATTGTTACGCTTGTGTCTAATGTTTTATATATTTTCACGATTGACAGGAATCAAATTTCCTTCGGGGAAAATGTTTTCATTCCCTCACCATTCATGATGTCGGGTCCGATGGTAGACTCTATGATCTTGTCTATGGCTGATCCCAGATCTGAGGAGGTGGAGGCTGTCGAGTCAGACACCGCCGCGCTGGAATGAACCATCACCTGTAATAAAATATATGATATGACGTTTTTAAAAATGTATTTTTTTACCTTAATTTAACTAGGCAAGTCAGTTAAGAAAAAAAACTATCAGTGACATTCAACTAAAGTAGGTAAAATAACCATATATCAGTCAATCCAAGTCAAACCTAAAAGAAACACCACAGCTATTAGCTAAATCAATGCTAGTAAGGGGGGGGGGGTACTATGGGGTGAACCAAGGTGCGCTTGAATATTAGAGATGCTCACCTGGGCTGACCCAGACACCAGGATGGACTGTGTTACAGTGGAGACGCTGGTGGACTGGGCCACAGAGGAGGAGTCTGGGAGGTGGACGGTGGCCCTGTGGTGGGTGACATCCGTACTGGAACTAGTCTCTGGTAGGAACACCTGGAAACAGAAACACGGGTGAGAGGCATGGACACGGAGACTAACTCAAACATTAAGGTCACTCTGTGGATAGTCCCATATAGATGCTCTACAGATGGTCATACTGTCAACAAACTATCTGTTGATAAGCAACTGCTTGTTATGGCTACAGTTAGGGTTAGGTTGAGAATAAGGGTTAAGGTTAGTAGATAGTTAGTTGAAATGTTGTTGACATTTATTGAACATCTATAAACCATCTATTTGGAACTGTCCAAAAATAAAAGTGTTACTAAAACACTAGAGCCCCTACCAGGACAACCAAACATAGTGTTACTAAAACACTAGAGCCCCTACCAGGACAACCAAACATAGTGTTACTAAAACACTAGAGCCCCTACCAGGACAACCAAACATAGTGTTGATAAAACACTAGAGCCCCTACCAGGACAACCAAACATAGTGTTGATAAAACACTAGAGCCCCTACCAGGACAACCAAACATAGTGTTACTAAAACACTAGAGCCCCTACCAGGACAACCAAACATAGTGTTACTAAAACACTAGAGCCCCTACCAGGACAACCAAACATAGTGTTACTAAAACACTAGAGCCCCTACCAGGACAACCAAACATAGTGTTACTAAAACACTAGAGCCCCTACCAGGACAACCAAACATAGTGTTGCTAAAACACTAGAGCCCCTACCAGGACAACCAAACATAGTGTTACTAAAACACTAGAGCCCCTACCAGGACAACCAAACATAGTGTTACTAAAACACTAGAGCCCCTACCAGGACAACCAAACATAGTGTTGCTAAAACACTAGAGCCCCTACCAGGACAACCAAACACAAACGTCTTTGGATCCTTGAAAAAGTGCTTTATAAAATGTATTATGATTATCATTACAAACACACTGTACCATTAAGTATCTCTTGTATGTTTACATAGCATTAAAGGTTGATGATCCTGAACAGTTCAGATAGTGTTGTTGTTAATACCGGGACCCCCTCTGAGCTCTGTCCCACGTGGCAGTCTGACTCTGGGGCAATGCCGTGGTGGTGCTGGCTGTGATGGTGGGATGCTGCATCACTGCTGTCTGCCGACATGGCCTCTGAGGACTCCATGGCCATACCGCTCTCCGACGGCTCCTCCATTCCGGACCCCGACGGACCCACATCACTGCTGCTCTCCACCTCTATCTCCCCTTCCATCTAGCATAGAAAATAATATGGTCCATAGCAGAGCTTTTAGAATAGAATGTTCATTTTCCCCAGAGGGAACTTCAGTATCCAAAGAGAGACTGGGTGACATGTTCAGTGTGTGAGGGAATCAAACCCACAAGAGCATTGGACTAGTAACCAGAAGGTTGCAAGTTCAAACCCCTGAGCTGACAAGGTACAAATCTGTCGTTCTGCCCCTGAACAGGCAGTTAACCCACTGTTCCTAGGCTGTCATTGAAAATAAGAATTTGTTCTTAACTGACTTGCCAAGTTAAATAAAGGTAAAATAAAAAAATAAAAAACCTTGGCAGGTGTTGAGGGGCGACAGGGTAGCCTAGTGGTTAGCGTGTTGGACTAGCAGCCGAAAGGTTGAAAGTTCAAATCCCTGAGCTGACAAGGTACAAATCTGTTGTTCTGCCCCTGAACAGGCAGTTAACCCACTGTTCCTAGGCTGTCATTGAAAATAAGAATTTGTTCTTAACTGTCTTGCCTAGTTAAATAAAATAAATTGTCAACATAATACTGTAACTCTTGGGCCATCTGACCCATTTCCATGCTTAGGAATGGTCACACACTACACTAGAGATATCTATATTGATGATGGATACCAGTTTTCAACTATCATACGTCTATCGAATAGACTAAGAATAGGCTAATGCCAGAAGATGGATGGATATGTAGATATATCCATCCATCTTCTGGCATTAGCCTATTCTTTCACAGGGAGTGTACTTTTAATTGGATATTGATTGTGTGAAATGCCCTTAAAAAAATAATTGCAGTTTATTGCATATCAGTTTAGAGGTGTTTCTCTAGAGTAGCATTCGTGAGGGTGCTTTGTTGAACGGACTCCTTTCTGTGGGTCTTTGAGTGTGAAGGTAAACAATACCACTGATGAACATACAGTAGCTATCGAGCTAGTTAGCTAGCTACATGGCTAACTGTAACTTAACCACATTGGACGTGGTTTCTTCTTCTTTGTGCTTAGATAGCCAAAGTGAAAGCCACGTTTACTAGCAAGTAGCTAAACCAGCTAATAATAGTAGCTTTGCTAGGAAGACAGCAAGGTTAGTTAGCCAGCTAACGTTAGTTCTTCGATAAGCCAGTCAGATCCTGATAAAATAATACTGCTGACACGAGGTCGCACAACACATGCAACAAGGTCGGGTGGCATAACAGGTCAAATATAGCCATTTATTATCGTTTTTAGTTTTTGACGGCTATAGCTAAACACACCTGGAGTCGAGCGTGTAGCTAATAACGACCCCACTCTTTATGATTTAAACAAGCCTAGCTGCCCTCCCTCTTGCCTGCTCCGCCATTTTCCCGACCAGCCTTGGTTTTGCATTCAGGCATTATAGAACCTACCAAAGCGTGGGGCCTCAAGGGCCTCAGCAAAAACAGATTGTCCAACGCTCGTTCCTGAAGAAAATGTAATTAATTTATCTATATAAACACGAGATCCTGTGGGATATTTTTTCACTTACCGTGTATTGCGAGTTGAATTCGTTTATGACTTAGTAGACACGACAAACAGTATAAGAAGTTGTACGCGATAATTGCTACTCCATTCTAGTCGGGCGCCATCAGTATCTCCTTGCTTCCTGTTCGACAAAAACCGGATCTTATTTCTCTGTTTTGCTAAAGTGGAAGCCGCTTTAGAAGGTGCTCCTTGCATTTTTATTATGTTAAGGGCAGCTTTCCCCTCCAATTAATCGTATTAAACGATTATATTCAATAAAGAGAATGAAGAGTATATTTAGATGTTTGGGGAAAGTATATGATTATTGTTTCCAGAGGAATATTACAGAATTTGACTACGAGCAGCGCAGTTAATTTTCAAGTGTAATATCGAGGTTCTTACGATGTTGCATCAAGCTGCTTCTTACGATTGTAAAATACCATCTTGATGATTGTATAACCATGGTTAGATGTTACAATGTATCTATTTACTTAGATTTCTTATAATGTGGCAGTGGCACCTTAATAACGCTGGATGTTTGGCTCTGTCAGCTGTGTGGACATTCAACAACGACAAAAACAGGCATAGCTCCCAACTATTATGCGGAACCTCATTGTGTTGACAGCAGAGAGGAAGAGGCCTGGTGACCGCTGCACAATATGATTAGTTAGCTATATAGTTAAAATGACAACAACTAATAATGAAGTGCTATTTGTTTATTGAATTTCCAGTTCTAATACAAAACATTGATTTACTTACGAAATAACTTAAACGTGATGGAGACACCATTGCGTGACATCCAGTGCAAAAATACATGGCTTTTTGAGCCAGTTCAGAAATATAAAATAACACCAAATAAACCAACATTGCATTGTTGAACACAAAAATAAGACTAGAGGGTAATAATACATACAAATTCATGGCTCATCAAAAAATATCTGCGCCAGGCAGATAGGCTTAAGCACCAACAGATTGTGAATCGGATCTGCTGGTGCTGAAATCGTTATTTCAGGGCAGTGGTTATGTGTCTCTAGACCCTACACTAGAGGACAATAAATCCATTTACTCACACAGTTAGAAGGAAATTGCCCGTACATGTGTATCATTTGGTTTGACCTGAATCAACTGGACGGGGGGCAATATTTCACCGTCTTAAAAAGCACACAAAGTGGGGCGTCGTTTCAACTTTACAAACGGCACCCCATACACCAACAGTACCACAAGCACGCATCTGCATAATTCTCGCATCAGAGATCCCCTTTTATAGCCTCAGGAGAGACAGAGAATGGCATAGCAATACGTTGGCAAGACAGCACAAACAAATCTGGGACTCTAAGAATGAACATCCTGTTGGAAAGGTTCTTAAAATATTCAGCCCAGAAACAGTGCCATAGAAATATTCATACTAGAACCAAGATGGCCCCTTAGACCGTCACGAAATACTGACTTGAATGGGGATACTCATTCTAGTATGTCAATTTCTATGGGTAAAGTAGCTCAGTAGCGGAAGTTGGAGGAGTCGGTACACTTCAGGATGTCGTACTTCACGTATCCCACACGGTCTACCTGTCTCCTAGAGTTCATTCGCCAGTAGAAACGATCCCGACAGAAGTAGATGTGGCCTAGAGTAGGAACAATCACAATAGGTTATGAGGAGTTAAACATGATTGTGAGTTATAACGTGATTGTGAGTTACTACATGATTGTAATGTGTCTAACTTTGATAAGAAAGTACATACTAAACTGACAGTTTGCTGTAATATTTTTTGCTTTGTGTAGAATAAAATATAAGGCCCTTTTTAAAGGTCTACACACAGAGTAAATTAATAATTTAATATTTACCCTTGAAGTGGAAGACATCATGAGCATCATTGGGAACACCCCCGAAGACGATGTCTGTGAAGCGGGGATATCCCTTGTCGATATTCTGGCCCTTCACATCCAGCCTGTAAGGATCAGATACATTTGGTTTGGTTATTACAAAACATAGACCTACAGATACAGTAAATAGTTAGAGGTTGAACCTTGATCCTTGAGCTCTTCTGATCCTCTTCATCGTCTAGTTACTTTTTAGGTCAGTATTCTCTAGGTTATGATAATATATCTTATAACAATATTCTACTGCTTAGCAGTCACTTTTATCCAAAGCAATTTACAATAGTAAATACAATACAATGAGTGCATGCATTTGACGCGATGACGATCCCTTCAGAACTTGAACCCACAACCTTATCTCAACACCCCCTACTTCCTAAACTCAGGCTTTTATTTCTCATGTGTTTTTGTTCTACCTTATGTTCTTTTTAGTACTACATTGATATTGATTACTGCATTTTTTTGTGTGTTTTAGAGCTTGCAAGAAAGGTATTTCACTGTACTTGTATACGGGACATTGAAACTTGACTCACCTCCAGTAGTTCTCTCCACTGAAGAGCAGCACCTTGCCTTTCCCTCTCTGCAGTGCTCCCTCCACCTTCTCTACAGTAGAGGGCAGACCCAGTTTGTCAATGCTGCGGGGTCCCAGGAGACTCTGTCCTGTATACACCCAGAACCTGGTGCCTGTGGGATAACAGAGACAAAGCTTAGAGTCTGTGTGTTTTTGTGTGTGTGTGTGTGTGTGTAAAAATCAGAATTCTGTTTACCTGAGAAGAAGTAGATTTTCTTTGTCACAAGGTCCTCAAAGGCTGTGTCAATGACGGCCGGCAGAGCTGGCCACCTCTCAGACATGGAGAACGGACCCTTCAGTCCACCGTCAGTCTTGCTTGACAACCTCCAATATTGCCTGTTGAATCAGCAAAAATACATCACAATTATGAATTTAGCAACAATGTATAATTATTTTTTACATTGTAAGATAATGGGCTAAAATTTCATAAGAAATTGTCGCTATAATGGTTCAAAAAGTGTTCATGAGCGCTTATGGTCCTTGTGGTGTAGCTGTTCTTAGTAGTGAAAAGGTAATCCAGTGTAAGGAATATGTGAATCCTTGGCTTGTTTATTTACATTCTGTCCTGTACTCTTACATTGTATATCCTGTTTTTCTCTCAGGTTATCTCTCCCTTAGCCCATAACTCTATCTTGTATCTCTCTCCAGTTATCTCTCCCTTAGCCCTTAACTCTATCCTGTATCTATCTCCAAGTTATCTCTCCCTTAGCCTATAACTCTATCCTGTATCTCTCTCCAAGTTATCTCTCCCTTAGCCTATAACTCTATCCTGTATCTCTCTCCAAGTTATCTCTCCCTTAGCCCATAACTCTGTCCTGTATCTCTCCAAGTTATCTCTCCCTTAGCCCATAACTCTGTCCTGTATCTCTCTACAGTTATCTCTCCTTTATCTAACAACTCTTGTTGTGAGGGGCACAACACCCATTTAACATCAAAGCCCTCAAAAAGGTTCTACTGTCGGACCGCAAAGCAACCTTCTTTTTTAAAAGGTTGCTCACCCATCCTTGAAGAAGTGCAGGTCTCCATCGATCTCTGTGATGGCGTCGAACTTGTTGATCTGGCAGGCGTCCTGGGATGGGTCCACAGGGTGTGTAGTGGTGGGGCTGGTAGTGGTGGTAGTGGAGGTGTTTGGCTCAGGCTCGTCGCTGGGACCAGGTGTAGGGATGGTGGGCCCAGGGGGTGTGGGGTCAGGGCCTGTCTTGGATCCTGGGTGGGAAGATAGTGGGAAGGAATGCAATGAATAACATTTAACTATTGTCATTGTTGTTCCATTACCAACGGGTCTCTGTTGTGATAGGGGGAAATACTGCGTTGTTGTATGTATGTTGTGAATTCTGTGGGATCACATGATATTGCAGCCTGGTGCAAGGTCTGTTTGTTTCGCCAACTCCTATGGTAGTTGTCAGTCAAGAAAGCGCGAACAGATCTAGGACCAGACTAGGGATATTGTGTAATCATGTCATATTGTGATAATATCATACCATAGAGATACTGAATGCCCTCAACATCATCTTCATGCAGGGAGAAGTCTTCCACGTAGCTGTACATGGGATACATGAGGGCGTCTCTGATGTTGGAGTGGTCCAGACCCAGGGCATGACCAAACTCGTGGGCCGCAACCAGGAACAGACTGTAGCCTGAGAGAGGAGAGGGTGAGTAGAAACACGTCATTAAGTCAGTTGTGGTGTGCACCTATGACCTGAGTGTCAGTCTGCTATCATGCCAACTACCCGTCAATCATTGTCACGTTTGGCTGTAAAATTACAGTAATGGAGTTGGCTCGAGCACAAACAGATCTGGGATTAGGCTATAGAAGGAGACAACAGATCTGGGACCAGGGTATAGAAGGAGACAACAGATCTGGGACCAGGCTATAGAAGGAGACAACAGATCTAGGACCAGGCTATAGAAGGAGACAACAGATCTAGGACCAGGCTATAGAACGAGACAACAGATCTGGGACCAGGCTATAGAAGGAGACAACAGATCTAGGACCAGGCTATAGAATGGGACAACAGATCTGGGACCAGGCTAGTGCACCTACAGTAATATACATTTTCCACACTATTGAACCAAGATGAGCTACACTGCACTAGCCTGGTTATGTATATACCTAGAATCGTGCTTGAAAGGGCAATTTCAAAGTAAATGATCTGAGCCAGCAGTTTGAGTCAGCATGGTAGGTGCCCTGACGTTGTCTCTGACTGTCAGCCAGCAGTTTGAGTCGGCATGGTAGGTGCCTGACGTTGTCTCTGACTGTCAGCCAGCAGTTTGAGTCGGCATGGTAGGTGCCCTGACGTTGTCTCTGACTGTCAGCCAGCAGTTTGAGTCGGCATGGTAGGTGCCCTGACGTTGTCTCTGACTGTCAGCCAGCAGTTTGAGTCGGCATGGTAGGTGCCCTGACGTTGTCTCTGACTGTCAGCCAGCAGTTTGAGTCGGCATGGTAGGTGCCCTGACGTTGTCTCTGACTGTCAGCCAACAGTTTGAGTCAGCATGGTAGGTGCACTTACGCTGTCTATGTCACTCACCCCTATCTGGGCAGAAGCCCCATTTCGTGTCTGCGTCAAAGTCGCTGGTGGTAGCGCACCACAGCCTGCCGTCTCCCCGTCCCTCGCTGGTGCATGAGTCATACTTCTTCCCCAGGAAGACAAAGGGGAACTGGCACGGCTCTCCCTCAGAGTTTCCACCAATCACAGCCGTATCTGTCATAACACAGACACAACACTATTAGGGAACATGTGTCACTCTAGCTGTACTTGATTGTGGTTTCCTGGAGCAATGGAAACATTGGAATAGTCCCAAAAATGCAAACCCCGCCCATCTGACTCTCCAGACAGGATCAATAAAACATTAAAAGTATTTGAAAGAAAAATAATACTATTTGAACCCAGGTCTGGTAGTTGTGACAGTGAATCTCCCTCACCTCTGTTGGGACAGAAGCCATACTTCTTATCCTTGTCAAAGTTGTCTGTGGTGGAACACCAGCGGTATCCATCACTGCGACCCTCTGTCGTGCAACCTTCATATGTCTCCCCCAGGAACACGAAGGGGAACACACATTCTTTGCCGTTGCTGTTTCCGTCGAATGTGTACAGAACTGTGCGTGAGAAAAAGGAGAGAGGGAGCGAGAGAGAGAAAGAGGGAGAGAAAGAGGTAGAGAGAGAGGGGCATATGATTAGAGGCATGTCAAAGAAAACTCGGTCTAAAATACTTTCTGACCAATCATTCCTCTCAAGTATTAACTGTCAATCTTACGTTCACTTGGACAGAAGCCAAATTTCTTGTCTCTGCCGTAGTCGGCTGTGGTGGCACACCAGGGCAGGTTGTCAGAGCGCCCCTCTGTGGTGCAGGTGGAGTACTCTTTGCCCTCGAAGGAAAAAGGGAAGTGGCACAGGGCACCCTCTGCGTTGCCAAAGCTAGTCTTCACAGCTGGAACAAAAAAAGTGATGTTTTTATTGGGAGCAATTGGGGAACAATGTGCTATGTCAAACATGATTAAATACATATAGTAAGATGGTTCACTGGAGCTCAAGATTTCAATCCTACAGATGACGTGGAGAATTTGGCAGAGGCACATAGTTCAGTTCAATCTCAGTCAATAAGATGCTTCAAATGGGCACTACGGGGTGACCTAGCACCATCAAGTACTGACTGACTGAAACAGCCAGGATTGACTATACACCTCCATGCTGACCTGCTCCTTTGCCGAGGGTCCAGTTTTCGTCGTCGTCAAAGTGGGCGTCTCCCTGTAGGCCCTCACCAGGGGGGAAGGCGTGGGCCAGAAGGCCGTCCTTACCATCGAAGGGGTAGCCGTCTCCATGATCTGGAAAATAACAAGGCAATGAATTAATGCCATTAATTTCATGCAGGGTTGGGGTTAATCGTATTTCAATTTGGTCAGTTCAGTTCCTTCCTTTCATGTTTCTTCAATAAAGATTCATTTGGATGTGTATTCTTCAACTTAGATATTAAAAATGTAAATGTTCTGGGAGGCCCGAGGCTGTTTAATTGATGCTTTCAGAGATTGTATGACACATATTGCATAGCCTTGAAATCCAAAACTGACATGCGCCGTTTCACTGAAGTGAAACAATGGGTGAAAAACAGCGCGTCCGTTTGAATCTCAGGCTGTGTACAGTTACTGCAGCCCTTCTTACCTGCTTTTCCAAAGGACACCATGATGTCAGCGGTGCCGTCGAAGAGTCGCGTGAAGGTGAGAGGGGTGACATCACTCCACACCTTGAAGGCTCTGGCGAAGGCGTCGTCTATCAGAGAGGCTTCCATGTCTGGAGAGTAGTTCAGGATCCTAGAGAGAAAAGCAAATCACCTATGAAGGACACTGAGGCTTGAACGACCACATGTTTAGCTACTTGCTCTGTTTGCTATAAATCATATAGTATTTCCAGGCCATTGTTACACGGTGCACACCTGCCTTTAACGTCTCCCCACACTATACTTGTAACCCTAACCTCGTCCACACGCTCAATTGCTACCGACTGGGTGGATGAGATTAGCCTCAACCCTAATGCTTAGAACCCTAAACCAGTCCCACATAATCCCCTTCACAGTACCTGTATGTAACATCATGATGATCCCATTTCAGGTCCCCGTCAAAGGTCTGGTAGGAGCGTATATCAGGGACCCCACAGCGAGGTGCCTTCATTGCTGCAACCGTAGACTTGTCCAGCGTCCCTGTCTCCTCCAACCCCATCTGCCTCTGCATTCTCATCAGAGCCTTGGAGGTGGACACCATAGACTGGAAACCACTGCGGTGCTGAACATTCATGTAGCCAAACCTCTTCAGGTAGCTCTGGAGGTAGGAAATAATGAATGCAATGAGATTTAATAGATAATTAGATCATTGCAAATAAGGAGATTGCAACTGTTGAGATGATTGCATATAAATAGAAATTACTCCATTTAGATTGATTGACTTTAGGTTTATATTATGTCATGACATTGACACACGATGGACAATTCGCCAAATGTATTTTAGCAATCCTCCACACACAGCCCAGGCTGTATGTTTTATTTTCAGGACAAATGAAATCTGTTTATAGATTTAAAAAGCTGGAACATTTAATGCGTCTCTATGCATCTGCTACTCACTTCTGCCAGCTCCATATCCGTCATGTTCTTGAGGACATCTCCAGGGAAGGTGACAGACACGGTTTTCTCCAGGGGAACGCACCATCCACCTACCGTGCACATAGCCAACACTAGGAAAACCAGAACTCTATGGTGAGATCTCATGGTGAGACCAAGGTAAGATGAAAGTTGCCCAAAGTAATAGAGAAGATACGATGTGATGTGCCAGACAGCCAATGAAGAGACTCTTAGTGACAATAACAAAGCTTGCAGTGGATCACTGTTCCTTGAAGTTTAGTGGATAGGATGTTCTTCTTTGGTGCTTTGTGCTTTGGGTTCAGTATTTATGCTCTCAGTCTTAGTCACCCTCTTAACCTCCACCCCCTTTCTCTCTCTCTCTCTTTCTCTCTCTCTCTCTCTCTCTCTCTCTCTCTCTCTCTCTCTCTCTCTCTCTCTGTCTGTCTGTCTATCTCTCTCCCGGTCATTACTCCTCCCTATGGGAGTGAGCATTATGTTATTGTTCAGGGGGTTTCCAAAATGTAGTAATCTACAAATGTATCCCAATATCTAACTTTTTTTGTTCCGTTTTGACATGTACAGGAGATTGGTGTAACCTTAATTAGGGAGGACGGGGGCTCGAGGTAATGACTGGAGTGGAATTAGTGGAATGATATCAAATACATCAAACACATGGTTTCCATGAGTTTGATGCCGTTGCATTCGCTCTGTTCCAGCCATTATTATGAGCTGTCCTCCCGTCACCAGCCTCCACTGACGAGGATAACATACACAGTTGACTGCTGAACAGGTAATCAAATGGCTACCCGGTCTATTTGCATTGTGTGCCCCCCTCACCCCCCCAATCCCTTTTTTATGCTGCTGCTACTCTCTGTTTATCATATATGCATAGTCACTTTATCTATACATTCATGTGCATACTACCTGAATTGGGCCGACCAACCAGTGCTCCCGTACATTGGCTAACCGGGGTATCTGCATTGTGTCCCACCACCCACCAACCCATCTTTTACGCTACTGCTACTCTCTGTTTATCATATATGCATAGTCACTTTATCTATACATTCATGTGCATACTACCTGAATTGGGCCGACCAACCAGTGCTCCCGCACATTGGCTAACCGGGGTATCTGCATTGTGTCCCACCACCCACCAACCCATCTTTTACGCTACTGCTACTCTCTGTTCATCATATATGCATAGTCACTTTATCTATACATTCATGTGCATACTACCTGAATTGGGCCGACCAACCAGTGCTCCCGCACATTGGCTAACCGGGGTATCTGCATTGTGTCCCACCACCCGCCAACCCATCTTTTACACTACTGCTACTCTCCGTTCATCATATATGCATAGTCACTTTAACCCTATCTACATGTACATACTACCTCAATCAGCCTGACTAACCGGTGTCTGTATGTAGCCTCGCTACATTTATAGCCTCGCTACTGTATATAGCCTGTCTTTTTACTGTTGTTTTATTTCTTTACCTACCTATTGTTCATCTAACACCTTTTTTTGCACTATTGGTTAGAGCCTGTAAGTAAGCATTTCACTGTAAGACTGTACACCTGTTGTATTCAGCGCCCGTGACAGATAAACTTTGATTTGATTTGATTTGAACAGGGTATGCCGTAATGGCCCAGAAATCCATTGTTTTCATTTCCTGTACGAGGTTTATGGGAAAAGCACCTGCTTGACATGTTTATTCAATGGTCATATTCATCTGTGAGGTTTAACCAGAGGTTGTGTAACTGTGACACATGTGGAAGATAAATGTAAAATGTAAAATAATACACACACTTCTGTTATCTAAAATAATACATTGTAGCCTCAAAAAAATAAAAATGGTCTTTAAATAAAGATTGCTTCCACTTTTCTATTTTCAGACTTGGAAAACTGTGACTGACTGGGTCAAGCTATAACTACTGCACTGACAACTGTCTTAAGATTTACAGGTGTAGCCTAGTGGTTAGAGCATTGGAATAGTAACCGAAAGGTTGCAAGTTCAAATCTCTGAGCTGACAAGTTAAAAAAAATCTGTCGTTCTGCCCCTGAACAAGGCAGTTAACCCACTGGTCCCCTGAACAAGGCAGTTAACCCACTGTTCCCCTGAACAAGGCAGTTAACCCACTGGTCCCCTGAACAAGGCAGGTAACCCACTGTTCCCCTGAACAAGGCAGTTAACCCACTGGTCCCCTGAACAAGGCAGTTAACCCACTGGTCCCCTGAACAAGGCAGTTAACCCACTGTTCCCCTGAACAAGGCAGTTAACCCACTGTTCCCCTGAACAAGGCAGTTAACCCACTGGTCCCCTGAACAAGGCAGTTAACCCACTGGTCCCCTGAACAAGGCAGTTAATCCACTGTTCCCCTGAACAAGGCAGTTAACCCACTGTTCCCCTGAACAAGGCAGTTAACCCACTGGTCCCCTGAACAAGGCAGTTAATCCACTGTTCCTAGGCTGTCGTTGAAAATAAGAATTTGTTCATAGCTGACATGTCTAGTGAAATAAAGGTAAGAAATAACGTTCTCTGTCTTTCCCCACAGATCAATGAGGTAAGGGTCATCATGATATGACTGAAAGTTGTCATTGAACTAAATCCAAATGATACAAACTTCATAAATTGTTACAGAAAGTCATGTTTTTATATATATATATATATAATACACAAATAAAATGCTTCTAACAACACAATTAATTTCACAACACGGCTTACTGAACATGTCCATGTAATAACGACGTTGCAATACGGTCTGTGGTCAATTTGTTTTAGGTAACGAGCTACATTAATGTCACCATAACAGGTGACAGATCATCACCTAAATCATTGTGATCAAACTGCCCCATATTAGGTCATAGGAGTATCAGTAGTGTGTGTTTCCCAACTAAGGAGATCTTTCATCATTCAAGAGTGGGTTTTATTTCCAGTCCAAGCATCTTACATAGGCCTATGTAGTCTCAGTGCAACAGCTTTACACATACAGAGTAGAGTATTGGTTTGGTCTTCTGCTCTCCAAAACAAAATGGAGACAATGACCCCCGAAAGACCAGATACAACGTAACCTATTATTATGATGTGGTTATGTGGTTAATTTCTTCTGTATATAGCAGCATTTCAGTGAAGCAGGAAGAATGACTCAAACCTGCATGAGGGGCTTTTTTTTCTATGAGCACACAGCTGACAACACCCCCTCTGTCCCCATATACACTAGACCAGATGTGATGAGAAGCGGTCTACAGCTGGGAATGATCCAGGTGAGGATACAACTATAGACATTGAATAATCACATTCGTTCTAGTTCTGTAGGCAGGACGTGAGGCAAGGGACTGATGGGAAGCGTTGTCCTACTTTCTGCCAGTGGTTGGTGACAGGCTGGTTGGTTTTTCTCAGAATTATTGGTAAAGGGATATGACAAACAACACCAAAGAAAAGTTGCCATATCCGTTAGGATATTGTATGAGCATATCTTGTGTCTTATCATGATAGCTGTCCAAGATGAAAAAATATATTTACTCGATCAACATACACAATTCACTTCAGTTTACAGTATATACAGTAGCTTTGATGCATCTGGTATACACATACAGTAACAGCCTAAAAAAATTATACTGCTCCAGTCAACATACTGCTCCAGTCAATATACTGCTCCAGTCAACATACTGTTCCAGTCAACATACTGCTCCAGTCAACTAACTGCTCCAGTCAACATACTGCTCCAGTCAACATACTGCTCCAGTCAACATACTGTTCCAGTCAACATACTGTTCCAGTCAACATACTGTTCCAGTCAACATACTGTTCCAGTCAACATACTGTTCCAGTCAACATACTGTTCCAGTCAACATACTGCTCCAGTCAACATACTGCTCCAGTCAACATACTGTTCCAGTCAACATACTGTTCCAGTCAACATACTGTTCCAGCTCCAGTCAACATACTGTTCCAGTCAATATACTGCTCCAGTCAGCATACTGCTCCAGTCAATATACTGCTCCAGTCAGCATACTGCTCCAGTCAATATACTGCTCCAGTCAACATACTGCTCCAGTCAATATACTGCTCCAGTCAGCATACTGCTCCAGTCAATATACTGCTCCAGTCAACATACTGCTCCAGTCAATATACTGCTCCAGTCAGCATACTGCTCCAGTCAACATACTGCTCCAGTCAACATACTGTTCCAGTCAACATACTGCTCCAGTCAACATACTGTTCCAGTCAATATACTGCTCCAGTCAACATACTGCTCCAGTCAACATACTGCTCCAGTCAACATACTGTTCCAGTCAACATACTGCTCCAGTCAACATACTGCTCCAGTCAACATACTGCTCCAGTCAACATACTGTTCCAGTCAATATACTGCTCCAGTCAATATACTGTTCCAGTCAATATACTGTTCCAGTCAACATACTGCTCCAGTCAACATACTGCTCCAGTCAACATACTGTTCCAGTCAATATACTGCTCCAGTCAACATACTGTTCCAGTCAACATACTGCTCCAGTCAACATACTGTTCCAGTCAATATACTGCTCCAGTCAATATATTGCTCCAGTCAACATACTGCTCCAGTCAACATACTGTTCCAGTCAATATACTGCTCCAGTCAACATACTGCTCCAGTCAATATACTGCTCCAGTCAACATACTGCTCCAGTCAACATACTGTTCCAGTCAATATACTGCTCCAGTCAGCATACTGCTCCAGTCAATATACTGCTCCAGTCAACATACTGCTCCAGTCAACATACTGCTCCAGTCAACATACTGCTCCAGTCAACATACTGTTCCAGTCAACATACTGCTCCAGTCAACATACTGTTCCAGTCAATATACTGCTCCAGTCAGCATACTGTTCCAGTCAATATACTGCTCCAGTCAGCATACTGCTCCAGTCAATATACTGCTCCAGTCAACATACTGCTCCAGTCAATATACTGCTCCAGTCAACATACTGCTCCAGTCAACATACTGCTCCAGTCAATATACTGCTCCAGTCAATATATTGCTCCAGTCAACATACTGCTCTAGTCAACATACTGCTCCAGTCAACTAACTGCTCCAGTCAACATACTGCTCCAGTCAATATACTGCTCCAGTCAACATACTGCTCCAGTCAACATACTGCTCCAGTCAATATACTGCTCTAGTCAACATACTGCTCCAGTCAATATACTGCTCCAGTCAACATAGTGCTCCAGTCAATATACTGCTCCAGTCAACATACTGCTCCAGTCAACATACTGCTCTAGTCAACATACTGCTCCAGTCAACATACTGCTCCAGTCAACATACTGCTCCAGTCAATATACTGCTCCAGTCAACATACTGCTCTAGTCAATATACTGCTCCAGTCAACATACTGCTCCAGTCAATATACTGCTCCAGTCAATATACTGCTCCAGTCAACATACTGCTCCAGTCAACATACTGCTCCAGTCAACATACTGCTCCAGTCATTATACTGCTCTAGTCAATATACTGCTCCAGTCAAAATACTGCTCCATGCAACATACTGCTCCAGTCAATATACTGCTCCAGTCAACATACTGCTCCAGTCAACATACTGCTCCAGTCAACATACTACTCCAGTCAACATACTGCTCCAGTCATTATACTGCTCCAGTCAATATACTGCTCCAGTCAACATACTGCTCCAGTCCAGGAACATACATTGGCCAATGCTCAATGTAGGCCTGATTCCATAAAGGTCCAGTTAAGAAGAGCCGGTTGAGTAAAAGAATGTCTGTGTAAAATGGAGGTCAGGAAAAGGTAACAAGTACCATAAAACAAAGGAAATTAAAAAAACATAGAAACATCTCTTGAAAATCTCTTACTGTAAAACCACAACAGGAGTCATTGTCTGCATATATAAACTGGGTGGTTCGAGCCCTGAATGCTGATTGGCTAACAGCCATGGTATATCAATCGTATACTACGGGTACAACAAGTCATTTATTTTTTTCCTGCTCTAATTATGTTGGTAACCAGTTTATAATAGCAATAAGGCCTCGTGGGTTTGTGATATATGGCCGAAATATACCACGGCTAAGGGCTGTGTCCAGGCACTCCGCGTTGCGTCGCGCATAAAGAACAGCCCTTAGCCGTGTTATATTGGTCACATACCACACTCCCCGGGGACCTATTTCTTAATTATACCAGCAGAGTTAAGGGAAATTGTCAGAACCTTGTTCGCTTGATGCTTTAGAGAAAACCTGAAGACTTGTGTTGGCTCTCGAAGCTAATGCCTCAGCCTTTAGCTCAGCGTAATTACACAGTCTTGTAAATTGTTCAAACCCAGTCAATCATCTACTAACTTGCTCCTCAAAAGTTGTTTGTCAGACTCAGCACAGTTGAGACTGACAGAGATCAAATATCAGATAAATAGACTGTTTTGATGAAGTCTGGTCTAATGGACCAGAAATAACTACTTCTGATTGGCTGTTGTCCTTGGGACTGATGAGTCAAATCAGTCTGGCTCCAGTCCTCTGTTAAGGGAAGTGTTTCCACCTGCCTGCAGGAAGGTCTTATACAATACACATGACTCACCTTCAGCAGGTATGTTTTTCTGTATTCTTAATTTTATTTTACCTTTATTTAACCAGGCAAGTCAGTTAAGAACAAATTCTTATTTTCAATGACGGCCTGGGAACAGTGAGTTAACTGCCTGTTCAGGGGCAGAACGACAGATCTGTACCTTGTCAGCTCAGGGGTTTGAACTCGCAACCTCCCGCTCTAACCACTAGGCTACCCTGCCGCCCCATGTGTATGTGTGTGTACTTGACATACTGTTACACTACATGGCCAAAAGTAAACATCTCATTCCAAAATAATGGGCATTAATATGGAGTTGGTCCCCCCCTTTGCTGCTATAACAGACTCCACTCTTCTGGGAAGGCTTTCCACTAGATGCTGGAACATTTCTGCGGGGACTCGCTCCCATTCAGCCACAAGAGCATTAGTGAGGTCAGTCACAGATGTTGGCCCGATTAGGCCTGGCTCGCAGTCAGCGTTCCAATTCATCCCCAATGTGTTTGATGGGGTTGAGGTCAGGGCTCTGTGCAGGTCAGTCAAGTTCTTCCACACCAACCTTGAAAAACCTGTATGGACCTCGCTTTGTGCATGGGGGCATTGTCATGCTGAAACAGGGAAGGACCTTCCCCGTAGCGTTAAGATTTCCCTTCACTGGAACTAAGGGGCCTAACCTGAACTATGAAAAACAGCCCCATACCATTATTCCTCCTCCACCAAACATTACAGTTGGCACTATGGATTGGGGCAGGTAGCGTTCTCCTGGCATCTGCCAAACCCAGATTTGTCCGTCAGACTGCCACATTGTAAAGCATGATTCATCCCTCCAGAGAACATGTTTCCAATGGTGGCGAGTTATACACCACTCAAGCCGACGCTTGGCATTGTGGTGATCTTAGGCTTGTGTGCAGCTGCTTAGCCATGGAAACCCATTTCTTGAAGCTCCCGACAAACAGTTCTTGCTTGTGCTGACGTTGCTTCCAGAGGCAGGTTGGAACTCGGTAGTGAGTGTTGCAACCGAGGAGAGATGATTTTTACTCGCTACGCGTTTCAGCACTGGGAGATTCTGTTATGTGAGGTTGGGCGGCCTACTACCAATGTTTGTCTGTAGTGATTCCATGGCTGTGTGCTCAATTTTATAACCTGTCAGCAACGGGTGTGGCTGAAACAGCTGAATACACTAATTTGAAGGGCTGTCCACACACCCCTGGTAAGAGGAGAAAAACACACAGAACCTTTTCAGGTGTGTTCTAAACAATGTAAATCAATTCAGATTTGTTTTTAGTTTTGAGTAGAACAGAACGATGGCTGTTTCAGAGGCCAGTCAGCCAACTGTTGCTTGGCGTGTGGGAGTTTGAATTGACCTTGAACCCTCATTATTTTCCCTCAACTGTACTAAAGTTACCAGATGTATCATTTTTTTTGTAACAATACAAATGTGAAATCACTGCTTTTGTTTTTTTACTGTTTCTAAAAAAATCATTTTGGATAATTGTCACGGTAGTAATAATAGGAACAATAAAAAATAGTTTTAATCCCGAAAGAGGAAGCATAAAAGAAAAACAAGAAATGTTTTGTCAGTGAGGAGAAAAATGATGTCAGGACACCAACCCTAACCTAGTATAAAAACAACAACTTTTCCCAGAAAAGCCCCACAACACAGCCTGTTCAGCAAGGCCTGGGTAAAGTACACATTCTCCACATCAAAACGTAGATGAACTGCTGTGCGGACCACTAGATCAACAAACCAATGGTACCAAAGTACAGTTCAGCTGAAGGCTTTTTGAAGTGGAGAGCCACGGCATTCTTCACTCTTAGAGAGAGAGAGAGAGAGAGAGAGAGAGAGAGAGAGAGAGAGAGAGAGAGAGAACAAAAAAAACAGGAAGTGAGTTTGGTGAATTTAACCACCACTCCCACCTTCTATAAACAATGTACAAGACATAAACAGTTTGCTTACATTTAACAAGCCGGTCTGAAACCAAACAGGCCATGTCATAATTAAACCCAAAGACTGATGACTTGTTGTTAAACAAAAGTGGTGAGTTGTAAACATTTGAGAAGGAAGAAAGCTTGGCCATAGCCTGGTCCCAGATCTTTGTGCTATCATTCCACTCCTTGCCACTCCATGTCATGCCAAACTGCATTATGACACAGAGTACAAGAAGTTAAGTGTCAGCACAAGCAGACTAGGCTAGGCTAGGCTAGTCCAAGGCACCAGACGGAGTTATCCTGAATCCCATCAGGCCCTATGCATGCAGGGTAAATGCTGAACAGTGGGCTCCAACTCCAATGTGGATTAAAGCTACATGAGATAGTTTTGGCACACAGCTGTGGTTGAATATAAAATGTAAAAATACAAGAGACAATATTGTACAATTTTGTAAGGCTTTTGTGTTCTCTGTCTCTCTCTCTCTTTCTCTCTCTCTCTCTCTCTCTCTCTCTCTCTCTCTCTCTCTCTCTCTCTCTCTCTCTATCTATCTATCTATCTATCTATCTATCTATCTATCTATCTATCTATTTATCTCTCTCTCTCTCTCTCTCTCTCTCTCTTTCCCTCTCTCTTTCCCTCTCTCTCTCTCTCTCTCTCTCTCTCTCTCTCTCTCTCTTTCTCTCTCTCTCTCTCTCTCTCTCTCTCTCTCTCTCTCTCTCTCTCTCTCTCTCTCTCTCTCTCTCTCTCTCTCAAATCAATACAATTCAAAAGTCTTTATTGGCATGGGAAACATATGTCTACATTGCCAAAGCAAGTGAAATAAGCAAGTGAGATAATAAACCAATGTGAAATAAACAATTAAAAATGAACAGTAAACATTACACTCTCAAAAGTTCAAAAGGAATAGAGACGTTTCAAATGTCATATTATGTCAATATACAGTGTTGTAACGATGTGCAAATAGTTAAAGTACAAAAGGGAAAATAAATAAACATAGACATGAGTTGTATTTACAGTGGTGTTTGTTCTTCACTGGTTGCCCTTTTTTTGTGGCAACAGGTCACACATTTTGCTGCTGTGATGTCACACTGTGGTATTTCACCCAGTAGATATGGGAGTTTAATAAAATTGGATTTGTTTTCCATTTTTTTGTGGATCTGTGTAATCTGAGGGAAATATGTGTCTCTAATATGGTCATACATTTGAGCAGGAGGTTTGGCAGCTCAGTTCCCACCTCATTTTGTGGGCAGTGTGCACATGGCTTGTCTTCTCTTGAGAGCCAGGCCTGCCTACGGCAGCCTCTCAATAGCAAGGCTATGCTCACTGAGTCTGTACATAGTCAAAGCTTTCCTTAATGTTGGGTCGGTCACAGTGGTCAGGTATTCTGCCATTTGTTTAGGGCCAAATAGCATTCTAGTTTGCTCAGTTTTTTTGTAGATTTTTTTCCAATGTGTCAAGTAATTATCTTTTTGTTTTCTCATGATTTGGTTAGGTCTAATTGTGTTGCTGTCCTGGGGCGCTGTGGGGTCTGTTTGTGTTTGTGAACAGAGCCCCAGCTTGCTTAGGAGACTCTCCAGGTTCATCTCTCTGTAGGTGACTGCTTTGTTATGGAAGGTTTGGGAATCGCTTCCTTTTAGGTGGTTGTGGAATTTAACATCTCTTTTCTGGATTTTGATAATTAGCCGGTGTCAGTCTAATTCTGCTCTGCATGCATTATTTGGTGTTCTCTCTTTCTTGGCTCACAGTAACAGAGACTGGTCACAGATCATTTTGTGAGGCTTATCTTTAAAGAGATTATCCAGTACTTTTGTATACTTTTTAGCCAGTAGTTCTGAAAGTAGCCCGCTCTCTCGCTCTGCTAAGATTTGGCCCACATGGTGCATCAATAAAGGGCTTGTTGATGGACGAGCACCATGATATCATCTACTCTATATCTGTCCCATGCGGGAATCAAACCCACAACCCTGATGACCGTAGTTGTTATATCTATTTCACCGCTTCATATGACAACATACAGTATGGCCTGTGACAGGATACTACTAGGTGACTGATGTAATGTTTACTCTTCATTTTTTATTGTTTATTTCACTTTTGTTTATTTTATATTTCACTTGGGTTTGGCAATGTAGACATATGTTTCCATATGTTTTCATGCAATAAAGCCCTTGAATTGAAATTGAATTGAATTGAGAGAGAGCAGAGAGAGTGAGCGAGCGAGCGAGAGAGAGAGAGAGAGAGAGAGAGAGAGAGAGAGAGAGAGAGAGAGAGCAGAAAGACAGAGAGAGAGTGAGAGAGCAGAGAGCAGAAAGAGATAGAGAGAGAGAGAAACGGCTAAATAAATAAAACGTTGGCCTTTCTTACTTAACATCCACAGAGCCGTGTTCATTTGACGCCATGTTAAATCTGTGGCAGGTGTTTTCAAATGAAGGTCTGTGGATTGTCTGAGGGGCCACACATAAACAGAAATAACCATATGATTGTGTCTGAATGAGCATAGAGCGTGAAACCAGACAGGGGTTTGATGTTGACAGACTATGTCGTTTGAAGAAAAACAGAGCTCTTGCTGCAAAACCAGTGTGTGCAATCCAAGGTCTCTCTGAGTGAGGTTTGGTAATACACATGGACAGTATAACAGGCTGTTATGTGACCTGTTCATTGAGAAACTTCGCCAATCCAATCCTTGAAAACAGCACCAAAAACAGCACTATTTCAAAGGTCTGTTTTATATTTAATAAATTCATGGACAATGTGTGGGTCTAGTACAGCAACGAGGTGTATCTGTCTGCTGTTTAGCTCGGGGGGGGGGGGGGTGATGAGTTCCATTTTATTGTGTGTTTTTGTGTGACAAAATGTTTATTTTTCACCTACTTCTTAAATGAGCCTCAAATGCATACAGTATATGAAGATGGGAGGGTGAAGGTTTTCCAACGAAAGATTGAAACTTTATGTACATTATTAAGTTGAGCTCCAAAAGTATTGGGACAGTGACACATGTGCTGTTGTTTTGGCTCTGTACTCCAGCACTCTGGATTTGAAAGGACACAATGACTATGAGGTTATAGACTGTCAGCTTTCATTTTGAACATAGTCTCCCCATTTTAAGGGACCAAATGTATAACGACAAATTAACTTATACTGTATACATATTCATATACAGTACAGTTAAATTAGATCTACAGAAAGAGCTAAAAGAGGAACCTCTGGTGGCAGAGCATTCCACAATGGCATGGCTCTATACATAACTGAGCGACGCATTAAATCTTTTTGTGGTTTAGGTACTGTGAAGAAACCCATTGTGGCGTGTCTGGTAGGGTATGTATGTCTGTTTGAAGTGTATGCAATTAGATTATACAAGGGGTTAGGTATTTTCAACACACGAATGTTTCTTAAAAAGATGAGAAGAGAAGTAGTCCATTTCTCCTCAACCCTCAACCATGAAATACTGCATGTTGTTGATGTTAATTCTGTGTGTGCAGTTGAGGGTCAAGGCATACTGCTTCGTTTTGAGCCCGCTGCAGCTTTGCTAGGTGTTTGTTTGCTGCACCCGACCAGTAATCGAGATGGGACAAGACCAGGGCCTGAACAACTACTACAGTTGATTCTTGTGTCAAAAAAACGCAGAACATCTTCTTAGAACAGACCGGTCCACATCGTCGCAACAAATTTGTCTTTAAACCGTGATAACTGACCATCCAACGTTACTACGATTCTTCAACTTTCTCAATGGTCACACCCTTATTAATGCACAACTCCAGCTGAGGTTTAGGTCTAAGAGAACGCTTTGACGCAAATACAATACTTTTGGTTTTATATGTATTTAAGAACAGTTTATTTTTAATGACCCATTCTGATACTGACTGTAACTCCTTGCTAAGAGTCTCAGTGAGATCACTAGCTGTAGGTGCTGATGTGTAGAGTGTGCAATCATCAGCATACTTAGTCATTTTAGCTTCTTGCAAGACAAGCAGGATTTTTTTTTGTAAATATAGAGAAGAGTAACGGCCCAAGGCAACTGAGGGATACCACAAAGTACATATCTGATGTTAGAGAAGCTTCCATTGAAGGATACTCTCTGGGTTATACTGGATAAGTTACTCTCCAACCATTTGATGGCAGGTGATGTAAAGCCATAACAATAACAAATGATGATCAATAACATCAAAGGCTGCTCAGAAATCTAATACAGCTCCAACTACCATCTTATTATCCATGTATTTTAGCCAATCATCAGTCATCTGAGTCAGTGCAGTACAAGTTGAGTGCACTTCTCTATATGCATGCTGAAAGTCAGTAGTTAACTTGTTCTTTGAAAAAAAATCACCACCAGTTTATTAAGAACAGGGTGGGTGGCTGTTAGGGCCAGCTAAGGGTGCTTTACTATTAATAGGTAGTGGAATTACTTTAGCTTCATTCCACGCCTGTGGACACACACACTCCTTTAGTCTTTGGTTAAAGACATGGCAAATAGGGGTGGTAATACATTCTGCTACCATTCTCAGTAGTTTCCCATTTAGGTTGAAGGAAAAGGATGGGTAAAAAGAAATGCTGTAGCAGCGAAACTAAAACCACGATAACCACTATTGTTTCTATAGGAGTTGTATACTGTACTATCTTCAACATCTTCAGAAGAGACAGGAATGCCAATGGAGGAGGTGTTGCCTTTTTATGTTCAGAGTCTTATTCATGTAAAGCTTAGAGATGATCTCATGTCAAATGCTGTTGAAGTAATATGGCTACAGGTTCATCTGCCTCCCCTAAAGCCTATTCTTGTGGGAAGCTGCTATAGACCACCAAGTGCTAACAGTCAGTATCTGGATAATATGTGTGAAATACTTGATCTTGTATGTGAAATCAACAGACGTATATTTTCTGGGTGCCCAAATATTGACTGGCTTTCATCAGTCAACCTACCAGGGTATTTACAAATAGCACAGGAATGAAATCCTTCACATGTATTGATCACATCTTTATTAACGCTGCTGAAATTTGCTCTAAAGCAGTATCCATCAGATGTAGTGATCATAATATAGTAGCCATATCTAGGAAAACCAAAGTTCCAAAGGCTGGGCCTAATATAGTGTATAAGAGGTCATACAATACGTTTTGTAGTGATTACTGTGTTGAAGAATATTTGCTGGTTTCTAATGAGGAGCAAGCAGACGCTGGACTTGACACATTTATGAAATAGCTTATTCCAGTTACTAAAAAGCATGCTCCCACTAAGAAAATGACTGTAAAAAAACAGTTAAATCCCTGTGGATTAATGAGGAATTGAAACATTGTATGGTTGACAAGGATGAGGCAAATGGAATGGCAAATAATTCTGGCTGTACAACCGATTGGCAAACGTACTGTAAATTGAGAAATCATGTTACTAAACTTAACAAAAAGAAGAAGAAACTGTACTATGAAAAAAAGGTGAGGTCGGCTCCATCATTCATTGAATCAGATGGCTCATTTATCAGAAAACCCACTGATATTGACAACTACTTTAATACATGTTTTATTGGTAAGATAAGCAATCGTAGGTATGACATGCCAACAACAAATTCTGAACCTACACACCCATGCATAACTGACCAAATTATTAAAGACAAGCATTGAAATTTAGAATTCTGTCAAATGAGTGTGGAAGGGGTGAAAACATTAATGTTTTCTATCAACAATGACAAGCCACTTGGGTCTGACAACTTGGATGGAAAATGGCTGAGGATGATCATGGACGATATTGCCACTCCTATTTGCCATCTAAGCAATCTTAATCCAAGCATGCAGGAAAGTGTGTGCCCTCAGGCCTGGAGGGAAGCAAAAGTAATTCCGCTATCCAAGAATAGCAAATCACCCTTTACTGGCTCAAACAACTGACCAATCAGCCTGTTACCAACCCTTAGTAAACTTTTAGAAACAATTTTGTTTGACCAGATACAATGTATTTCACAGTAAACAAATGAACAACAGATTTTCAACACGCTTAGAGAGAAGGACATTCAACATGTACGGGACTTACACAAATGACTAATGATTGGCTGAGAGAACTTGATAATAAATGTGTATGTCTTGTGGCTTTACATCCTCTGCTATATTGTGGCTCAAGAGTTACCTGTCAAACAGAACACAGAGGGTGTTCTTTAATGGAATCCAGGTAGAGTCAGGCATTCCCCAGAGAAGCTGTCTAGGCCCCTTACTTTAAAGAATCTTTACTAATGAGCTGTCTCTGGCTCTGAGTAAAGCCTGTGTGTCTACAGTATGCATGCTGATGACTCAACACTATACACGTCAGCTACCACAGCTAGTGAAATCACTGCAACACTTAACAAAGAACTGCAGTCAGTTTCAGAATGGGTGGCAAGAAATAAGTTACTCCTAAACATTTCAAAAACTTAGTGCATTGCAATGAATACTGTGGAATTTGAGCAAGTTGAGGAGACTAAACTGATTGGAGTAACCCTGGATTGTCATGGTCAAAACATGTTGATACAACAGTAGCTGAGATGGGCACTGGTTTTGCTGCACCTGGACTACTGTCCAGTCGTGTGGTCAGGTGCCACAAAGAGGGACTTTACAATTGGCCCAGAACAAGGCAGCACGGCTGTCCCTTAAATGTACACGGATAGCTAACATTAATAATGTCAATCTCTCCTGGCTCAAAGTAGAGGAGAGGTTGACTACATCACTACTTGTATTTGTGAGAAATATTGACATGTTGAATGCACAAGCTGTCTGTTTAAACTACTAGCACAGAGTTCCGACACCCAGCATACCCCACAAGACATGCCACCAGAGGTCTCTTCACAGTCCCCAAGTCCAGAACAGACTATAGGAGGTGCACAGTACTACATAGAGCCATGATTACATGGAACTCTATTTCATTACATGGAACTCTATTCCAACTAACTCATGCTAGCACTAAAATCAGATTTTAAAAAAAATGTATGGAACAGTGCGGACTTTGAAGAGACACACACACAGGCAAAGACACAGACACACGCATTACACAAACACACACACACACACACACACGCACGCACGCACACACACACACACACACACACGTACTATATACACACATAGACATGGATTTTGTGTTAACGATATGTGGTAGTAGAGTAGTGGCCTGAGGGCACACACTTCATATGTTAAAGATATGTGGTAGTAGAGTAGTGGCCTGAGGGCACACACTTAATATGTTGTGAAACGTGTGGTAATGTTTTTACTTGTATATAACTGCCAGGAAGAGTAGGAAGAGTAGCTGCTGCCTTGGCAAATACAAATCTTACAAGTTGGCCACATGCAGATCTAAGAAGTGAGCTATAGTCCACTTTTTGAATGTTAATTCCTGTGGTGAGCCTCCAGTGTCTGGCAACCACAAGAACAATTTTTGGCAGTTGCTCAATTGGCCATATCACCACGCGCTGTAGGCTTACCAGAATGTTTCCATGACAACACAGGATACAGGATGTGACATGGTTCTCTCACACGAACAGAGTATGTGTTCATTGGGAGTGTTTATACTTTGAATACTATATTCAGGATTTTCTAGTTTTAGTCATTGATTATGACCAGGTGTTGGTAAATGAAAACATTTGTGAAAGAACGATTCATATCAAATCAAATAACATTTTATTGGTCACATAAATATATTTAGCAGATGTTATTGAGGGTGTAGCGAAATGCTTGTGTTCCTAGCTCCAACATTGCAGTGGTATCTAACAATTCACAACAATACATGCCAACCTAAAAGAATTGAGAAAAATATACATATTAGGACGAGCAATGTCGGAGTGGCATTGACTAAATACAGTAGAATAGAAGACAGTATATACATATGAGATGAGTAAAGCAGTAAGTAAACATTATTAAAATGACAAGTCTTCCATTATTAAAGTGGCTAGTGATTCCATGTCTATGTATATAGGGCAGCATCCTCTAAGGTGCAGGGTTGAGAAACCGGGTGGTAGCCGGCTAGTGATGGCTATTTGACAGTCTGACGGCCTTGAGATAGGAGTTTTTCAGTCTCTCAGTTCCAGCTTTGATGCATCTGTACTGACCTCGCATTTTGGATGGTAGTGGGGTGAACAGGCAGTGGCTCAGGTGGTTGTTGTCCTTGATGATCTTTTTGGCCTTCCTGTGACATCGGGTGCTGTAGGTGTTCTGGAGGGCAGGTAGTTTGCCTCCAGTGATGTGTTGGGCAGACCGCACCACCCTCTGAGAGCCCCGGCGGTTGTGGGCAGTGCAGTTGCCATACCAGGCGATGATGCAGCCCGACAGGATGCTCTCAATTGTAAATCTGTAAAAGTTTGGCCAAGCCAAATTTCTTCAGCTTCCTGAGGTTGAAGAGGCGCTGATGCAGATTGTCAGTGATGTGTACGCTGAGGAACTTGAAGCTTTCCACCTTGTCCACTGCGGTCCCATCGGATAGGGGCGTGCTCCCTCTACTGTTTCCTGAAGTCCACGATCAGCTCCTTCGTTTTGTTGACATTGAGGGAGAGGTTATTTTCCTGGCACCACTCTACCAGGGCCCTCACCTCCTCCCTGTAGGCTGTCTCGTCATTATTGGTAATCAGGCTGTTGTGTTATCTGCAGACTTTAGTCGTGGGTGAACAGGTAGTTCAGGAGGGGGCTGAACACTCACCCTTGTGGAGCCCCTGTTTTGAGGATCAGCGAAGTGGAGGCCTATACTGTAGCCTATATGAGTATGTAGGTGGATATGAACAAAACGTGCTAAGATATTTGGATCTGTGTCCACACAATATGTATGACTATTGATGGGATGGACCAAACAGTATGGTTAGTGTGGGTTTGATCTGAGATGAACAGCACGGTCAGTGTGGGTTTGATCTGAGATGAACAGCACGGTTAGTGTGGGTTTGATCTGAGATGAACAGCACAGTTAGTGTGGGTTTGATCTGAGGTGAACAGCACAGTTAGTGTGGGTTTGATCTGAGATGAACAGCACGGTTAGTGTGGGTTTGATCTGAGATGAACAGCACGGTTAGTGTGGGTTTGATCTGAGATGAACAGCACGGTTAGTGTGGGTTTGATCTGAGGTGAACAGCACAGTTAGTGTGGGTTTGATCTGACGTGAACAGCACAGTTAGTGTGGGTTTGATCTGATCTGATCTGAATATACTTTGCTGCAACCCTCAGATACTTCCATTCAGATTAATTTGAGACAGTGAGACAGTTAGCTAATGTGTTTCCAGTGTGTTTTGTTCTTTAGTCTTGAAAAGCAGACAAGACAGGCGTATTGACTGAGGGCCATAGTACGAGGGAGTGCAGAAGGCTGACTCTGTCTGTTGTCTACCCAGGCTCTGGCTCCCGATCCTGGGCAGGGCTGGGCCACAGGGTCCTGTGGTTAATTTATGGACAGCCAACCCTTTCCGCGGCGGTTAAAGCCTAATTATGTACAGCTATAAAATGGTGGCCTTTATGGGTGTGTCTTTCTCTGTCACCCAGCAGAGCCTCCACAGAGCCAGCCGCAGGGAGAGAGAGAGAGAGAGAGAGAGAGAGAGAGAGAGAGAGAGCGAGAGAGAGCGAGAGAGTGAGAGAGAGAGAGAGAGAGAGAGAGAGAGAGAGAGAGAGAGAGAGAGAGAGAGAGAGAGAGAGAGAGAGAGAGAGAGAGAGAGAGCCGGAGCATACAGCTGAGGGCTCTGATTGCTCCAGATATTATTAAACTATTGGTTGTTTAACGTTTGTTTTTCTTTTCTATCTGGGACGACGCCTTCATAACTTTTTTAAGAGAGGTCTTGTTTTTGTTTTTGTTTTTATTCCTAAAAATATTTAAGAAGGGCCTTGGCTCAGTTAACATTGTTGTGCTTCTCTATTGGTCCCACACACTGAGTGTTATACAATGTCTGACTTTCACAAACGTCCAATACTGCTGACAGTTCTGTCAACGGAAGTGTATAATGTATCGGAAAAGTTTGAAAAACCACTGTTTGGGAAAGGGGGGAAAAAGACATGAGAAAGACATGGGAATTTCCCCCTCCTTGAGACAGCTGATACCAGAAGGGAAGTGAGTCAGGTGGTCAGGTCCAGACAGATCCGCCATCCCAGCAATGTTTACTGGCTCAGCCCTTCGGCTGTAAACTTTGGTTCAGACTTGTTTATGCGGGTAATTACTGTATTACTCCTGTACTGTATGTGTGTTTGTGGGCGCACACCTGACTGGTGGCGTTTTGATCTCTTTTGACGTCCTCTGACCTCTACCTTGAGAGGCCAAAGAAATAATACATTCATCCAGGGCAACAGTCGGTCGGACAAGCAGACAGATGGACGGACAAATTAACTGACAGACGGACCCCCGAAAAAACGTATACACAGTCACTCTCTGCAGGAATGCGTCTCAACAGCATTCCAGTGATAAGGCACAAGGCTATGGTTGGATGGTTTGTGGTCAAACAGCTGTTGATGAACCATGCTGATGTCATTGTCATAAAAATACATCTGACCGCACTTATTATGCCTCAATTGCATTAATTTCAGGTTCCCATTTGGCATCAGAAAAACACAAACACATTACCAAACTACACAGTATTGTCCGACAGTACAGGGAGTTAGGTAACAGTATTGTCCGACAGTACAGGGAGTTAGGTAACAGTATTGTCCGACAGTACAGGGAGTTAGGTAACAGTATTGTCTGACAGTACAGGGAGTTAGGTACCAGTATTGAGTTAGGTAACGGTATTGTCCGACAGTACAGGGAGTTAGGTAACAGTATTGTCCGACAGTACAGGGAGTTAGGTAACAGTATTGTCTGACAGTACAGGGAGTTAGGTACCAGTATTGAGTTAGGTAACAGTATTGTCCGACAGTACAGGGAGTTAGGTAACAGTATTGTCTGACAGTACAGGGAGTTAGGTAACAGTATTGAGTTAGGTAACAGACGGGACCTGTGAAGAGATGGTAGTAGAGTAGTGGCCTGAGGGCACACTCTTAATATGTTGTGAAATCTGTTGTGAAACGTGTTTTTAATGGTATATAACTGCCTTAATTTTGCTGGACCCCAGGAAGAGTAGGTAACGTGACGCGACGCATGCCACTGACGCGGCCCGCTACCAAGGACTGTGGGCTCTCCTTCTCCGTGTAACGGCGTTCTTCGTTTGTCGAAAGAGAGGACCGAAATGCAGCGTGGTGGTTACTCATGTCTTTAATGAAGGAAAATAGCGATACATGAAATAACTATTGAAATACAAAACAACAAACGGAACGTGAAACTTATTACAGCCTATCTGGTGAACACTACACTGAGACAGGAACAATCACCCACGAAATACAACGTGAACCCAGGCTACCTAAATACGGTTCCCAATCAGAGACAACAAGAATCACCTGACTCTGATTGAGAACCGCCTCAGGCAGCCAAGCCTAACTAGACACACCCCTAATCATACGCAATCCCAAATCCTATAAAACCCCAATACGAAACACAACACATAAACCCATGTCACACCCTGGCCTGACCAAATATATAACAAAAACACAAAACACTATGACCAAGGCGTGACACTCCGTGGCTGACGTGAGTAAGACATTTAGGCATGTTAACCCTCGCAAGGCTGCCGGCACAGACGGCATCCCTAGCCGCGTGCCGCAGACCAGCGGGCTGCTGTGTTTACAGATATATTCAGTCTCTCCTTATCCAGTCTGCTGTCCACACATGCTTGAAGATGGCCACCATTGTTCCTGTACCCAAGAAAGCAAAGGTAACTGAACTAAATGACTATCGCCCCATAGCACTCACTTCTGTCATCATGAAGTGCTTTGAGAGACTAGTCAAGGATCATATCTCCTCTACTTTACCTGTCACCCTAGACCCACTTCAATTTGCTTACTGCCCCAATAGATCCACAGACGATGCAATCGCCATTGCACTGCACACTGCACCCTATCCCATCTGGACAAGAGGAATACCTATGTAAGAATGCTGTTCATTGACTATAACGTCGCTGATTCTCAACACTGGGGCTCCAATAGGGTGTGTTCTCAGCCCTCTCCTGTACTCCCTGTTCACCCACGACTGCTCGGCCACACTCGCCGCCAACTCAATCATCAAGTTTGCAGACGACACAACAGAGGTGGGCTTGATTACCAACAATGACGAGACAGCCTACAGGTATGAGGTGAGAGCTCTGGGAGTGTGGTGCCAGGAATATAACCTCTCACTCAACGTCAACAAAACAAACAAGATGATCGTGGACTTCAGGTAACAGCAGAGGGAACACCCCCCTATCCACATTGACAGGACCGCAGTGGAGAAGGAGGAAAACTTCAATGACACGTCAATGACAAACTGAAATGGTCCACCCACACAGACAATGTGGTGAAGAAGTTGCAACAGCGCCTCTTCAACCTCAGGAGGCTGAAGAAATTTGGCGTGGCACCTAAAGCCCTCACAAACTTTTACAGATTTACAATTGAGAACACCCTGTTGGGCTGCATCACCGCCTGGTATGGCAACTGCACCACCCGCAACCGCAGGGCTCTCCAGAGGGTGGTGTGGTCTTCCCAACGCATCACCGGGGGCAAACTACCTTCCCTCCAGGACACCTACAGCACCCGATGTCACAGGAAGGCCAAAAAGATCATCAAGGACAACAACCACCTGAGCCACTGCCTGTTCACACTGCTATCAAAGACTGAAAAAAACTTTCTATCTCAAGGCCATCAGGCTGTTAAATAGCCATCACTAGCACAATAGAGGCTGCTGCCTACATACATAGACTTGAAATCACTGGCCACTTTAATAAATGGAACACTAGTCACTTTAATAATGTTTATATATTTGCATTACCCGTCTACCCATATGTAAACTCAGCAACAACAAAAGAAAGTGCATTTATTTTCAGCAAACTTAACGTGTGTAAATATTTGTATGAACATAACAAGATTCAACAACTGAGACATAAACTGAACAAGTTCCACAGACATGTGACAAACATAAATGGAATAATGTGTCCCTGAACAACGAGGGGGTCAACATCAAAAGTCAGTATCTGGTGTGGACACCAGCTGCATTAAGTACTGCAGTGCATCTCCTCCTCATGGACTGCACCAGATTTGCCAATTCTTGCTGTGAGATGTTATCCCACTCTTCCACCAAGGCACCTGCAAGTTCCCAGACATTTCTCGGGGGAATGTCCCTAGCCCTCACCCTCCGATCCAACAGGTCCCAGATGTGCTCAATGGGATTGAGATCCGGGCTCTTCGCTGGCCATGGCAGAACACTGACATTCCTGCCTTGCAGGAAATCACGAACGAGCAGTATGGCTGGTGGCATTGTCATGCTGGAGGGTCATGTCAGGATGAGCCTGCAGGAAGGGTACCACATGAGGGAGGAGATGTCTTCCCTGTAACGCACAGCATTGAGATTGCCTACAATGACAGCAAGCTCAGTCCGATGATCCTGTGACACACCACCCCAGACCATGACGGACACTCCACCTCCAAATCGATCCCACTCCAGAGTACAGGCCTCGGTGTAACGCTCATTCCTTCAATGATAAATCCGACCATCACCACTGGTGACACAAAACTGCCTCTCGTCAGTGAAGAGCACTTTTTTGCCAGTCCTGTCTGGTTCCTGCGACGGTGGGTTTGTGGCCATAGGCAATGTTGTTGCCGGTGATGTCATCCTGTACCTGTCCGCAGGTGTGAAGTTCGGATGCACGGATCCTGTGCAGGTATTGTTACACGTGGTCTGCCACTGCGAGGATGATCAGCTGTCCGTCCTGTCTCCCTGCAGCTCTGTCTTAGTACGGACATTGCAATTTATTGTCCTGGCCACATCTGCAGTCCTCATGCCTCCTTGCAGCATGCTTAAGGAACATTCACGCAGATGAGCAGGGACCCTGGGCATCTTTCTTTTGGAGTTTTTCAGAGTCAGTAGAAAGGCCTCTTTAGTGTCCTAAGTTTTCATAACTGTGACCTTAATTGGCTACCGTCTGTAAGCTGTTAGTGTCTTAACGACCGTTCCACAGGTGCATGTTCATGAATTGTTTATGGTTCATTGAACAAGCATGGGAAACAGTGTTTAAACCCTTTACAATGAAGATCTGTGAAGTTATTTGACAAATTATCTTTGAAAGACAGGGTCCTGAAAAAGGGACATTTTGTTTTTTGCTGAGTTTATATACCATATCCTATTCTATTCTATTCTACTGTATCTTAGTCCATGCCACTCTGATATTGCTCGTCCATATATGTATATATTATTAATTCCATTCCTTCACTTAGACTTTTGTGTTTTATGTATATGTTGTGAAATTGTTAGATATTACTGCACTGTTGGAGCTATAAACATAATCATTTCGCTACAACCGCAATTACATCTGCTCAACGTGTATGTGACCAATACAATTTGATTTGGTATTGTCCTATAGTACAGGGAGTTAAGTAACAGTATTGTCCTATAGTACAGGGAGTTGGGTAACAGTATTGTCCTATAGTACAGGGAGTTGGGTAACAGTATTGTCCTATAGTACAGGGAGTTGGGTAACAGTATTGTCCTATAGTACAGGGAGTTGGGTAACAGTATTGTCCTATAGTACAGGGAGTTGGGTAACAGTATTGTCCTATAGTACAGGAAGTTGGGTAACAGTATTGTCCTATAGTACAGGGAGTTAAGTAACGGTATTGTCCTACATTACAGAGAGTTAGGTAACAGTATTATATGGTATTGTGATAAATATAGTCTACCTCATTTCCCTGAACTAAGACGCCACTACTCTCTAACTTTAGACATAACAACCTTTCAAATTTGCTGTTACTTTAATTAAGCTTTTGGTGGGGAATAGCTTTGTACTGCGGGGCAAGAGGAAATTAGAGTATTTTTGGAGGGAAACTATATTTTTGGAGCTATATTTATTTACATGTTCTATATGTGGTTCTGTTGGTGGAGGGTTGATGTCATATGTTATGTGTGTTAGAAATGGTCCCACATCCAGTCTGTAAACTGAATTCATCCAGAGTCACAGATTTGACATTTCAAAACTGCTAGATGTTGTTTGTGTATTGTGTCTATCAGTGTTGTAAAGTACTTAAGTAAAAAATACTTGAAAGTACTACTTAAATAGTTTTTTCTGTACTTTACTATTTATATTTTTGACAACTTTTACTTCACTACATTCCAAAAGAAAAGTATGTACTTTTTACTCCTGACACCCAAAAGTATTCGTTGCATTTTGAATGCATAGCAGGACAAGAAAATGGTCTAACTCGTAAACTTATCAAGAGAACCTCACTGGTCGTCCCTACTGCCTCTGATCTGGAGGACTCACTAAACAGAGAACATCCCTGGTCATCCCTACTGCCTCTGATCTGGCGGACTCAATAAACAGAGAACATCCCAGGTCATCCCTACTGCCTCTGATCTGGAGGACTCACTAAACAGAGAACATCCCTGGTCGTCCCTACTGCCTCTGATCTGGCGGACTCACTAAACACACGCTTCGTTTGTAAATTATGTCTGAGTGTTGGAGCATGTCCCTGGCTATCCGTAAATTTAAAAAACAAGAAAATGATGCTGTCTGGTTTGCTTAATATAAGGAATTTGAAGTTATTTATACTTTTACTTTTGATCCCTAAGTATATTTAAAACCAAATACTTCTACTCAAGTATTATTTCAAAATCAAAATTTAATGAATTGAGATCAAGGTTGTGGCTCATTTATAGAGCAAATATAACCTAATAGTCAGTTCATCTGAGGGCCAAAACAGAGAGACTGCTGAGATAATTTGGTTGTGCGTTGCTGAGGAGTGTTTTCTCGGCTCACACAGGAGTAATAAAGGCTTAGTTCAAACATTTTGTGATTTTTTTTTTCTCCAAACATAAAAAAAAAAACGTTTTAGTAGAATGTTTTTTTTTAAGGGGTGCTGCTACTTCCTGCGGCTTTGCATTAGAGAACCACAGCTGTAACCCTGGTGCCCTCTATCTGTGGGCTGATATACCCTTTTAACACTACTGAGCAGAACCTGCTTGAATTACCTCTAATTCCCAGCAGAGGGCAGTCTGTTATTTGGACCCACAGTGGGACTCACAACACTAAGAAGTAACAGCAAGCCTTCTGAGCAGCATGTACAGTTTGGAGGAAGGTGGAAGGTAAGCTATCTCCAAGAGTCAAAAACAAAACGACCAAACAAACGTCTTTAAGAAGGACTTTAACAGGCAGTATCACAACCGGCCGTGATTGGGAGTCCCAAAGGGGGATACACAATTTGGCCCAGCGTCGTCATTGTAAATAATAATTTGTTGTTAACTGACTTGCATAGTTAAATAAAGGTAATATATATATAATAATAATATAATATATACAGTATATTATTAAAAAGTATATATGTTTATTTTGTTTTGGTTCATAAGCCATCTGTGTACAATACAAGGTGGAGGGCATTTTATCCTAAACAAGGACATCATTAGGATACAAGTTGCAAATAAAGTCTGACTAGGTGTGAGTGAAGTCATTCACTTTGGACTAAAGGACTTTAAGTTTTAACCTCAGAAAGAATGTGAACAACAAACAAGATGGTTGAAAAAGGAGAAAGGTAGAATTCCCCCCCTTCTCCCTCCTGTGGAACTGTAGTTTCTGGTTGGTTTCTAAACCCACATTAATGGAGCCAATAGGTCAGTTGAGAGAAAGGTCACCGTTTCCTTTCCTTGGTGCTCTAATGATATGGGATGCATCCCTACTGGCCCTGGTTGAAAGTAGTGCACTATGAAGGGAGTAGGGTGCCATTTGAGATGCTTCACTAATGTGAAGGGCTGTAGCTATTTCCTCATCCTCTTATCAGAAACAGGACTTCACCCAGAAACAGGACTTCAACACGATATCCACTCTCACCCAGAAACAGGACTTCAACACGATATCTCCACTCTCACCCAGAAACAGGTGGTATAATTATAAACCAGACCAATCTGTAGTATAATTATAAACCAGACCAATCTGTAGTATAATTATAAACCAGACCAATCTGTAGTATAATTATAAACCAGACCAATCTGTAGTATAATTATAAACCAGACCAATCTGTAGTATAATTATAAACCAGACCAATCTGTAGTATAATTATAAACCAGACCAATCTGTAGTATAATTATAAACCAGACCAATCTGTAGTATAATTATAAACCATACCAATCTGTAGTATAATTATAAACCAGACCAATCTGTAGTATAATTATAAACCAGACCAATCTGTAGTATAATTATAAACCATACCAATCTGTAGTATAATTATAAACCAGACCAATCTGTGGTATAATTATAAACCAGATCAATCTGTAGTATAATTACAAACCAGACCAATCTGTGGTATAATTATAAACCAGACCAATCTGTGGTATAATTATAAACCAGACCAATCTGTAGTATAATTATAAACCAGACCAATCTGTAGTATAATTATAAACCATACCAATCTGTAGTATAATTATAAACCAGACCAATCTGTGGTATAATTATAAACCAGACCAATCTGTAGTATAATTATAAACCATACCAATCTGTGGTATAATTATAAACCATACCAATCTGTGGTATAATTATAAACCAGACCAATCTGTAGTATAATTATAAACCAGACCAATCTGTGGTATAATTATAAACCAGACCAATCTGTGGTATAATTATAAACCAGACCAATCTGTTGTATAATTATAAACCAGACCAATCTGTAGTATAATTATAAACCATGATGTCCAATCTCTAGTATAATTATAAACAGGAGATCAATCTGTAGTATAATTATAAACCAGACCAATCTGTAGTATAATTATAAACCAGATCAATCTGTAGTATAATTATAAACCAGACCAATCTTTGCAGTATAATTATAAACCAGACCAATCTGTAGTATAATTATAAACCAAACCAATCTGTAGTATAATTATAAACCATACCAATCTGTGGTATAATTATAAACCAGACCAATCTGTGGTATAATTATAAACCAGACCAATCTGTAGTATAATTATAAACCAGACCAATCTGTAGTATAATTATAAACCAGACCAATCTGTAGTATAATTATAAACCAGACCAATCACTGGTATAATTATAAACCAGACCAATCTGTAGTATAATTATAAACCAGACCAATCTGTAGTATAATTATAAACCAGACCAATCTGTAGTATAATTATAAACCAGACCAATCTGTAGTATAATTATAAACCAGACCAATCTGTAGTATAATTATAAACCAGACCAATCTGTAGTATAATTATAAACCAGACCAATCTGTAGTATAATTATAAACCAGACCAATCTGTTGTATAATTATAAACCATACCAATCTGTGGTATAATTATAAACCAGACCAATCTGTAGTATAATTATAAACCAGACCAATCTGTTGTATAATTATACACCGATAATAATAATGATGTCTGCTACATTCTCTGACATATTGATTTTAAAAGCAGGAGAAAATGACATGAGATTCTGCTGTCGGGTTGTTGTTCTTGTTATCACAAGAACCCCATGGTCCCAGATCTGTTTGTGCTGTCTTGCTAACTCCACTGCTGTCATGGAGAAGGCAAGACAGCACAAACAGATCTGGGACTTAGGCTAGGGGAAACATCAAGATGCCCCTCAAATTACCAGCGATTCTTTGCATTCATTAATTCATAGACACACATGCACACACACACACACACACACACACACACACACACACACACACACACACACACACACACACTTTGTACCCAGATGTTCTTTGCATTCAGTCAGAGACCCCGGAACAGAATTGGACTACTCAACCAAGCAATAACTCTTACCTCATAAGCAACCAAGCGCCCATCGCACTGCCTTGCTGTATCACAACCAAGCGCCCATCGCACTGCCTTGCTGTATCACAACCAAGCGCCCATCGCACTGCCTTGCTGTATCACAACCAAGCGCCCATCGCACTGCCTTGCTGTATCACAACCAAGCGCCCATCGCACTGCCTTGCTGTATCACAACCAAGCGCCCATCGCACTGCCTTGCTGTATCACAACCAAGCGCCCATCGCACTGCCTTGCTGTATCACAACCAAGCGCCCATCGCACTGCCTTGCTGTATCACAACCAAGCGCCCATCGCACTGCCTTGCTGTATCACAACCAAGCGCCCATCGCACTGCCTTGCTGTATCACATATTGGATAATAAGCCATTTAGACAGCAGCTACCTAGCCACTATGACCATTAACCTGTTGTGGACCTGTTGATTGTCACTCTGGTAATTATGAGTCAGGAAGTGGTGACTAATCTGGGGTTTAGGCATGGTTGGGCCAGGCCCACCCAATCAGATTGAGCAAAATAAATAAACACATTTTTGTTTTATTTATTTATATTATTTTTATGCTCTTTACTTGTCAGTGTTCGAAACAGGATATTATTTTTATTTTTTTACCTAAACATGCAAACACCATCAGATATAATTTATACCAAGCAGTGCAGTGGGTAAGTCAGATTTGATTAAATATAACAGAACAGATGAACTGGAATGACATTCACTCTCATGAGATGGGTTGCCAAAAATAACTAACTGAAAGCCACATCCCAAATAACCCATGAATATGACTCCATTGAGGCATACGTCACTGGGCTTTCTATGGCTATCTGCACCAGGCCACTGCCTATTTCATTTGTTCATTTAGCAAACAAGACAGCTCATAATCCAGTGCCTTTATCACAGTCAACACACCTATATTGTTCGCTTTAATACCTTTAAAAATAATTTAAGAAATATCTCAGCCTCATGGCAAAATGTGTAGAAAAGCCTGAGATGCGCTGCAGTGCCTTCTGAAACTATTACCCCATAATGTCAAAATTGAATAATGTTTGACAAAATGTGTACAAAATAATACAAAATTAACAGCTGAAATGTCTTGAGTTAATAAGTATTCAACCCATTTGCTATGATAAGCCTTAATAAGATCAGGAGCAAAAATGTCCTTAACAAGTCACATCATAAATTGCAAGGAAGGACTCACTCTGTCTGCAATAATAGTGTTTAAGGGGATTTTTGAATGCTTACCTCCTCTCTGTACCGCACAAATACAATTATCTTTAAGGTCCCTCAGTTGAGCAGTGAATTTCAAACACAGATTCATCAATATAGACCAGGGAGGTTTTCAAATGACTCGTAAAGAAGGGCACCTATTGGTAAATGGGTGGGAAAAAAAGAAGCAGACATTGATAATATCTCTTTGAGCATGGTGAAGTTATTAATTACACTTACAGTTACAGAGTTTAATTCGGTGTGATAGGATAAAAACTGAGGAAAGATCAACAACAAAACTGCACATTTTTCCCATTGTCAAAATGTGTAGAATTGCAGGAAATTAGCTTAAAAAAAGCAACATTTTCTCTCAGCCTCATTGCAAAATGTGTAGAATAGCATGAGATTAGCTATAAAACTGCACTTTTTGAAAGCAATTTTTGGCCCATCCAAATTTTCGCAGGACCACCCACCTTCCGAATTTCTGGCTACGCCAATGTGACTAATAATACGATATGCTCTCAGCACCATGCTCACATCAGTATCATGTGCTTGATTTTGAATGCCATTGATAAGTAGAGTTCCACAATACATTCCAATGGAAGTGTGACGTTAGTTAGCAAGAACCACCGACACTTAACTGGTTAAATACATTTCCTGTATGCTTTGGTGTTCGTATGTACAGATCTCTAATGCCTTCATATAATACTGTTCTCTTGGCCAACATGCTGTAATGTTTCCTAAGTAATGCTTGCTTGCTTATGGAGGTATAATGCACAGAATGCTGGCATGCTACATTTTTACATGACATTACATACTGTCTGTTTCTATAGGTCTCTGTTCTTTCTGGAAGCTTTAAGTAGCTGTTGATCATCAGTGATCACCTAGCAACAGTAGTGATGTGGACGTATTCAATTTTTGCTGCGTCCCAAATGACACCTTTTGTACACTGCTTTTGCCCAGGGCTAGGGTTGTAAAGAAGATTATATTACCGTAAACCTGCTTTTGCCCAGGGCTAGGGTTGTAAAGGAAGGTTATATTACCGTAAACCTGCTTTTTCCCAGGGCTAGGGTTGTAAAGGAAGGTTATATTACCGTAAACCTGCTTTTTCCCAGGGCTAGGGTTGTAAAGGAAGGTTATATTACCGTAAACCTGCTTTTGCCCAGGGCTAGGGTTGTAAAGGAAGATTATATTACCGTAAACCTGCTTTTGCCCAGGGCTAGGGTTGTAAAGGAAGGTTATATTACCGTAAACCTGCTTTTGCCCAGGGCTAGGGTTGTAAAGGAAGGTTATATTACCGTAAACCTGCTTTTTCCCAGGGCTAGGGTTGTAAAGGAAGGTTATATTACCGTAAACCTGCTTTTGCCCGGGGCTAGGGTTGTAAAGGAAGGTTATATTACCGTAAACCTGCTTTTGCCCAGGGCTAGGGTTGTAAAGGAAGGTTATATTACTGTAAACCTTCAAAGTGTACCAGTAAACTACCAGAATTGTAGAATATTTCAAGGATTTGATGTAATCTATTACAAGAGGCATCTAGTTGCCCTTTTGGGGGTACTTCAGATTATCACAGGTGTCTGTTATTTACTCTGGCCCGCTCTCTGTAAAATATATGAAATCATTAAATAATAGGATTTAAAAATAAAACAATTGAATGACAAAGCTGTAAAACCCTATACCCTATATATATAAATCAGCAATTAAGTGAATACCATTGGTGTTTAATATGAGGGTTTCGGGAATTAAATATATATATAATTTTTTTTACACACTTTTATTTATTTTACTATGTCAATATGTATTTGTTGCTAATGTTTTAGCATCAATAGTTGGACGAGTTGCAGAGAAAATTTAAAATAATGCCATTGTTGATTAGATGCTTTTTTTCGTTATAATTAGGCTATTTTCCATTGAAGCAGATTTTATTTTTACAAAGTCATTCAAATATAAAGTTAAATAAAGTTACGATAGATTGCCATATATTTTCTGTTAATTACCAAAATGACTGAAATTAACATAACGTTGGTCAATTACCCGTAGCTTTGCAACCCTATCCACCCATATTAGTTCATAGGATGCACAACATTATCTCTACATGGCACCAGTAACATTACAGCATTATCTCTACATGGCACCAGTAACATTACAACATTATCTCTACATGGCACCAGTGACCTTGCAACATTATCTCCACATGGCACCAGTAACATTACAACATTATCTCTACATGGCACCAGTAACATTACAACATTATCTCTACATGGCACCAGTAACCTTGCAACATTATCTCCACATGGCACCAGTAACATTACAACATTATCTCTACATGGCACCAGTAACATAACAACATTATCTCTACATGGCACCAGTAACATTACAACATTATCTCTACATGGCACCAGTAACATAACAACATTATCTCTACATGGCACCAGTAACCTTACAACATTATCTCTACATGGCACCAGTAACCTTACAACATTATCTCTACATGGCACCAGTAACATTAGAACATTATCTCTACATGGCACCAGTAACATTACAGCATTATCTCTACGTGGCACCAGTAACATTACAACATTATCTCTACGTGGTACCAGTAACATTAGAACATTATCTCTACATGCCACCAGTAACATTACAACATTATCTCTACGTGGCACCAGTAACATTACAACATTATCTCTACATGCCACCGGTAACATTACAGCATTATCTCTACATGGCACCAGTAACATTACAACATTATCTCTACATGGCACCAGTAACATTACAACATTATCTCTACATGGCACCGGTAACATTACAACATTATCTCTACATGGCACCAGTAGCATTACAACATTATCTCTACATGGCACCGGTAACATTACAGCATTATCTCTACATGGCACCAGTAACATTACAACATTATCTCTACATGGCACCAGTAACATTACAACATTATCTCTACATGGCACCGGTAACATTACAACATTATCTCTACATGGCACCAATAACATTACAACATTATCTCTACATGGCACCAGTAACATTACAACATTATCTCTACATGGCACCGGTAACATTACAACATTATCTCTACATGGCACCAGTAACATTTTTTGAAATTGTATTTTTTTATTTCACCTTTATTTAACCAGGTAGGCTAGTTGAGAACAAGTTCTCATTTGCAACTGCGAACTGGCCAAGATAAAGCGTAGCAATTCGACACATACAACAACACAGAGTTACACATGGAATAAACAAAACATACAGTCAATAATACAGTAGAAAAAAAGAAAACAAAAAGTCTATATACAGTGAGTGCAAATGAGGTAAGTTACAGTAGTTAAGGACTGTTGAAGAACATGATAATATCAGTCATTTTTTACATTTTATTCTCCAAGTGTGATATTTAAATACATATCTCATCATCACATCAATATACAGGCAGTAGGTTGATTAAAGTTAAACAATTTTCCCTTGACATTTTTTAACACAACTGGGTCTGCATTCAGTCTCAGGGTAGCTGTGCTGATCTAGGATCAGTTTAGCCTTTCAGATCATTATAAATAAGATGACATGGACAAGGAAGGACCTGATCCTTGATCAGCACTCTGAGACACTTTGTGGTAAATACGGGCCCTGATTATTTCAGTATGCATCCATTGGATAGAGATAATGGTTATGATAAAATCTCAGTATTACATATAAACACCTACTGCCTAAAGCATCATTAGACACAGTCATATAGCCGTTTGGGGCGGCAGGTAGCCTTGTGGTTAGAGCGTTGGACTAGTAATCAGAAGGTTGTAAAGATCAAATCCCCGAGCCGACAAGGTATAATTCTGTCATTCTGCCCATGAAGAATGCAGTTAACCCCCTGTTCCTAGACCAGTTAACCCCCTGTTCCTAGACCAGTTAACCCCCCCCTGTTCCTAGGCCAGTTAACCCACTGTTCCTAGACCAGTTAACCCCCTGTTCCTAGACCAGTTAACCCACTGTTCCTAGACCAGTTAACCCCTGTTCCTAGACCAGGCACAGTTAACCCACTGTTCCTAGACCAGTTAACCCCCTGTTTCCTAAGACCAGTTAAAGTTAACCCACTGTTCCTAGACCAGTTAACCCCTGTTCCTAGACCAGTTAACACACTGTTCCTAGACTAGACCAGTTAACACACTGTTCCTAGACCAGTTAACCCACTATTCATAGACCAGTTAACCCCTGTTCCTAGACCAGTTAACACACTGTTCCTAGACCAGTTAACCCACTGTTCCTAGACCAGTTAACCCCTGTTCCTAGACCAGTTAACCCCCCTGTCCCTGTTCCTAGGCCAGTTAACCCACTGTTCCTAGACCAGTTAACCCACTGTTCCTAGACCAGTTAACCCACTGTTCCTAGACCAGTTAACACACTGTTCCTAGACCAGTTAACACACTGTTCCTAGACCAGTTAACCCACTATTCATAGACCAGTTAACTCCCTGTTCCTAGACCAGTTAACACACTGTTCCTAGACCAGTTAACCCACTGTTCCTAGACCAGTTAACCCCCTGTTCCTAGACCAGTTAACACACTGTTCCTAGACCAGTTAACCCCACTGTTCCTAGACCAGCCCCCTCCCCTGTTCCTAGACCGTCATTGAAAATAAGAATTTCTTCTTCACTGACTTGCCTAGTTAAATAAAGGTAAAGAAAAACATATTTAGACTCTACATACTGTACAATAAACTTCAATATAATACATTCTCCTCACACTACCAACAGCGAGTGTGGTCAAAGATGATGCGTGCATTACAAATGGCACTCTATTGCTGATATAGTGCACTAGTTTTGACCGTAGCCCTATGCACTACCATAGGCCCAAGGGCCCTGGATGAAAGTAGTGTACTCTATAGGTGAACAGGATGCCAATTGAGACACAAACAATGGCAGCAAAAAAATATCCAAAGAAAGAAGGACGTGCAGGATGCCATTCCAAGCTAGCCTGATCCCAGATCTGTGCTCTTGTCAAATCCGTAGCTGTCATTAAGGCATGACAGTGAGTGACAACAAGTTGGCATGATAACACAAAAACAGGCAACCGGCCAATCAGGCTACGTACAAGCGGAGCATTATGCAAACAAAGCAAAAAACAGTCGAGCTAGACACAGTAATTCTATAGATACAGTCTGAATCTGAATTTCCATGTTGAATCCTCAGCCAGTCAGTCAGTCAGTTAGTCCAGACAGATTAAAACACTGATTAAGGCTGTGGTCCGAAGAAATGGCCTCGTTCAGTGGCATGTAGTCTTGAATACGATTAATGTATGACTGAGTCCCAAATGGCACCCCAGGGAGCCATTTGGGACATTCACACAGAGAAGTTGTAGAGAGCAGAGAGAGTGGGATCAAAAAGCCAAGCAACTCTTATCTCCAGCTGGTTTCAGAAGAGGGATAAACGCTTCTTAAGAGCATCTTCTCTATGATGTCATCCCCCGTCCACAGCCAATCACACACACAGATACCAGGCCTCTGAAAGGAAGGGCTAGAGAGAATATTCTTCAAAAGCTCCTTCAGTTGGAATGAATCCCCCCAGCCCCTCCCATGTGCCTCTTTCTCTCTCTCTCTCTCTCTGTAGCGCATCAGCATTATTGGGCGGAGGGAGGGAGGAATGTAGTATTGGAGGGAGCGAGGGCTGAGGAAGGAGGGAGGGAGGAATGTAGTATTGGAGGGAGCGATGGCTGAGGAAGGAGGGAGGGAGGAATGTAGTATTGGAGGGAGCGATGGCTGAGGAAGGAGGGAGGGAGGAATGTAGTATTGGAGGGAGCGATAGCTGAGGAAGGAGGGAGGGAGGAATGTAGTATTGGAGGGAGCGATAGCTGAGGAAGGAGGGAGGGAGGAATGTAGTATTGGAGGGAGCGATGGCTGAGGAAGGAGGGAGGGAGGAATGTAGTATTGGAGGGAGCGATGGCTGAGGAAGGAGGGAGGGAGGAATGTAGTATTGGAGGGAGCGATGGCTGAGGAAGGAGGGAGGGAGGACTGTAGTATTGGAGGGAGCGATGGCTGAGGAAGGAGGGAGGGAGGAATGTAGTATTGGAGGGAGCGATGGCTGAGGAAGGAGGGAGGGAGGAATGTAGTATTGGAGGGAGCGATAGCTGAGGAAGGAGGGAGGGAGGAATGTAGTATTGGAGGGAGCGATAGCTGAGGAAGGAGGGAGGGAGGAATGTAGTATTGGAGGGAGCGATGGCTGAGGAAGGAGGGAGGGAGGAATGTAGTATTGGAGGGAGCGATGGCTGAGGAAGGAGGGAGGGAGGGAGGAATGTAGTATTGGAGGGAGCGATGGCTGAGGAAGGAGGGAGGGAGGAATGTAGTATTGGAGGGAGCGATGGCTGAGGAAGGAGGGAGGGAGGAATGTAGTATTGGAGGGAGTGATAGCTGAGGAAGGAGGGAGGGAGGAATGTAGTATTGGAGGGAGCGATGGCTGAGGAAGGAGGGAGGGAGGAATGTAGTATTGGAGGGAGCGATGGCTGAGGAAGGAGGGAGGGAGGAATGTAGTATTGGAGGGAGCGATGGCTGAGGAAGGAGGGAGGGAGGAATGTAGTATTGGAGGGAGCGATGGCTGAGGAAGGAGGGAGGGAGTGGAGGAATAATTAAAATTGAGGAGTTACAAAACCGTCATGTCAGCGCAGACACCTTTTTTGTCCTTAGAGGGGATCATTTGTCCTCCCAGCGGTGTAGAGGGGGGGAGGAGAGAGGAGAGGAGAGTTGTAGAGGGGGGAGAGGAGAGCAGAGGGAGAGCAGAGGGTGCAGAGTTGTAGGGAGAGAGAGGAGAGCAGAGTTGTAGAGGGAAGGGAGAGGAGAGCAGAGTTGTAGAGGGGAGGGAGAGGAGAGCAGAGGTGAGGGAGAGAGAGGAGAGCAGAGGAGAGGGGTGGGAGAGCAGAGTTGAGAGCAAAGGTGTAGAGGGGAGAGGGAGAGGGGAGGGAGAGAGCAGAGTTGTAGAGGGGAGGGAGAGGAGAGCAGGGTGTAGAGGGGAGGGAGAGGAGAGGAGAGGTGTAGAGAAGGGAGGGAGAGGAGAGAAAAGTTGTAGAGAGGAGAGGAGAGAGAGGGGAGCAGAGGTGAGAGGTGTAGAGGGGAGGGAGAGAGGAAAGGTGTAGAGGGGAGGGAGAGGAGAGGAAAGGTGTAGAGGGGAGAGGGAGAGGCAGAGGGGAGGAGAGGTGTAGAGTGGAGGTAGAGGACAGAGGTGTAGAGGGGAGGGAGAGAGGCAGAGGTGTAGAGGAGGGAGAGGTATAGAGAGGGAGAGCAGAGGTGTAGAGAGGGGAGGGATCAGAGAGAGAGAGGACAGGTGTAGAGGGGGAGGGAGAGGAGAGGAAAGGTGTAGAGGGAGGGAGGGAGAGGAGAGGAAAGGTGTAGAGAGAGAGGAGAGAGAGGAGGGAGCAGAGGTGTAGAGGGGAGGGGGGAGGGGAGAGGAGAGCAGAGGTGTAGAGGGGAGGGAGAGGAGAGCAGAGTTGTAGAGGGGGGGAGGAGGGAGGAGGTGAGAGGGGAGGTAGAGGGGAGGGAGGGGAGGAAAGGGAGAGGGGAGAGGGAAAGGTGTAGAGGGGGGAGGGAGAGGAGAGGAGGAAGGTGTAGAGGGGAGGGAGAGAGAGGACAGCAGAGGTGTAGAGGGGAGGGGAGAGGGGAGGAGAGGGAGGGGAGAGGACAGCAGAGGTGTAGAGGGGAGGGAGAGGAGAGCAGAGGTGCAGAGGTGGAGGGAGAGGAGAGGGGAGGGGAGGGAGAGGAGAGCAGAGGTGTAGAGGGGAGGGAGAGGAGGGAGAGGTGTAGAGGGGAGGAGAGGGGAGGAGAGGAAAGGTGTAGAGGGGAGGGGAGGGGAGAGGAAAGGTGAGAGGGGAGGGAGAGGAGAGGTGTAGAGGGGAGGGAGGGGAGGGAGAGGAAAGGGTGAGGGGGAGAGAGGACAGCAGAGGTGTAGAGGGGAGGGGGGAGGAGAGGTGTAGAGGGGAGGGAGAGAGGGAGAGGGAGAGAGGTGTAGAGGGGAGGGAGAGGAGAGCAGAGGTGTAGAGGGGAGGGAGAGGAGAGCAGAGGTGTAGAGGGGAGGGAGAGGAGAGGAGAGGTGTAGAGGGGAGGGAGAGGAGAGGAAAGGTGTAGGGGGGAGGGAGGTGTAGAGGGGAGGGAGGAGAGGGAAAGGTGTAGAGGGGAGAGAGAGGACAGCAGAGGTGTAGAGGGGAGGGAGAGGTGTAGAGGGGAGGGAGAGGACAGCAGAGGTGTAGAGGGAGGGGAGGGAGAGGAGAGCAGAGGTTTAGAGGGGAGGGAGAGGAGAGGAGAGGTGTAGAGGGGAGGGAGAGGAGAGCAGAGGTGTAGAGGGGGAGGGAGGGGGGGAGGGAGGAGAGGTGCAGAGGGGTGGAGAGGAGAGAGAGGTGTAGGAGAGGAGAGGTGTAGAGGGGAGGGGGGAGGGAGAGGGAGAGGGGAAAGGTGTAGAGGGGGGAGGGAGAGGGAGAGGAAAGGTGTAGAGGGGAGGGAGAGGAGAGGAGGGGAGGGGTGGAGAGGTGGGAGGGAGAGGAGAGGAAAGGTGTAGAGGGAGGGAGAGGAGAGCAGAGGTGTAGAGGGGAGGGAGGGGAGGGAGAGGGAGAGCAGGACGTGTAGAGGGGAGGGAGAGGAGAGCAGAGGTGTAGAGGGGGGAGAGGAGAGAGAGGTGTAGAGGAGGGGAGGTGGAGGGGAGGGAGAGGAAAGGTGTAGAGGGGAGGGAGAGGAGAGGAAAGGGGTGGAGAGGGGAGAGAGAGGACAGCAGAGGTGTAGAGGGGAGGGAGGGAGAGGTGTAGAGAGGGGAGGGAGAGGACAGGAGAAGTGTAGAGGGGAGGGAGAGGGAGAGGTGCAGAGGTGAGGACAGCAGAGGGGAGGGAGAGGAGAGCAGAGGTGTAGAGGGGAGGGAGAGGAGAGCAGAGGTGGAGAGAGGGAGGTGTAGAGAGGAGGGAGCAGAGGTGTAGAGGGGACGGAGAGGACAGCAGAGTTGTAGAGGGGAGGGAGAGGAGAGCAGAGGTGTGGAGGGTAGGGAGAGGAGACCAGAGGTGTGGAGGGAGGGAGAGGGAGAGCAGAGGTGTGGAGGGGAGGGAGAGGAGAGCAGAGGTGTGGAGGGGAGGGGGGAGAGGAGAGCAGAGGTGTGGAGGGGAGGGGGAGAGGTGTAGGGGAGGGAGGAGAGCAGAGGTGTAGAGGGGAGGGAGAGGGAGAGCAGAGGTGTGGAGGGGAGGGAGGAGAGAGCAGAGGTGTAGAGGGGAGGGAGAGGAAAACAGAGCTCCACTCATTCCTCTGCTGTGCTTCTTGTGTCTTAAGACCCTGAATCAAGATATGAGTCCATTCATAGCTGACGAGCTGCCACAGTAGCTACATTTCATTCACATTCATCATTACATTCATATTACGCCTTTCTCAGCTCAATTCAATTCAGTTTTAATGAACCTTATCATTTGACAATTGGAACATCTGTAACCCTTTTAAGTCACATTTTCATGTAGTTTTATCCAGGCTGTATCACATCTGGCTGTGACTGGGAGTCCCATAATGCAGCGCACAATTGGCCCAGCGTCTTCCGGGTTTGACCCGGTGTAGGCCGTCATTGTAAATAAGAATTTGTTCTTAACCGACTAGTCTAGTTAAATTAAAAATGTATTTTTATTTTTAAATAATACAAAACAAAATAAGATTATTTTGTTTCGGTTTATAAGCCATCTTTGTACATGGTAAAATGTAAAACATTTTGAGAACGTGACATTGATTAACCTCACAGTCAGTGTTGTACTTTGCACATTTTGTGATGAGAATCATATCAACTACCAGTTCCTTTCCAATTTCCCAATGTCATAAAGATCCACTGTTCTGTTAACTGTGAATTGAAGCTTAGTGTCTCCAGATCAGTTTGTTATTAAGATGTCTCATTATCAAAGAGATTTAGGCCTAGATTCAATCAGATCAAGCGTTAACTGGCGATAGCCGAAACCCGTATTATAGCTGATGTTTTTGCTGTGTCTGAGGTGTAATTACATCGGAGCTGTCAAATCGGTGCAACTGCTCTTGATCATTGTCACAAAGCCACACCCCTCCCATTCACGTTAGAAGTTCAGAATGAGAAAGTCTAGGCTATATAGATGATGCTCAAATTGAAAATCATTATACAAAATAATGAGGAATTCTATCAGCCTAGATTACATCTAACATTCGAATCGGTAAACAAGGCTACATAGGATTCCGGGTAGCCAGTGGTAATGTCCGCTATAGATATAATTCCAGGAGCTGCTTGTGGACTTGACAGCTCTAAAGCAGTTTCACCTCCGACACCTCCTAAAGCGGATCTGATTGAATAATGTCCTTACAATTTTGCAAATTTTTAATTTTCCCTTTTATAGAGTATAAACCCTAATACTTATTTTCAGTGTTTTTACAGTATAAACTTTAATACTCCTTTTCAATGTTTTTTTTACCACATAAACCCTAATAGAGTACCACAGAATGAGTCATAATACCCATAAAACCAAACGGTCAAAGAGGGAAATGGTTCCAATCGTTTTTCCACCATACATTTTTTCCATAGGGTATTTTAAAAAACCACTTAAAATAAGGGCTGTGTTTCGTGTAGGCTTACCTTGGCGTGACGTTTTGATTACCATGTAAATCTCTCTAGAACAAGGTGAATTAGATCAATTTTCACAGCCCCAGAATTAAATGCTAGTGTGTCTAGCATAAAGAACTAAAAATGCCATGTTGATCAGGATGAGACTGCGGAATCGAGGCAAAGGTAAGAATCTCTGGATTAACTATGAATCAATCTATCAAAATTATTTATGAAGCACTTTTTACATCAGCTGATGTCACAAAGTGCTATACAGAAACCCAGCCTAAAAAGTCACCTTGTCCGAGAGAGATTGACATGATTATCAAAACATCATGCCAGGGTAAACCTACATGAAACACAGCCCTTATTTTAAGTGTTTCTAAAATCCCCTATGGGAAAAATGATTGGAACCATTTACCTGTTTGACCTCTAGCTTTTATGGGTATTATGACACCTCCACCATGGGGCTAAATACTCCTTTTCAATGTTTTTACCGTGTAAACCCTAATACTCCTTTTCAATGTTTTTACCGTATAAACCCTAATACTCCTCTTCAATGTTTTTACCGTATAAACCCTTAATACTCATTTTCAATGTTTTTACCGTATAAACCCTAATACTCAGTTTCAATGTTATTACCGTATAAACCCTAATACTCCTCTTCAATGTTTTTACCGTGTAAACCCTAATACTAATTTTCAATGTTTTTACCGTATAAACCCTAATACTCCTTTTCAATGTTTTTACCGTATAAACCCTAATACTCATTTTCAATGTTTTTACCGTGTAAACCCTAATACTCTGTTTCAATGTTTTTACCGTATAAACCCTAATACTCCTTTTCAATGTTTTTTACCGTGTAAACCCTAATACTCCGTTTCAATGTTTTTACCGTATAAACCCTAGTACTCCTTTTCAATGTTTTTACCATATAAACCCTAATACTCCTTTTCAATGTTTTTACCGTATAAACCCTGATACTCCTTTTCAATGTTTTTTCCTCTGCCTCAAACTCAAATACACCTCCGCCTGTTAAAATGTGATTTCACAGTCTGTAAGATATCTTTACAAGTCCTGCAAGTCGCCAAACTCTGCTCCTGAATCCTTCCATTCATTAGGTAACATGCCACACACTCATTCAAAAAAGGTGTACACACAACACATCCAATGACTTTCAGGTGCAAGGTACAAAAAGTAAACTGGTTAAACTTTTCTTTCACCATGTCATACTCCTCCATTGGTAGCTAGCTATACATTCAGAATGACTATGAGGATGCCTCTGACTCCTGTTAAACAACCTCTACTCATCTGCCAAGACATAGAAACGCAAAGGGTTTCTGACACATCAATGTAGAAACTCCCTTCTGTTTCCGGGGTTAGTTAGATATTGTTGAGCTCCATTGGGGGTTTCTACTGTGTTGGGTCATCATTGTGAGACTGTGGCCGTTGGGGCTTGACCTCCTGCATCTGCTCTAGTGAAGGCTGCTGCCCTTCTTGTGGTGGCGATAGAGCTGGCTGTGAGTCTCTGTTCGGATTAGGATTCCCGTTCCCGTTGCCATTCTGGTCCTCTTTCCTATCCTTCTCACTAGGCTGGTTCAAGATGGCGGGTACGTCCTTACAACAGAAGTACTGCTTCCAGATCTTCAGGAAAGCGTCTCGGAACTTCTTGATGCGGAAGGCGTAGACGATGGGGTTGACGGCTGAGTTGCCGTGCGTGAGTAATATAGCGATGTAGATCAGGAACAGGGGTTTGTCGCAGGTCGGACAGAACAACGTGATGCAGTTGATGATGTGGAGGGGAAGCCAGCTGATGGCGAACAGGAAGAGGACCAGGGCCAGGGACTTGGCCAGTTTGAGTTCCTTGTTGTAGTACTTGTTGGGATCGGTGTGGTTGGTGGTGCAAGCCTGTAAGAATAAAGATGACCTTTAATAATGTATTATTGTAAATAACAAATAATAATTGATATAGCTTTTATAGGGGATCCATTTCCCCTAGATAGATCATCTAGTGACCTTGGTTCTAGTCTGTTTCTGTTTTTGCCATCTCCTTATTTTTAATTTGATTTCACCTTTATTTAACCAGGTAGGCCAGTTGAGAACACCTTTATTTAACCAGGTAGGCCAGTTGAGAACACCTTTATTTAACCAGGTAGGCTAGTTGAGAACACCTTTATTTAACCAGGTAGGCTAGTTGAGAACACCTTTATTTAACCAGGTAGGCCAGTTGAGAACACCTTTATTTAACCAGGTAGGCTAGTTGAGAACACCTTTATTTAACCAGGTAGGCTAGTTGAGAACACCTTTATTTAACCAGGTAGGCCAGTTGAGAACACCTTTATTTAACCAGGTAGGCCAGTTGAGAACACCTTTATTTAACCAGGTAGGCTAGTTGAGAACACCTTTATTTAACCAGGTAGGCCAGTTGAGAACACCTTTATTTAACCAGGTAGGCTAGTTGAGAACACCTTTATTTAACCAGGTAGGCCAGTTGAGAACACCTTTATTTAACCAGGTAGGCTAGTTGAGAACACCTTTATTTAACCAGGTAGGCCAGTTGAGAACACCTTTATTTAACCAGGTAGGCCAGTTGAGAACACCTTTATTTAACCAGGTAGGCCAGTTGAGAACACCTTTATTTAACCAGGTAGGCTAGTTGAGAACACCTTTATTTAACCAGGTAGGCCAGTTGAGAACACCTTTATTTAACCAGGTAGGCTAGTTGAGAACACCTTTATTTAACCAGGTAGGCCAGTTGAGAACACCTTTATTTAACCAGGTAGGCCAGTTGAGAACACCTTTATTTAACCAGGTAGGCTAGTTGAGAACACCTTTATTTAACCAGGTAGGCTAGTTGAGAACACCTTTATTTAACCAGGTAGGCTAGTTGAGAACACCTTTATTTAACCAGGTAGGCTAGTTGAGAACACCTTTATTTAACCAGGTAGGCCAGTTGAGAACACCTTTATTTAACCAGGTAGGCTAGTTGAGAACACCTTTATTTAACCAGGTAGGCTAGTTGAGAACACCTTTATTTAACCAGGTAGGCTAGTTGAGAACACCTTTATTTAACCAGGTAGGCTAGTTGAGAACACCTTTATTTAACCAGGTAGGCCAGTTGAGAACACCTTTATTTAACCAGGTAGGCCAGTTGAGAACATCTTTATTTAACCAGGTAGGCTAGTTGAGAACACCTTTATTTAACCAGGTAGGCTAGTTGAGAACACCTTTATTTAACCAGGTAGGCTAGTTGAGAACACCTTTATTTAACCAGGTAGGCTAGTTGAGAACACCTTTATTTAACCAGGTAGGCTAGTTGAGAACACCTTTATTTAACCAGGTAGGCCAGTTGAGAACACCTTTATTTAACCAGGTAGGCTAGTTGAGAACACCTTTATTTAACCAGGTAGGCTAGTTGAGAACACCTTTATTTAACCAGGTAGGCCAGTTGAGAACACCTTTATTTAACCAGGTAGGCTAGTTGAGAACACCTTTATTTAACCAGGTAGGCCAGTTGAGAACACCTTTATTTAACCAGGTAGGCCAGTTGAGAACACCTTTATTTAACCAGGTAGGCTAGTTGAGAACACCTTTATTTAACCAGGTAGGCCAGTTGAGAACACCTTTATTTAACCAGGTAGGCCAGTTGAGAACACCTTTATTTAACCAGGTAGGCCAGTTGAGAACACCTTTATTTAACCAGATAGGCCAGTTGAGAACATGTTTTCATTACAACTGTGACCTGGCCAAGATAAAGCAAAGCAGTGTGACAAAAACAACAACACAGAGTTACACATAAACGAACGTACAGTCAATAACACAAAGTAAAATAAAAATAGAAAAATGTATGTACAGTTTGTGGAAGAGTAGGGAGGTAGGCAATAAACAGGCCCTAGAGGTGAAAATATTACAATTAGCATTAATACTGGAGTAATAGATGTGCAGATGATGATGTGCAAGTGGAGTTACTGGGGTGCAAAAGAGCAAGAGGGTAAGTAATAATATGGGGATGAGGTAGTCAGTCGGGTGTGACTATTGAGACTTATGACTTATGGAAGTCTCCTGTTCGGCATTACAATGAGTGACAAGGAATTGGCAAGGTATCACAAACAGAGGTGGGGCGAGGCTACATGGAAGTGGCGGAGGGGTGGTGGTCACCTCACCTTTTTGTTGAGTTGCTTGTGGATCATGTAGAAGATCTCTGTGTAAATGACCAGCATGAGGAGTAAAGGAGGCAGCACCTGTAGTGGAAAATAGTCCAGTCCAGGTTATCTCCAGTACCATGTTTTACCCCATGCACTAGTTGAGCTACAGAGCTACTAAACAACAATACATGTATCCCCGAAATGCTTTAGTTCAACAAACAACATCAGACGCCCTGACCTCAAGTCTTATGAACATAAGATATACTACATAAAGAGAGATGTTATAATACCCAGCTGATATACTACATATATAGAGATGTTATAATACCCAGCTGATATACTACATATAGAGAGATGTTATAATACCCAGCTGATATACCATGTATAGAGAGATGTTATAATACCCAGCTGATATACTACATAAAGAGAGATGTTATAATACCCAGCTGATATACCATGTATAGAGAGATGTTATAATACCCAGCTGATATACTACATAAAGAGAGATGTTATAATACCCAGCTGATATACTACACATAGAGAGATGTTATAATACCCAGCTGATATACTACGTATAGAGAGATGTTATAATACCCAGCTGATATACTACATAAAGAGAGATGTTATAATACCCAGCTGATATACTACATATAGAGAGATGTTATACTACCCAGCTGATATACTACATAAAGAGAGATGTTATAATACCCAGCTGATATACCATGTATAGAGAGATGTTATAATACCCAGCTGATATACTACATATAGAGAGATGTTATAATACCCAGCTGATATACTACATAAAGAGAGATGTTATAATACCCAGCTGATATACTACATATAGAGAGATGTTATAATACCCAGCTGATATACTACATATAGAGAGATGTTATAATACCCAGCTGATATACTACGTATAGAGAGATGTTATAATACCCAGCTGATATACTACATATAGAGAGATGTTATAATACCCAGCTGATATACTACGTATAGAGAGATGTTATAATACCCAGCTGATATACTACGTATAGAGAGATGTTATAATACCCAGCTGATATACTACATATAGAGAGATGTTATAATACCCAGCCGAAGAAGTTGAAGTAGACCATATAGTCCATGCTGATTACGTTCTCAAACTGACAGGTGATGATGAGATCCTCGTTCAGGGAACCGTTCTGCTGCAGCCTGTAGGGAGGAAGACAAAAGGGGGGGATAGAGAGGGGGTGAACAGCAGACTTGTACATTTCCTCAGTGAAAACAATGTACTGAGCAAATGTCAAATTGGCTTTTTACCAAACTACAGTACGTCAGACCACGTATTCACCCTGCACACCTTAATTGACAAACAAACAAAGCAAAACAAAGGCAAAGTCTAAACATGCTTAGTTGATAAAAAAAAAAACTTTGACTCAATTTGGCATGGAGGTCTGCTATACAAATTGATGGAAAGTGGTGTTGGGGAAAAATATACGACACTATAAAATCCATGTACACAAACAACAAGAGTGCGGATAAAATGGGCAAAAAACACACACATTTCTTTTAACAAGGCCGTGGGGTGAGACAGGGATGCAGCTTAAGCCCCACCCTCTTCAACATATATATCAACAAATTGGTGAGGGCACAAGAACAGTCTGCAGCACCCGGCCTCACCCTACTAGAATCTGAAGTCAAATGTCTACTGTTTGCTGATGATCTGGTGCTTCTGTCCTCAACTAAGGAGGGCCTACAGCAGCACCTAGATCTTCTGCACAAATTCTGCCAAACCTGGGCCTTGACTGCAAATCTCAATTAGACAAAAATAATGGTGTTCCAAAAAAGGTCCAGGTGCCAGGACCACAAATACAAATTCCATCTAGACACCGTTGCCCTAGAGCACACAAAAAACTATACATACCTCGGCCTAAACATCAGCGCCACAGGTAACTTCCGCAAAGCTGTGAACGAGCTGAGACAAGACAAGGGCCTTCGATGCCATCAAAAGGAACATCAAATTCGACATACCAATTGGGATCTGGCTAAAAGTACTTGAATCAGTTATAGAACCCATTGCCCTTTATGGTTGTGAGGTCTGGGGTCCGCTCATCAACCAAGAATTCACAAAATGGGAGAAACGCCAAATTGAGACTGCATGCAGAATTCTGCAACAATATCCTCTGTGTACAACGTAAAACACCAAATAATGCATGCAGAGTAGAATTGGGCCGATACCCGCTAATGATCAAAATCCAGAAAAGAGCTGTTAAATTCTACAACCACCTAAAAGGAAGCGATTCCCAAACCTTCCATAACAAAGCCATCACCTACAGAGAGATGAACCTGGAGAAAAGTCCAGTAAGCAAGCTGGTCCAGACAGCGCCCCAGGACAGCAACATAATTAGAACCAACCAAATCATGAGACAACAAAAAGATAATTACTTGACACATTGGAATGAATTAACTTTTTTTTTTTTTGCAAACTAGGATGCTACTTGGCCCTAAACAGAGATTACACAGTGGCAGAATACCTGACCACTGTGACTGACCCAAACATAAGGAAAGCTTTGACTATGTACAGACTCAGTGAGCATAGCCTTGTATGACAATATTAGAGACACTTATTTCACTCAGATTACACAGATCCACAAAGAATTTTGAAAACAAACCCAATTTTGATAAAGTCCCATATCTACTGGGTGAAATACCACAATGCCATCACAGCAGCAATATGTGTGACCTGTTCCCACAAGAAAAGGGCAACCAGTGAATAACAAACATCATTGTAAATATAACCCATATTTATGTTTATTAATTTTCCCTTTTGTACTTTAACCATTTGCACATTGTTACAACACTATATATACACACAATATGACATTTGAAATGTCTTTATTCTTTTGGAATTTCTGTGAGTGTAATGTTTACTGTTTATTTGTATTGTTTATTTCACTTTTGTTTATTATCTACTTCACTTGCTTTGGCAATGTTACCACATGTTTCTTGAATTGAAATGAGAGGGTACGGGGGAGGGGGAGAGTGAGATAGAGAGAGGTGTTATTTACTTTGAATTGGGTAGATTATAGATACATAGTATCAATAGCAGAACTAGAATAGATTAATTATTTATAAATACATGATTGAAAGGACAATTGGGGAGCCTGAAACGGCAACCCTATGGGGCCCTGTTCAAAAGTAGTGCACTATATAGAGAATAGGGCCCTGGTCTAAAGTAGTGCACTATATAGAGAATAGGAAGCAGTTTTGGACACAGCCAATGTCACATCGCAAATAGCAAACAACACACAACTCATTTAAAATACATAGCTATCTACCTCCAGAGGTTGTTCCAGCCCAGCATGGGGGTCAAGCCCACGATGAAGGCCACAGTCCAACACACCACCACCGCCACGGCCGCTCGCTGCTTTGTCACCACACGCTTATAGCTGTAGAGATAGAGACAAACCAGGCGGTTAGGGAGTTAGTCACCTATACCATAACACAAGGAGTTAGTCACCTATACCATAACACAAGGAGTTAGTCACCTATACCATAACACAAGGAGTTAGTCACCTATACCATAACACAAGGAGTTAGTCACCTATACCATAACACAAGGAGTTAGTCACCTATACTATAACACAAGGAGTTAGTCACCTATACTATAACACATGGAGTTAGTCACCTATACAGTAACACAAGGGGTTAGTCACCTATACCATAACACAAGGAGTTAGTCACCTATACCATAACACAAGGAGTTAGTCACCTATACCATAACACAAGGAGTTAGTCACCTATACCATAACACATGGAGTTAGTCACCTATACCATAACATATGGAGTTAGTCACCTATACCATAACACAAGGAGTTATTCACCTATACCATAACACAAGGAGTTAGTCACCTATACCATAACACAAGGAGTTATTCACCTATACCATAACACAAGGAGTCATTCACCTATACCATAACACAAGGAGTCATTCACCTATACCATAACACAAGGAGTTAGTCACCTATACCATAACACAAGGAGTTAGTCACCTATACCATAACACAAGGAGTTATTCACCTATACCATAACACAAGGAGTTGGTTCACCTATACCATAACACATGGAGCTATTCACCTATACCATAACACAAGGAGTTATTCACCTATACCATAACACAAGGAGTTAGTCACCTATACCATAACACAAGGAGTTATTCACCTATACCATAACACAAGGAGTTAGTCACCTATACCATAACACAAGGAGTTATTCACCTATACTATAACACATGGAGTTAGTCACCTATACCATAACACAAGGAGTTAGTCACCTATACCATAACACAAGGAGTTAGTCACCTATACCATAACACAAGGAGTTATTCACCTATACCATAACACAAGGAGTTAGTCACCTATACCATAACACAAGGAGTTATTCACCTATACCATAACACAAGGAGTTAGTCACCTATACCATAACACAAGGAGTTATTCACCTATACTATAACACATGGAGTTAGTCACCTATACCATAACACAAGGAGTTATTCACCTATACTATAACACATGGAGTTAGTCACCTATACCATAACACAAGGAGTTATTCACCTATACTATAACACATGGAGTTAGTCACCTATACTATAACACATGGAGTTATTCACCTATACCATAACACAAGGAGTTAGTCACCTATACCATAACACAAGGAGTTATTCACCTATACCATAACACAAGGAGTTAGTCACCTATACCATAACACAAGGAGTTATTCACCTATACCATAACACAAGGAGTTATTCACCTATACCATAACACAAGGAGTTAGTCACCTATACCATAACACAAGGAGTTATTCACCTATACTATAACACATGGAGTTAGTCACCTATACCATAACACAAGGAGTTGGTTCATCACACACTTAAAGCTTCAAGAAAAAGTGTGATTCACAAAAAACGTTTGTGAGAATCTCACTTGGTCTTAAAAAAAAGGTTCTTATTAAACATGGACAATAAAAATACAATGTCAACTTTGTGTCATTAACTCCCTGCACCACAAAAAGAAAAGCATAGTAGTGTGCGTGCTAACACCCCCTCCCCATTTAAAAAAATTACAGCTTTTCAACATAAAGAAAACTATAAAATGTAGAATTATACTCATGATATGCTTTCTCTTTCATACCTCCTCCCTCCAACCACTGCAATCGTTTTATTTTTCGCTCGAAGCGATGACAGTGATTTATGGTTTAAAAATGTTGACTAAATCTCAATATTCACATACAGTACTGATGTATACCCCAAACACACACACACACACGCACACACACACAGTCTAGTGTAGATAACGCGCACACACACACACACACACACACACACACACACACACACACACACACAGTCTAGTGTAGATAACGCACACACACACACACACAGTCTAGTGTAGATAACACACACACACACACACACAGTCTAGTGTAGATAACGCACACACACACACACACACACACACACACACAGTCTAGTGTAGATACGCACACACACACACACACACACACACACACACACACACACACACAGTCTAGTGTAGATACACACACACACACACACAGTCTAGTGTAGATAACACACACACACACACACACAGTCTAGTGTAGATAACGCACACACACACACACACACACACACACACAGTCTAGTGTAGATAACGCACACACACACAGTCTAGTGTAGATAACGCACACACACACACACACACACACAGTCTAGTGTAGATAACGCACACACACACACACACACACACACACACACACACACACACACACACACACACACACACACACACACACACACACAATCGAGAGCATCCTGGCGGGCTGTATCACCGCCTGGTACGGCAACTGCTCCGCCCTCAACCGTAAGGCTCTCCAGAGGGTAGTGAGGTCTGCACAACGCATCACCGGGGGCAAACTACCTGCCCTCCAGGACACCTACACCACCCGATGTTACAGGAAGGCCATAAAGATCATCAAGGACATCAACCACCGAACCACTGCCTGTTCACCCCGCTATCATCCAGAAGGCGAGGTCAGTACAGGTGCA